>NC_056744.1:1725929430-1725961930 GCF_019279795.1 Protopterus annectens | reverse complement strand
GTGACATACCATATTTTAATAATACCCTCTGGCAGAGCACCATTTTTAAATAATACAACAATGGAAGAAAAAGGAATCACTTGTATTGCACACTTAGAAACCACATTGGCAGTGGCTAGATATCAAACAGAATAATTACTGAATTCAGAATGAGCAAAAACATTCTTTACCTACAGTAACATACCCACTGCCAAAACATTCCTTTAACTGCTGACTGCATGGACATTTGAGCTACTCAACATAAAATCCAGTGAGTGTTTTTGCATTTGAATAAAATAATGCATAGCCAGTGTTAAATTAAAATGTCTTGCATCCATCTATCTGTATGAAAATATTTATATGGGTACAGCTATCTTGGTCACATGATGCTTTAGTCACAACCACGTTTTAGTGATACAAATTATCTTTGGGCAAATTACATTGAATTATGCTACAGTGAAGTTGAGGAAGACGTTGAATGTAGCATAACTTGGATGTATTTAAATTCCTTTGCTGTTGTTCAAATGTGGAATATATTATATTTAAGTTGTTAAGGGTGGGGCAGAGATCCCACATTGAGGTGTTTGGGGTGTAGAGCCCCCTCATACAAGAATTTATTGTTTTATTTATGTATGTAGGGTCAGAAGCAAGGGTCTATATTATATAAATGAAGGAGTACAATCTTGACTCACCTTTGATCAACCCCAAAGCTGTACAGCATCAAATGGCCATTCTGTTAAATCTGCCCGTTTCCTGACTGTAATGTGATCTCAGAGTTAGTGTATTTAGTTAGGGGGGTGTGGAGGGCGAAGCCCCTCACTTTTATAATGTTTATTGTAATGAGGTGTGCATGTCTGGGCTACCAGTTTCATTTCCTTGGAAAGAAATTGGTGATTTGATGGTTCAATGTTGTGCAGCTTTGGGAAATTGGGGTCGATCAAAGGTGAGTCAAGATTTTACTTTTTCGTTTATATAATATAGACCCATCAGCAATATTGTCACAAATGTAAGTGTGTTGTTTACATTTGTGATCATCGTGTGGATGTTTTGATTTAGTTGTTTTTGATCGACAATAAAATGGCACAATATTTTGTGATTTGTTTAATTTCATTTTTACTATTATATAAAATTAAAGCTGCTTTCCAAGCAACTTCAGCCATTTTATGGATTAGGTACTATGTGGTCTGTTGAGCTGGGATTTCATGTTTCCTTGGGGAATAATTGGTCAGCTGACTGACTGGACATTTTGTTGTTAAAACTGAATCATCCTAGGGTTAAACAGGAACTACCTTACAACAGAGTATTTTAGTAGGAAGTGTTCTTTTTTCCACTCCTTTCAAAGTAAGCAACTTGAGAACCAGGAACTGGGACCCCTTCCACTGCTTGATCCCATGAATGAGATGCTAAGCAGAAGAAACATGTCTCCATGAAGCCCATGGATAATTTTGGATCCATATGAGAGCTGCGTCAATTTGGGACTCTTGCTCCAACAACCACAGGTGTCTGCTGGGATTTCAGTATTTTAGGGGTTGTTTGAAAAATGCAGGATTGCACATTTTTACACAGGTTGAACTATTTTATTTAAATTGAAAACTTCTTGACACCGGTATATAATTTGTAGGTAATGGTCTAGTTTGCATGTCTCATGACAAGTAGGAAATGATTGCAAAAATGTCATACCTGTGAAGCTTCCAATAGCAGTTAGTTGGCTATATGCAGCCTCACGCTGACAATCCCCAGGATTTTCTTGGCAAACAATTTTTTTAAAGACTGGCCAGGTCTAATGATGTAAAATTATAAAAGAGATTGAGAATTGCCAAAGACACACAAAGCCCTCCCCAACAAGCAGCTCATGCACAGGGACCCCACAGCAAGGAGCTCCAGGATACGCAGATTCCACACATGAGATTGTAGCAGCAGTGATGGTCAACATAGATGTCCGAGCTGTCAAAGCAGGGAATCTTAGGCTTCATTTTTTTACAATAACCAGGAAGGGTTGGTTTGAACCCTTTATGATGTAGAGCTAAAATCCCATAAACCCATAAAAGCAGGAGGAATGGTTGTTCTTCCTTTCAGTTATAATGTTTTTAGATATAAAGTTTTGTTTTGTTTAATTACAAGGTAGTTTAAAAATCCAAGACAGTAGGCAAGTGCGCACATACCAAACTAGTTACCATCACGTGTGCTCATTGCACACATATCAAACTAGTAACCATCACATGTGCTCATTGCACACATATCAAACTAGTAACCATCACGTGTGCTCATTGCACACATACCAAATTAGTAACCATCACGTGTGCTCATTGCACACATACCAAACTAGTAGCCATCACGTGTGCTCATTGCACACATACCAAACTAGTAGCCATCACGTGTGCTCATTACACACACACACACACACACACACACACACACACACACACACACACACACACACACACACACACACACACACACACACACACACACACACACACCAAACCAGTAAACAGCACACCAGTGTAATCTAAAGATCTAAAGTCTGATAAAAGAAGGTGGAATGGTCTGTCTGCTTTCCTTTTAATAATATTTTTTTAAAACATCTGGTTTTGGTTTATTGTGAGATTGCTTTCCTTTTTAAATTCTCTGTCTGGAATCATAAAAAGGGGCACATTCTGGCTAAGCTGATACTTTTTTTTAACAGTATGAACAACTTCCAGTGCAAAAGGAACTGAGAACATTAAAGGAGAACCATGCCCACAGACTAAAAAAATATTTATTTCATCATGGTTTGGTGTTTCCTACATTTTAACACCACTCTGGGATTATTTACAGGTTTTTAGATACTTTTATACATATTTTCTGAGTCTAACCACATGGGGTGAGGCATCTTGAAGTAATTCTGATTGTTTAGCCTGCCTCTAGGTATCCTAGAATTCATTATTTGTCTCTAAATAATTGTAAAATGTCTGCCACTTTTTCCCCTAAAGCTCCTGTCAGTGCACTGATTTTACAGGCATTCACTGTTGGTTTGTAGTCACCTAGTTTTAGTTAACATTTTTCCTTTTTCAATGACTACTTCAAACACAAGTCATGCAAATGCCACAGAACAGAATTGAAAAGTGCATTTTATTGCTGTTTCCTCTTAGAAATGCTAACTTGATTTATTTTGTGAAGTCCGAATTGTAGTTCTTTAAGGTATCTCCCCTCCCCTTCATACCTACCTTCCCTAGCTGTCAAAGTGCTAAAGGTAATTTGACCCTTTATCTGTATGTGATTGACAGCTCACAGCAGGTGACCTGACTAATGTACTGTTTTGACACAGTCTTTCCTTCCTTACAGTGGGGCACTTTTTTGTTGCACTCCACCTGCTTTCAAATTTAGATCTGAGCTCCATAGCACTGGGAGAAATCATAGCTTTGCAAACCATCAAACTCCCAGTTTCTTTCCTTCCAGTTTGGTTAAATAGCTAACAACTGATAGACTATAAGCATGATATATTTCACGTACTTGCATGACAGTAGTCGCATGTTTTTTAAGTGGTAATTTAAGATTAAGGTATCACATACTTCTTGTAATCTGTACTTTGTCACATATTGGTAGGACTGTTCAGATAACTGAGATTATAGTTTTTCATTTAGATTAGAATAGAATGGGCTGGGCAGGGCAGCTCTGACATCACTATGTGGGAGGTTCACTGCCTCTTCTATGGAGCATATAAATAAGTCAGTGGTTACATCACTTTGTGGGAGGAGACGTCCTGGTAACTACAGCAAGAGGTCTGGCAGACATGACATCAGCAATTAAGAGCCAGCTAGAGGTTTTTCAACTGGATTTTCAAACTGAAACTAAAACAGTACACAAAGGTAGGAAGCCTATGGGGTAAAACAGCAGAGTGGATTATTTTTTTAAAGCTGTGGTGATTATTTTCTGAACCAGGATTAAATAACAGGGACTAAAAGAGATATCAGTTTGAGCAATCTGCTTTAATTTCCCGTTGTACTCCTTTAATTCAGAAATGGCTTACCCTTCATGACTAAGCCAATGCTTTTTCTAAATAAAGGTCTTAAGGTCCCATACCAGTGGGCAGATGGTTAATTCCTTACTTCCTAAGAGAAAGAGGGAAGTTATGCAACAAATTCCCACAGAACGGCTTGATGCCCCATAAAAAATGGGCAGCTCATAATGGATCTCATAATAACAAGAACTGGTAGAAATGTACTTCTGAATGGTATTTGATTATATCAACCAACATTGTTGAATCAACACCCCTAGGAAAAATCTGCTTTCCCATAAAAGTGGGTTTTAAACATAAATCTAATTCTAAAAAGCATGACTCAGGGTTAAAGTCAGTATAATCAGTCTGAAAGCAAAACACTTGACAAATGGAGAGTTATCCAGCTAAACACCAAAGCCCCATACAAGTGGGCATTTCCTGAATAAATGGACAAAATACACTGGAATATGATTAATTTACTAAACTGCTCCTATGACTAAACCTGGTTTTGGCTGAAAAATTATGGAGCAGGTCTGATGAAGCTAATAGAGTGAAAGCACTGTCTAATAGTGTATCAGTAACTCTAATTTATAAGTTGATCTGTTTTAATTTTATTGGTGTTTCTTTCACATTGTTTTATTTTCAAATCTCATTTATCCATTTGTAGTATAGAAGAGACTGCTCTCCTGGACACCAAGCTTGGTGTCAATTAAACCATGATCCACTCACTACACCCCCATCAATCCACTTATGAGGAGGGAGGGGTTAATGGGCAACTGACCAGAAAAGGAATCCTGGTTATCGACCTCCCTACTTTTGTAACCAGCCATGCAAAAAAGACTGCCATTAATTATTAAAAATGAATTACACTGCAGTACTTATCTGCCTTCATTAAAGAACTGATTTACAAAATCCTCTTTGCATGGCGGAGATCCTTTAACTAGAGATAGACATTCCTTAGCAAATACATATGGAGGAAGAACAAGCAACATTTCCATTCTAAAGGAAAAATCTAAAGACTCCAAAGGCCTTTACCACAAAAGTTTTTTTGAATTCTCAAATAGCTAATTGTAGCTTCCTGCAGTTTTAATACGTAAAACTAATTAATTGTGATGCGCTGTGTTGTCTGTTAACATGTGACTTGGGGAAAGATAACGGAAATTCCAAATTCAAGAAAGTATTACTTACATATGTAAGGTATGGAAATGTATGTTTAAAGAAATGTAAAGCAGTAAATGATACAAAGGTGCTACAATATTTTTAACAGCAGAAATCCTTTTCTTCAGAAAAACTAGTGGAAAATGTGATGACATTTTGTTGCTTTGGCTGTTTGAGAAAATAATACAGCTATGAAGTGTGCACATTAGAAATTGGTGACTTCACTCACTGTATGTTCTGAAATAAAGCCTTAAGAGATATGATGCAATTGTTTACACAGAAAAACATTCATTAACATTGATACCTTGTTCTTTTACTTTATGCCTAACAACAAATGTCTTCTGAGGAATCTTTATTGCATTTACATGGTCTGCATTCCAAAAAGGGGAGTTCAAGCAAACAAGAGAAGTAGTAGTGATAGAAAGACTGAGAAAAGTTATGAGTGCAAATCTAGTAATTTTATAGTGTGCAGAGTGGAAGACCCATATTGAAAGCAATACAGAATATGGTCTGTTGCACAAGTTAAAATATACTGCTTATATAAACCAGGTATATTTTTATTTATTTTTATACCAGGTGTAAAGCAAGTGAAAAATCATCATCTGCTATCGCTTTCTGAAAATAATTGTGATACACTGGTAGGAACAAAATTCAGATGAGAGCTATGAATAAGCCAAGCTTGTTTGGAAGTAAAACACTAGAGAGATGTGCAGTATGTAGAACGCATTTAAAATGGCGGCATTTTATACAGCTTCGAATCTTACTATGCAGTGCCTAAACATGCTTTTTATTAGTTAAAAGTAGTAAGAACCTCAACAAAGTGTATAAACAGCATAAACACAAAGTCTTCCTAAGTAGAGATTTGTTAGTTGACAAAAAATGTATGCGTTTGCATGCATGCATATGTGTGTCTGACAAACTTGGTGTACAGAAATTCTGGTGACACTTTGTGAAAGTAAAGTTTCAGTAAGGTCCTACCTGTAAAAGTTGAATAAGAAAGCAGTTAAACTTGTTTCATTGCTGAGTACTGAATGAAATAAAATTGTGTGCAAACCCAATGACACCAACTGAGAGGTTTGAAGGTGAGACGTTAAAGAGAGATAATAAGCAAAACAATAAAGGAACATTACACTTTGCTGAAGTTATACCAACATGGACTCACAAAAGAAAGCAGTATTCACTAAGTCTTATCAGAAGTAATGCTGTGACATAATGTTGAAGACTTGAATGTGGGTTTTAAAAATAAAATATTATTATTAAACAACAACTTTTCTGAAAGGAAACAGGTAATTTTAGGAAATCGTGCTTTTCAACAATTGGAAAATGAGTAACAAGTGAAAATAAATGAGACACTCTTCCATTGCTTTATATCTCTGCAAGAAAGAGTCAGGGTATTATTTGAGAGTGCTGAAATGCTAAAACATCCATGAGCTACTTGTCTGTAAAATCAGTATTAGACTTATAACAGATGGCTTCTGAAAATGAAAACAAATTGACAGGGAGTTCTATTTTTTTTTCTGACCTTAACAAGTTAAAGAGTTGCCAAAATAAAACAGGCAAAGAACTTGTTGATTTATCTAATAGACTCTATGAACTTTCTGTGCAAGTTGGAACAGTGAAACAATAGTAAATTTGAAAATCCTAAACTAAATAATGTCAGAAGTAAATTGGATTGGCTAAAGTGCAGAATTGCCTGGAACTTGAACAGGAAAGACAAAAGAGATGTCAGTTTCAGACCTAAGCTGACATTGTGTGTCTGCAGACTGAGACAGAAGAACTGGCGAACATTTACAAATGATTAGCTACACTCTGCCTAATCTGAAACTAAAGAGTCAGAATGTATAAACTGAGAATATTTTACTAAAGGCTCAACTCCAAGAGACTGACAACAAAGTCATATCTGTTTTCCACTTTTTGAGGCTGAGAAAGGTAAGTAAAATGGAGAACAGCAGAGATATTCAGAGTTTAAAAGCCACATAAATAACTTAACCAAAGTATAGTGAAGGCCGAATTAATGTGCCTGGGTAGTTATAGAATCTGAACCTGCACAGATAAAAGTAAGTTAAATCAGGAATGTACAGAATGTGTCAGATATAAATACTGTTGAATATAATCAGTCATAGTCTAAATGAACAGACTCACAACCTGTGGTTGATGTAAGTTCCTCTCAAGAAAACCAACAGGTAGCCAAGTTTAAGAAGAAAAAAAAGATCTGTTTATGTGCCACTCTTGTGTCTCAAGAAAATGGATGTCTTCCTATAAATGACAAGTCATTAACTGAACATGTGATTAAAATACAGCTCACGTGATAAAAGATAGGAGCATCAGACAGCCAGGTGTCATTGAAACCACTTCTGTGTAAGGAAGTAAAAAACTTACCTAAACATGTAGCTATTCTGGAAGTCTTATGTTGCAAAAGAGAGAGTGCCACAGTGAAGTTTGAGTTGGAGAAAGAAAATGTACAGCTGAGCTCTAAGTTCAGAAGGAAAGAACTACAACAACAGAATACTAGGGCCACCAGCACAGTACATATGGATACAATAAAACACATTGGAGAAAGTTTTCATGATATAAGCAGCAAACGTCTGTCATTTGCTTCTTGTCATAAAGTAAAACTCTGTTCTGAATCTACTGATATGTCAGGTACAGAGGAAGATTAATGCATTGAACACACTGATGTCCAAGAAAGAAGACCACACTGCTATACTTGCTGGATGTTTTCCTAGAAATTGTCCCAAGTAGGAGAATGACTGAAAAAAATATACACCTATGTCACTGAAGTTGTGGGCCAGCCATAGTGGTATCTGGATGGCTGATGTTGCTTATACTTGCTCATCTCGACTGGAAGAGATATACAGTATAAGTCTTCTAGAGTTTCCTGTAAGGTTTGTGAAGCTGTGAACTTGTGACAAAATTGGGAAAAATGCCCCCTTCTTGTCAAAAGGAAGGTTCAAGGAAAAGGTAAATATGTTTCCCCCACAAAGAGAGAAAGACCATGAGAGAGAGAGAGAGTGGGGGAAATTAACCTGTGAGAAAAGGCTGGGGACTGAGAGAGACAAGACAATTAGAAAGCCCTGCACTTGCACTACAAGCTGGTTATCAGTGATTGGTCTGTGTTAGTTCTGATGTCACATTTTGTCTTGAAGAGACTGAAACTCAAAGTATAGATACTGCTATGAATTTGCGTACAAGACCCTTTTTTGTGGAAGGAGGGACTGTGCTGGATTTAAAATGTTCACTGAGAATCTGCAAACATATCTTAAAATACAATGTTCCTAAGGTGATCTGGTTTTATTTTTGCAACTGCAGTTGTGTGTTCTCTAGAAGCTGGTAATGTCTTACTACGGATATAGAGTTTCACTCACTGGGGGAAATGGGACATTAACACTTTGACATTAAGGTAAAATTGTGAAGGCAGCTAAGAATGTGTTCTTACTGATCTAATGATTTCCCAAAATACTAGAGTGTATGTGTGTGTGTGTATATATATATATATATATATATATATATATACATATATATATATATATAAATATATATATCTCCACGGTGGCACTTGCCAGTCAGTACTGTGAACATTGACTCTAGGTGATATGGTGACTGTTGATATGGCACCCTGACCCCAATTACAAAATGAAAAAAAGGGAGTCGACGCAGAAGGTGTTGCATAGTGTGTCTGTTTGTCTGTGTGTGTGTGTGTGTGTGTGTGTGTGTGTGTGTGTGTGTGTGTGTGTGTGTGTGCGCATGTGCATGGTATTTATTTATATTTCATGTTAATTAGTATATACATATTCATCTGGTCAAGCTGTGTTTTGTCTGTGAATCATCTATAAGAATCCATTGAAACCAAACTGAGCAAACCACAGGAACAGAATTAAACATGGAATCTGCAAGAAGGTAAGTGCAAGTCAAGCTTCCCCTTGAAGCCAAGCATTGGACTCAACAATCTGGGACTTGATGAAGCTCACTCAATGATCAACACACACGTAGATATATCTATATCATACACCCCCATGTGCATATAGCTATCATACACACACATACATATATCTATCATATACACGCATGTACATATATCTATCATACACACATGTACATATATCTATCATATACACACATTCATATGATACTAATAAGAAATTTTCACCTCTTTCTTTAACTGCATCACATTTAATCATAATGATTTATTGACAGCATGTTCTGTAATTACATCCACTGAAATCAGAAACAAGTGTTTGTACAAGGGACAACCCCTTCCAGCTCACATGTCAGTGTCTGTGCCTTACTAGCCGTGCTACTGCTACTACTATAACTTCGAGATTGCACAACAGAGAGGTAAATGAAACACTTTAACCCACGTGACACAGTAAATGCCCTTTCCTACATTGCATTCACTCATCTGCACACACACTTAACACCATTCAGTACGTTAAGAACTGATAGTACATATACACAAATTTTGCTGTTGTTTAGTCAAAGCTGACTTTTTGTTATCTCAAGGACTTTAACTTTACATGCCTGCCTATCAAGAACTACTTAAATTCTTACAAATTTGTATTCATATTCATTACTTCATTAATGCTATCCCACCCACTTTAGCCCCTGAGAGCCTCTTCTTTTGTTTTCTATCTTTCTCAGCATCATTGCCTTCTGTAGTGAATCCTGTCTTTACATTATGTTGCCAGAATGTTTCAGTTTTAGTTTTTCTGTCAGGCCTTCTAGTGAACATTCTGGATTAAGTCCCATAGGTATGGACTGGTTTGAATCCTTGAAGTCCACGCATTCTCAAAGACTTATCCAACACCAGAGTTGAAAGTTATAAATTTGCTTGGGAATAGCCTTACGATCAGTAAAATTGTATCATAGATTTGATAATACTGACTTTTGCTGGCAATCTAATGGCTTTCCTTTTTAAAATATTATCCAGATATGCCATAGCTGTCCTTCAAAACAGGAAGCATCTTTTAATTTCATGGTTGCAGTCATCATCTGCAGGGATTTTTGATCCCAGGAAAATAAAATCTATCCCTGCTTTCACTTCTTTGCCATCTATTTGAAAAAAAAAATGATAGGGTTAGATCACTTAACTTTAGTTTCTGATGTTGAGTAACAAACCAGGTTTTCCACTTTCTAGTTTACTTTCATTAACAGACTCTTCAACTCGATTTTCATCTATTAGAATGGTAACATCTAAGTGGACGGCCACGGTGGTGCAGTGGTTAGCATTGTCACCTCCCAGCAAGAGGTTCTCCAGTTCAATCCTGGGGTGCCTTCTGTGTGGAGTCTGCATGTCCTCCCTGTGGTCATGTGGGTTTCCTCCAGGTGCTCCAGTTTCCTCCCAAAGACATGCTCTAGGTGGATTGGACACTCCAAATTGGCCCTAGGTGTGAGTGTGTGCATGTGTGCCTTCAGTGGAAGGCTGGGCACCAGGCTGGCAACTCGACACTGTTAAACTCCACTGCTAATCATGAGCAGACAGGTGATCTGCTGTGGCGACCCCTAACCAGGAAAAGCCAAAAGAAGAAGAGTTGTAACATCCAGTAATTTGATTTTATCAACTGATTTGTCTATGCTAGAAAAAAAAAAAAATATATATATATATATATATATATATATATATATATATATATATATATATATATATGTTAATCTAAATATTTATAAATATGTGTACACCCCAGTCTTATCCTTGAGTGTGTAGTTATGAATATAGTTATGAATATCTGTCTCTCTCTCTCCCTAGACAGATTTGTGCAGGTACGCATGTGCACACATAGATTTTATGTATATGTATAGCAAAACTAAAACTGTATGTATATATGTATATATATATATATATATATATATATATATATATATCTATATATATATATATATATATATATATATATGTATATATGTATATATATATATCTATATATATATATATCTATATATATATATATATATGTATATATATATATATAAACTAACTAAAAACTTTCAAACTTTTTATAAAAAATAAAAATCAGAGGAACAACACAGAATCGAACATGGTATAAGTCGTTTTAGCACTTTTGTTCATTTATTGTAACAGAACTTCTTCAGAAACAATGCAATGAAGTAAAGTCAACATATATAATCCCTGCAAAAACAATAAACATTCATTAAAAATCAAATAGGCCAATGTAAAACAAGAGTTTAGCATATTAAACATTAACCAATGTGGCACTAGAGATTTGCATATATTCCCTTGTTGTAAAGTAACAAAACACATTTATGATTAAAGTCTCCATCTTAAAGCACATTTGATGCTTAAATTCTGTTGAGTTTTCTGCATCAAGTTTTAACTGCCACTTAAGCTCTTTCAGTTCCAATAAAGTGTCCATATCTCCAAAAAATTGCTCCAGCTGTTCTAAAACAATAAATGTAAAATATGAAACGTTATGGCAGGTAAGACTATCCTCCGGATTCACGAATCTCTGTGCAAGAATAAACTTATTCTTGCACAGAGAGGTTCGTGTCCATGTAGAGCAGCAGCGTGCCTTGCATATTCATGAAGGTGCGCTGCTGAACTCTCTACATGGACATGATCTGTGTACGAGCGCAGGGAGGGTGTCCATGCAGTGCACGGACACTAAATACACCCACTGTGATCAGAAAGTTCCATACAGCACTTCCGAAGCCCTACTGGCATAATGTTAGAGCTTAGCTCTAATATTATGCCAGTATTTCAGTGTCTGTGGACACTGAAATGCAAAATAGAGCATTCCAGTGTCCGTAGACACTGAAAATAAATAACGGCAGTAGGAAAGCAATACAGGGGGTGGGTCACAACCTCTGTGACATACCCCCATATTGCTAAAATGCTGTACGGCACTTCTACAGTCTGCAGAAGCAGGAAATGTGTGCAAATGCACACATAACAGGGGATAAATCCCCCAAGTGTACACAAGCACAACCCCAGCCCCACAAAACACATAAAGCCCATACTAAATATGTCATGCATCAGCATGAAACATGCACAGAAACATGAAAGCCCAAGCACTGCAGTATGTCACAAACACAGTCCCAAGCAGTTGTCATAACACCACAACACACACCCCATAACCTACAGAAAATAATAATATATCCTTGTTTATAATGCCCTAAGGGATGTTTAAGTGTAGCTAAGTGGGTGTGTACATTACAGCATAAACATCCCATAGGAGTTAAATGAAAATTGATAAGGGAAATGTCTAAGCTATTGTAGTGTACTGGTTAGAGTCACAGCTTTACATGTGGTTATGCAGGGTTCAAGACCCAGGACAGGCAATTTATTTTTATTGTATGAAAGTAGTGTTAAAATCATTTTAGTAAACGTAAATGATGTAGCAATTATTTTTTGTCAACCAGGGTAGAGTTGCACTCCAAAAGTGAGATATCAGTGTAGAAAAGCTGTGAAACCCATATATAAACACACATGCCCCATACAGCATAGTCACACAAGGATATAATGTAATGAAAGCACATAGGGAGATGTCATGGAAGGTAAACATTAAAGTATAAATGTGTATGTAAATATTAATTTATATTATACAATGACTGGCCATTAACATACGGAAATGAGTACGCTAATTGGCCAGCCCAAACAGAGTGCCTGTTGTAAATCCGAGAGTATGCAAATGGAAAAAGGTCCAGATGCCTGGACTGTTTCCATCTGTATATCACCTGTTTGTATTCCCAGTCTGCAGAGATAACAATGGGGAAATGAAGATCCCTGCTGTATTTCCGAACATATCCCGCTATGTGTTACAAGCTGAAGAACTCATATAACATAACAAGATATCCTAAAATAATGCAATGGAGATCTACCTTTCAACAGAGAAAGGAGGATCTCTGTCACCTTTTTAATATATCTTATTATGTTATACGAGTTCATCAACTCATATAACATACCGAGATATGTTCAAAAAAGCAATCAAGATCTCCCTACCTCTGTTGCTACCTCTGCACAGCAGTGTAAGTGTGGGAACACATCCCGTACACATGTGCAATAGATCAGAAATTTCCCAGGATACCGGAAAACTGTAGAAGGGCAGCATGGAGGCATGATACAACGACATTATTTAAGAAAGATAAGTATTGTTTTTATTAAATAATGTCATGGTATAATAGCAATAACCCATGGCTGGGTGTGGGCAATGCTGGACCTACCCATGGTTGGCATTGTATGGCCATGAGGGCATTGCCTTTGTGACCAGAGCACACCACCTGTGGGTAAATCCAGCATTACCCACACCCAGCTATGAGTTACTGCCTAAATATAACATTATAGATATGATATGCATAAATGTGCCTTAGTCAGTTTGCATCAATCAGACCTTGTTCCGACCAGCAACAAAATAGTCAGCGCTGCCAAGTCTCAAACCCAGAATGCTGTCCTCAAAAATCACACCGCCATACCAATACACCATCTGAACTGTGAGAAGTTGTGCTTTAACAAACATATCCTGCATTCAGATCATTTAACATTAATATATATAAAAAAAAAAATCTGACTCTAGTGTTGCACCTATGACCCTGAACGTTATAATTAGAGGAATGTACCAGTACACCAGCTAAGCTATAAGAATTAATGTCACTTATTCAAACATATGCAACAGAGGCATACAACATTAGGGGGAAAGCATTGTGGAAACCTTTGTGCATTGTATGTAGACAGATACACACATTTTATATATATATATATATATATATATATATATATATATATATATATATATATATATATATATATGTCAGATGACACATATATATGTAAATGTACAGTCATAATATAGATATACATATATTAAATATAACAGAAGGAAAATAAAATATATAATTAGAAAACTGTTGTTACAAATGAAGATGTGTTACAGCAACAGTGTGTGTTTCAGCAGACAATCACTGACGGATATGATGATTGGAACTGAAATGTCATGTCATGTCATGTATTTACTGACATATATCCGTGGATCATCACCGTGATTTACCAGACAAATAGAAATAAATTGTGGAACTGAACAAAGTATGGTCCAAACATCTGGACATTCTGTGTAAAATCTGGCTGTGGAGAGGTATGCTCAGAACCCCTTAATGCAATGAATGTGGACCAAGCCTGACAAAGTGGGGGACAAAGGCATGAAAATAGGGACATGTCCAAAATACATCAGTACGATAAGTTGAGAATGTTCATGTAGTAACAGTGTATGTCCTAACATATATCAACTGAAATATCATAATGCCAGGACTCAATTGCTTCTTATTAGTTACCGACCTCAGTCCCCGTATCATCCCATTGATGTGTCATGCATACATAACAGTTATGGGAACCAGACCAAAGATATTGGCTATACAGCTGGACATTCTATGAATATATGAACATAACACAACAGAAGAGAAACTAGACTGAGCTACTGAGCAATGTCCAGACTACAATCAGACTGACATAACACTACCCAGGTCCAGCTCTGAGGCCGTACACATGCAGTAGCAAATACAACAGGCAGTGCAGGGGTGTAATACTAGTGGAACACAGACACTGGTTTGAAAGTGCATACCCCCAAACAAGTGCACCACAGTGACAGGAACATACCAAGAAGCAAACTGAACACGACAGTATAATACTGTGAGAGCAACCACATACAGTTTTCCACTCACATATTACCCCTACATATGCTGTCCCAATTCACAGTGTACTGGGAATCTGGAGGTGTTCACAGTCAGCCCCTAAAAGCATATGGACCTGATAGGCCACCAACAGCTGTAACAGCATGCAGAGTCAGGTAGGTAAAGGATATATGGCACTCAGCTGCTACTCTCCCTACCCAGCCCAAAATAAACATAAACACACAACACTGCTACACAACCTTGGCAGTCTGTTCACAATGGCCTGAAGACATACTGTCATATGTGCAGATTTCCACAGAATTACCAAGGTGTGGACGCATAACCCTGTTACTGCTGCATACCATGACCAGGAGTCTGCCAGGTCATTGTCATGCTAACTGGCGTGCATTTGGTAATTAATTATATACCGTACCTCTGCACCTTGTAGTGCAGGACATCTGGACAATGCATGACATACGTATGGGACATTGGGCTGAAAGTGGGACATATCATACATAATGGTGTTATGAATTGAGACAGTAGCTGCTGTTACATGTGTTCTCATAACATCACATCCCAGAAGGAAATGATGTGTGGAACACCAATGGATGACAACACATACTGACTACAATCCTCACATTATCCTATCAACCTCACAAAAACAGATGTTGGTCAAGGAACAGACGAAGCATGATAGGCAAACATCTGGCCAGTCTGTGGACAACATGCCAGTTGAGAACTATGCCAGAGGCATATTACTGTCAAATGTCAAGTCACCCAGTAAATGTATGTCCAGACAAACCCTGTCAATGTAGCAACCTCCTATGTGTGTAACAATGCTAATGACATACAAGCTGTACCAAACTCTGGAGCTTTGTCCCCCATGTTGCTGGGCTATCTCCACATGTCCTGTCCTGTGAGGTATTTCCACCAACTCTCTGTGAAGCTGTAGCCCCCACACCTCCATAATGTCCACCGCACAGCCAGGTAAATGAGCAGGGCATCCTATATGGTGGAACTAGCAGCTGTGTCTAGGCCCACAACATAGTACTATGCAGGCATCTACATAGCTGTATGGCCTCAGCAATACCTGACAGGATAACATCATCCCCCTTAAGGTAGGCCGCATGCTTGTGGTGGACAGCAGCAATACACAAACCACAGACTTGGTCCCTAGATTGGCTGCACAGGGCAAATCAGGAGAATGCACCAACCTAGCATCAAGTCAGCCTTTGTCTGCTCAAGCATATAAGGTCACAGGTGGAGTACTGTAAGGCTAAGTATGAGTACAAATTGGACACATTTACCAAGGCCAGTCACAAGGCCATCTTCACATATGGCTACAATCTCTGAGGCCACATACCAGCCCACCCTGTAATGGTGGGCAATCAGGCCACATATACACACAACATAGCTATAAGCAACCTGCTACAGATAGGTTTAGGGCAAAACTCACCCCCTGGCTCAGCAGCACTAAAGCTGGATATGCACAGCACCCACACACCTCCCCTCATCACCAGTGAGAAGGTACATATTGACTACTGAAAAGTAACAAATGTAGGTATCCATGGCACCTGATATTATCCCTGTCTGCATCCTACATGAACTCAGGCATGTGTACCCAGCAACACTGTACACTGTAGTCACAACAAGGCTTAACACCATCTACCCAACGTCCACATGGAAGATGGCCAATGTCACCCCTCAACACAGACATGAATGAGGAGTACAGGAGTAGGAAATTAAGTAGGCCTCATTGGGGGGAATAGGACACCTCAGGGCCAGCAGTGCAATGCAAGCAGATAAAGCGCTGATACGTTATAAGGGTATGGTGCGGTTGTGAGTAGTGGCTACTGGTAGTCATTGTAGATGTGCAGGTTCTGTACATATGGTTTCCAAATGTATGAGGTCCTGTGATGTGCCTCCATTGTAATGTTCCCAGGTGCAATGTCACATCAGCAAAGGTCAACATTCTCAGCAGCTTAGACAAATATAATCATAGAAACCATACTACACAACCATGCCATAATGTTTTGCTGGAGCCAGCAACATCTGCAGGAGAGGACTGGCCTGTGGGATGAATTTGTCCACAGGGTAAACGATGTTGGCCTGCACGCATGTACATACCAGCAAGTCTGGCATTGTGTAAGTGTCCTCATACACCGTGCCTGGCAAAGGACTGCTGTGGTGGCCAGGGACCACACAGGCATGGGCCTGGCCTTACAGCCCCACTGGTATCCACTGGGGAGCTCCACAGGTACCTTGCGGCACCCATCCCAGTATAACAGCAGTGTACAGACCCCCCACATACTGGAGGTGGTTGGCACCCAGACAATGGGCGAGGAGTGTGCAGGTAAGGCCCCAGTGTAGATCACTATATTAGTGTAGTAGACATACTTGCAATTGTAGAGTATCTATGTACATGTGTCAGGTCAGATTGCAGTTGTGGATGGGGTTTTCTAATGCGCAGATGTGCACATCTATGGTGAAGGACAGCAACTTGTGTAGTATTGGGGGTGTACCTTACATGTGCACATATGCTGCATCCGTCCTGTACCAGTGCCACTTGTGGGTCTGCTGACCATACTACCCTCACACAACTACCTAGGTCCCTCCTGTCTGCATGTGGGATTGCAGCCTGCAGCTGGTGAGTATGCAATTGTACTCTTGTGGTTTTCCAATACTCCAGGTATTTGAAGGCCATGCAGTGTACCATGCATACAACTGTCACTCATAGCCATATTGCCTTATGTGCATGTTCACCTGTGTTGGGGTCAACTGCATTGCATCACAGTGGTCACCACAGGGGCCTATCTGATGAGAATGTATCATCCCTGTAGCATAACACGGCTTATCAGTGCAAGACTTCCAGACAGAGAGCAACACAATGGGTGGACAAATGGCCCAAGGTAGGGGCATGTGTGAAACATTACTGTCATATAGTGGACATAAACAGTGTGCACACCCCTGTTAAGATGCCAGGTGTTTATGATGTCTGTACAAATTGAGACCACAATGTCAGTACTCATTTTTTGCAAACTGTAATGTGACCTATGACATGAACAATTCCCTGTACAAACAATCAATCTGTTGGCCACCAAATATGGAGTATACAAACCTCACAACATGCTGGATGCATATGTATGCACACCCTTCAAGTAATATGTTATTGCAGCAGCTTGTGATTTCCTGATAGCATACAGTCTGCTTGGGTACACACCAGCCATCAAGTAAAGGCACTCTGACTAACACCAAATAACAGTCTGCTGTCCAAGTCGGATAACCATGACATATGCTCAGTTGCCTGCAACAGCAACAGCCATGGCTTGCAGACAGTGTGCAAAGTGGCAGAGGGATCTCTTATTTGAAAGTTATCAGTCAAGAGTAGGGTACAACAACATTACCACAACAGTGCATACACCATGGAACACAGTGGAGACAGTTGTCAAAAGGTGAAGTGAATTTGGGACAATAGTGCTGTTGACAAAAACTTGATGTCCCTCCAAAAATGATGACTACACATGTCAAGACCTGGCCAGGGAGGTAGCCAGGGGACATACAGCAACACAGAGAGAGTTGCAGGAACCCCTTGCTAGTGCTGGTGTTCTGTACTACCTGTGAGAACATTCTCCCATATTCTGCATACGTCTGGCCTATGGGGTAGTGTCAGAAGATGGAAGCATTTCCACACACCAAAAACAGCCAGGGGTGGTTACCAATTGCAATACAGCACAGCAGGTCTCCCAAAGGCAGATGTGAAAATGTGTCATGGTCTAATGAGACTAAAGAACAACCTCACAGCCACAATACAACAGGTATGTGTGGCACACAAGCAACATCTCTCATAACCTGAACACCAACATCCCCATGGTGAATCACAATGGTGGCATCGGCCTGCTGTAGGGCTGCTGTTCCACAGACAGAACAGGGCCTGTAGTCAGGGTGGTGGGAATTCTGAAAATTTCCCAATAACACCCACTTCTGCCCAAAATCCATCAGGCATCTGCAAGAAGGCTGTGGATGAGGAGGTATGTCAGCCTTCAACATGACAAAGAACTGCAGCATACATCCAAAGCTACCTATGAATGACTCCACCTCAACACAAACATGGGTATGGATTGGCCCAGCCAGAGCCGAGAACTACTCCTGGCAGAAAACCCCAGTGTGACGTGATAAGGACTATGCACATGAGCTGCCCTTGCAGTCTGACAGAGTTGGGTGACATTTACATGGAAGAGTGGCCAAATAATACCAAGTCAGGATGTGCCATGCTGATAGACACCTTCACAAGAAGAGTAAATGATGTAAGCCACTTACAAGGTGCTTCACCAACTTATCATTTTATGAGTGTGCACATGTATGCAATCAACACATTGTACATAATGCAGCCATCATATTTTGTACGTGTCACGTGTTTGTTTATCGATTGGATTGCACAGGTCATATGTCATATGGAAGGTGGGTGACATATTTGAATGCATTATTGTGGTCTTATCCTCTATATTACAAGAACATAGCATGTTAACAGGGTTGTATACACTTAATATATCCACTGTAAGCTTACAAGGCTGGTGGTGTAACAGGGATTGTGTGACCATACATTCGCTGCTTGTTTGCAGATCTGACGCTCACATGTATGTCATTAATCAGTGATGTCACTCCTCAGATTATCCCACATATGTCACAGGGAAACACAGGGGTTATGAGAAATAGAGCAGACATATGAGCCCAATTTCTACACATCCTGTGAGGATATGTACAGTTGTGGGGTATGTTCTGTAGTACTTGCCACTGTGCTATACAGGTGGACAGCAATAATATGTACATGGCTGCAGTCTGTGCTGGGGAACAGCCATCACATACTAACAGTAATCACATATCCCAGAGCTCTACATTGTCAGTTACATGTTGTACAACTGGCTGTAATGCATGATGTTGAGAGCCATGTGTCATGCATGTCACCATGTGGGTAATGTGTGGTCTGTGTAAAAGATGTGTGCCACCTCACCTGTACATGTGTGTGTGTGTGTGTGTGTGTGTGTGTGTGTGTGTGTGTGTGTGTGTGTACTAGCCAACATCAAAGTGCAGGTATTAATGTACGTATGTTGTCTTCCTCTCATAGGTGGCGATGGAGACTGGGATCCCCCCTTTCGAAACAGTGTCAATATCTCTGCAGAGTCTGCCAATGATGATAGGAATACTGAGGTACAGGTGAGGCTATCAGGGGCTGAATCTGTGCCATTAGTTGGCATCCCACTCCTGTGCACACCATCACTGCATACAGTGACATTGACCACACATACCCTGTCACCAATGGCCACAGATAATGGACAGTTGGCAGGTGGTGGCATTGAACAGACTAGTGTGGTGACTATGGCAGGTGTGAGTGTAGATACTGGCCATAGCCAGAGTGCAGGCAAGGTCTCACACCGGTGGATGGACAGGGGTGGTTGCTGGAGGAACGCTGCCCATTGGGCCACTGTTGCAAGTACCACAGACAGAGTGATCTGATGCATGTTCCAGGCTGTCATGGATGCATACGCACATAGTGAATGCCACAACACAAAAATACTCAGGGTGGTGGATGCAACTCTCCCTGATGTACATGGTGACATACCTTGTTGGATCCACATGCCAAAATATTGAGGTGTGGATCCAACCACAAACAAATCACCTTGGGAAACCACATCCCTCCCACCCAACCTGCAAAGGTAACCACCATGACAAACACCTTCAAAGCTAACCTTGGGCTCCTGAAAACAAGAGGTGGCTAAGTTCATGGCACCCATGCAAATAGAAAACAGTTGCATGACCACCAGATCATACACCAATGCACTGTATGAACACATACACCTATGCATGAATCTCGCCATGACCAATAGAACCAAGACACTGTCCTCCACAACAGGAAGCCAATATGGTGGTCCCCTGCCATACACAAACTCGACAATGGAACAAATAAACTGATGCAGAAAAAGGTGAAGTCCCAGGACTAGAACAACTCCCTTATTGGCCTCAACAAAAGGTTGAAATCACTCATCAAATCCTCTAAAGCTAGTTATGTAAACAGAATTGCAGTAGATAGAAAAGACAAACACAAGGCCCTCAATAGTTATGTAAATAATCTCCACGCCAATACCCAGATGTGCTCTGAGCTACTGCACAATGGTACCTCCTATACCAAGCCAACAGATATTGCCAGTATATTGTCTGATAGATACAGTGCCAACCTGACCCCTCTCAGCCCCTCTAAATGATCAATCACAATACCAGTAGATTGCCAGACACCCAGTATTACTGCTGCACAGGTTAAAATAGCACTGTCCAAGGCCAGGAATACATCTGCTATGGGACCTGAGAATATCCCTGGCTGTGTTATACATGAACTACAGAGTGACCTGGCACCACACCTGTGTGCCCTGTTCAATCATTGCCTCACCACAGGCTTTGTCCCTACCAAATGGCACACTGCTACAATCATCCCTCTCCACAAAGTAGGAGTGATTACAAATCCTGGGAACTATCACTCCATTAGCCTGATGAGTCTGATATGCACAGCTATGGAACACATCATCATGGACCTGCTAAACAAGGATATAGGGGATCTCCAAAGTCTGGATCCCACACAGTTTGGTTTTGTGGAGGGTAGATCATGCCTGCTGTACATGGTTAACTTCTTTAAGGCAGTCACCAGAGCTGTGGATGGTGTCAAGGTGGTCATACCAGCCTACCTTGATCTGGCTAAGGCCTTTGATACCATTCCCCACTCTGGAATCATAGAAAACCCACTAAGGTAGGCATAAACCCCTATATCACTAGGGGGGCTGCAAACTGGCTCACAGACCCACAGTGTGAAAGTAGCTGACTCCAAGTCAGACTGACGACCAGTAATGAGCGGGGTCCCACTGTGTTCGGTCCCGGGTCCACCCCTGTTTGGTATCTACTTTTCTGAAGTGCAGGCCATCACAAGGGTGCTCTTGTTGACAAACTTTGCAGACAATTGCATGTTGGGAGTTGTTATTAACTACCCAAGTCATGTTGACATCCAGCAGAAAGGCCTCACTGAGACCAACATATGCTGTCAGAAGCATGGCCTGAAGCTCAATGGTCAAATATGTGTCAGCATCCCCTCGGTTCCCATAAATCACCACATCGATGGTAGTCCACTGAACACAGAAGGCATTATAAGGGATCTGTGAGCACAGGTTGACAGCAACCTCTCTTTTGACCATCACATTGCCACTGTGGGCAGACAATCCTTCTATGTGAAACATCTGATCACCAGTGGTTTTGCTTCCAGGAAGTAGGGGGTCATTGTTTCCCCCTACCCTTCCCTCATTATGCCAATCATCAGGTACAATGTCTCATTTGGCATGTACCTCAATGAACACCTGCAACAATTGCAGAGGCCGCGAACGTACCTCACAAAGATGATCCTAGGCCTGAAACAGTTGTCCTATATGGACAGACTCAAAACACTCCAACTATTCTCTGTCTCATATTGCCTACTTAGAGGTGATCTCTGCCTGCTCTACAAAACCATGTCTGACCCAGCTCTGTTAGAAATGCTACATCCAAAGATATCCCAATCCCTCTGCACCAGCACCACATGCTCCAGAGACCTCAACCTCATTACTACAGTCAACAGAACATGTCAGAGGGATGGGTGAATAACCCAGAGACTGCCCATGCCATGGACTAGAAGTCCCACACATGTCAAACAGAGCACCTCAATGGCCCTCTTCAATAGAAATTTTGCTGAATGGATGGGAAATAGAGAATCCACCCCGGGGATCACTGCAGTGGCTCTACTCCACAGGGACACTGGGAAATAATGTCAGGTGACACAATGATAGGGTAATCCTCAGGCTAGGCTTATAAAAGTTTCAGGGTCATTAGCCTAGTACACACCTATGAACCTAAATGTCTGGGTAGCCTAAAAACATCTGTACAGAGGACTGGAATGGCCTGTACAATGGTTTAACATGCTGCATGTGAGGCAGATGCCATTACCACACTATATAGGGTAATGCCATTGGGAGGTGGTAAACAGGCATGGATGGTACACCAATCAAAATGCTATCAGCTAAATGGGATATGATGTTTGGCTAAAGGGACACACACACCCTCACAGTTGCCACTACTGAGAATAGAACCCCTACCTGTCTGGTTATTTCTATTGTAGTGTTACACAGTTATCACACACACCACAGAGCTTACATGAGTTCTCCACATCCCAAGTAACTTCTAAGGTGAATGACATCAGCAGGCCTAGTAAAGTAGGGTGATGGGACAACTACAGGGTGGTACACAAATCAAAATGGTATAACCCACACAGTACATGATTCTCACAGACACACTTGCCAGTATTGGGATTAGAACTCTTGCCTATCTAGTTATTTCTACTATAGTGTTACACAGTTACCGCAAGTGCTACAAAGCTTACTGAAATTTCATATGGCCAAAGCTGCTGATAACTGCACAGCTGAGGTAAATTATTACAGGCGGCAGTGTCTGCCTTCCATTCCACCTTTACATTGTGCTAGTTTTTACTGTCTTGCTCTTCAAAAGGCATTATGGCTTGGCACTTCACCAGGTTAATGTATCAATAAGTGTGGCACACCTAGGAGCCATCAACAGTACCCGTCCATTACAGAAGTAGCCCCAGTACTTACTATTTATGTCCACCCCTCCCGGCATGATTGCAGGGCAGTTTTCCATGCTGTCACCCATTACCCTGGTGCACTTGTCCATTCTGAGGCACTGTTGCAACTACCTCATGTACACAGACAACCCTACCCTCTAAACTCCAAACAAAATAAAATAAATAGTACACAATCCTGCCAAAGGTGGCTCACAGACAACAAAAATCAAGTCTTAAAAACAAGATGTGAGCACACCAACAAAGCTGAGAAAAAGCCAAAAAAGTCCTAAAACACTTCTTAATTACAAAAGGATGAGTGCTTTTGTGGGGTTACCGCTTCATCAGATGGATCTGATGAAGCGGTAACCCCGCAAAAGCGTTCATCCTTTTGTAATAAAAAAGTGTTTTAGGATATTTTTTGGCTTTTTCTCAGCTTTGTTGGTGTGCTTACATCTTGTTTTTAAGCCTAAACTCCAAACACTCAGACCTGTGGGATTTATCCATATATCACCCAATGTGAACATATGCACTCTCCAGCAAAGACTGGACTAGCAGATTGAGAGAATGAGATCAACACTTGCACCACACCATGTGGACCATATAGCTCACCATGACGCCCACTTTGACAGCCATGACATACAGTGAAAAGCCACACACCCACCTTCACAAAGGCACTCAATGGACATTTACCCAAACAGCACAGATCAGCAAGGTAGACACCCACTCAGACATCACGGCATGGTACATGCCAAGGGACACATATTTAACCTACACAGTGTGCCCCTCAACTTAAGCTCCTAAGGCTAACCACCTTCCACAATACAGTGCTCATGGGTAACTGACTACTGAGGCACACACATATCCCACTCACTAAGTTGAATATAGAGCAGGTAACAGCCAAATATCTGTCACATGCCAGCATCCAACACATGACACAGCCAGTCATGGGACTCCACAACAGCTATGAGTATCACTCTGTATCCATGTGGGGTGTGCATGACCTGGGGCATACCTCCCTGGACTACATGACAAGAGACATGGTTGAACTCTCTGACAATGTGGTCCAGGCAGGTGTGACAGTAGCCCTGGGCAGTATACCACCATCACCCAGAATGATGCAGATGATTGACTGCAACATTGGCTTACATATTTTGTGTAATTCTCAGGGATCCAGTATCTCTCTGCTTAGGATGACATGATTGACAGAACTCAATAACTTGCCACAGATGCCCTACATCTGTCAGCGCTGGGTTTCCAGATACTGGTTAAGTGTCTTGCCACCCCTATAATGCCTTGTTAGGTAGTTTTCCTAATATAATTACCACCATGACAGCTAGATGTGTATGCAATCTGGGGGTCATGCTGCTCAAAGGTAGACATTTAACTGACAGGATACAGTCACACAAAGCACTCATTGGAGTGGAGGATGTTAACATGTCTGCTGTAATGGAGAGGTGGTTCACAGCAGCAGACAATAGCCCTGCAGTACCAGGCTATAACACATTCCACAGCTGTCAGCCCCCAAACATGGACCACACTACACATCCACAGGTGGTGTTGTCTCCATATTTATTATGGATGGGAAGACCTCCAGACTAGTATCCCCACATAATGTATTGGTGATATTTCTGGTATAAGTGCCTTGGGGTAATAGTGCAATCCAGACCATAGCCTGTTATGGGTCCACATCTATGTCCCTATACTGTCAATACACATTCCTCAACTCCTTGCCATCTATGTAGGGCCAACGCAACACTGACATAGTATGAGACTTCAACTACCCCCTCTGTCACCTGGGAAAAGTAGCCAAGCGCCAGTACAGTGGCCTAACTCTTCCTGGTATTCATCATTTCCAATGCCCTGGACTGGCTCATACTGACCACCAGTAGAGGATGAAACAATCTTGAACTGTGTGGACTACTTCAATATTTCTATTGTGGATGGCCAGTGATGTGCACTGCTTCACATGTATGTGATTTATATTCCATAACATGGACAGTGTCTGGGTTGTGCAGCTGTCCCACAAGTATGTCCTTTGAAGTGTGGAAGTGTGCTTGCCATCTCTGGGCCATGTTGTGTGAACAGATTGGTATCCACAGATGTGGCATTCCTGATCTAGTTTGGTGTGACATGGCTTTGTAACTGAGGTAGTGTTTGCACCTATGTAGACAGTATGATACGGGGATTGGTATCCTCAGATGTCACAAGAGGTGTCCCACAAAGCTTGGTCCTGGGACCCCTACTGTTAGGCATATACTTCATAGAAGTACAGGCAAACACAGGAGGACTATGGCTAACCAAGTTCACTGATGACTGCAAACTGGGAGCCATAATTGACTCTCTGGCTGACACGAACATCCACCAAAAGGGCCTTACTGAGACGGACACCTGGTGTCAAAGTCATGGCCTCAAGCTAAATGCCAAAAAATGCATAATCATCCCATTTGCGAAAAACAAAACACCCACAAATTACCACATAGGTGGCAGCTCCCTTAATACAGAAGAGGTAATAAGTGATCTGGGGACCAAGGTAGATAGTAATCTCTCCTTTGACAATCATATTGCCAAAGTTATTAGGAAATCCTTCTATGTGGCCCATCTAATTACTAAAGGATTCACATCTAGAAATAAAGAGGTTATAATGCCCCTCTACTCGTCACTCATTAGACCCATCATAGAGTACAGTGTCCCATTTGGGATGTACCTCACAAGACACTTCCAACAGCTGGAAAGACCACAAAAGTACCTCACCAAGAAGATTACTGGCCTCAAATATATGTTCTATGCAGCCCAACTGAAAAACCTCTGGCTGTACTCAGTGGCATATTGCTTACTCAGAGGTGATCTCTGCCTGACTTACAAAGCCATGTCCAACTCAGAATTGATGGTCATGCTCCACCTAAAGAAATCCAAGGCAGTACGAGCCACACGCTCTAGTGAGCTAAACCTCACCACAACAATAAATAGAACATGCTGGAGGGATATATTCCTGCCACAGAGACTCCCCATGCTTTGGAACAAAATTCCAAATTACATCAGGCAGAGCCCCTCACTAACACTTTTGAAGAGAAACCTTGACGAGTGGATGGGTAATAGAAAATACACCCCTGGGATCACTTCACTGGCTCTGCTTGACAGAGGATCAGTTAATTAATCACTGGGGCAGCGAAAGCCAACACACTCTGGCTAGGCTTATAAATGCCCTTGGGCAGATAGCCTAGTACCTATCTATGAACCTATGAACCTATGATTCATCGGAGTTAGTGGAGTCTGTCCATACAGGGTATATGTATAAGGCATGTTATTCTCTTTGTGTGTTACATTTGCAGACTCTACAGTTGTTGCAGGTGTCCAGTGGGGTACATGGCAAAAGGGCCACTGTGTACATTGATTGGGCTACTGAGGGGATGGTACAGGGTAACCATGTTCCTTTACTTGCTGGATAACACACACTTAGTCAGTGTAACACATCAAAGTACTTACTGGTGTCAGTGGCAGTGTTGTGGTCAACAGACAGCTAACTGTCAACCTGAGTTCCCCATTATGTTATAACAGCGTTGCTGTTCAGTGGACTACCACCAATATATTACTTCATATGAGCCATGGTGTTCCCAGAAGTAATGGTAGCACATATGTTGGCATTGGGGTAATGTCCAGGGTTCTGACAACAGTCATACATGTCAGAGTGGCCTATGTGCATGATGTCAACATCACATGGATTGGGAATGCTACCACCCACCTACTGCTGTATGCAAACATTTTCAGCCAGGGTGCCTTTGTGTTCCCCTGCACCTCAGATGGGTAAATCCCAAAAATGAGGGGACATGTCTCTGTACCCTGTGTGACATCAGTCATGTCTGGTCATTGGTTTGACATGGGGTCCACTGCAATCACACCGTGGGTACTGTGAGGCAGTTTGCAGGAGAACTACTGATATAGTGGTTAATGCCTAGCCAAGTGTATTTGTGTATGATTCCTGGGTGGAGAGTGGTCTCTGAATATTAGAAGGGTTGCCTATATTGTGAAATATTCCATACTGGTACATAGTCATTGCACATGGCACTACACATTTAGGGCTGTAGATTGTCTACACCAACCTCTACAGTGTTTGACAGCTGTTGGCCTTGTAATGTGGACATTGGGACATATACCAGGTCAGCAATATAATAATTTAGCAAAACCCACTTCCCAATGGATCCTGTTATTACGCAATCACACCAACACTCACACAGGATACTGATGACAGACACACACACTTGCCAGTACCGAGTTTCAAACCTCTACCTATCTATGCATTGCTACTACAGTGTTATGCAGTTATCCCACATGCCACAGAGCGTATATGTAGAACAGCATCCAAACATACCTCTAAGGTGAGTGACATCCGCAGCTCTTGTAAAGTATTACACTTTGAAATGTACTGGCTGTGTATCGACACAAAATACTTCAACCTACAGATATACACACATGTTCACACTTGCCAGAGCTAAGATTAGAACTCCTGCCTATGTAGTATTTTGCACTACAGTATCATGCAGTTATTGCAAGTGCCACGGAGCTTATATGTTGGAAAGCTGTCCACAGGTAACTTTGAAGGTGAGTGACATCAGCAGCAGTGCTAAAGGAGGGATAAGGGAAGTGCAGTGAATGTGAATGGCCTCAAAACTATGTCTATACAAAGACACACACACAGTCTCTCTCACACAAACACACACATTTGCACAGTTGCCAGGACCAGGATTACAACACCTACCTAATGAGTTTGCTACACTATAGTATTACGCAGTTATCGCAAGTGTCACTGAGCTTATATATTGGTCAGCTGTCCTAAGGTATCTTTGAAGGTGAGTGACATGAGCAGCAGTGCTAAAAGAGGGATAAGGGAAATGTAGTGGGTGTGAATGGCTTCAAAATCATGTCTCTACAAAGACACACACACACATTTCCATAGTTACCAGGACCAGGATTAGAACACCTACCTAACTAGTTTGCTACACTATAATATTATGCAGTTATCACAAGCACCATGTAGCCTATATGCTAGTGAGCTGTCCAAAGGTATCTTTGAAGGTGAGTGACATCAGCAGCAGTTTTAAAGAAGGGGTAAGGGTAGTGTAGTGAGTGTGAATGGCCTCAAACTCATTCATCTAGACACACACATACACACACACACACACACACACACACACACACACACACACACACACACACACACACACACACACACACAACTTTACATTTGACAGGACTGGGATTTCAAATGTTACATGAATACTTATTTGTATTATAGTGTTATACAGTTATCATAAGCACCCCTGACACTATAGGGCTGAGGGCTGACAAAAGGAATTTCTACAATGAATGACATCAACACATCATGTGATTTAGGCCAATGGGATGTATACTGGGTGGGACAGTCCTCATAATGGTATCCTCTCTGTTGCTGTCTGTCTCTCTCTTCCCCACGTCTCTGTGTGTGTATGTTTGACATATGATATTATGTTGGCCTTAGATGTGTGTGGTTATTCCTATCCAATGTGTGTGTGAAGTATAACTAGTGTACAATTTGGTGTGTGTGCACAGACATCTGCAATTAATAGATATCTATAGCCCACTGTGTTGTCAGACATGGGCTTCATTTCTCTAAGTGTAGGAGCATTCCCAGTATGACCTTCTATATTGAGTGTGTGAATCCATTCCAGGGAGAGTTGTACTCCAGTCCAGGGTTTTGTGTGCTACAGCTACACCTAGCAATCTGTTTATGCAGGATATATGTAGATAGGTTGCCAATATGGAGACAGAATGGGTGTAACAGACAGGGGATACTGTAGCTGTTGCTGTCTGTGCTGCTTGTGTACCATGGTTGGTTGTAGCATAGTTTGCCTGACATATGTCCTGTTTTACACTGTGATGTATCATGCCATCAACTACTGACATATATCATTCTTTACTACAGTTATTTACCAGGGAAATACAAGATGAATGAAGCTGAGACCATTATTCTGAGGCATAGACTACACATTCTGGCACAATCCATTGTGGCGGGGTAGTTACAGACAATAGACTGTTGGTTCTGTGTAAATGGTCCAGCACCTTGGTGCTATGCTGGCTGGGGATACCCTTCTTGTGCTTTTCTCAACTTAACGGAATGGCCATATCCTGCTGGGGCCATACCTCTCAGCTGTACATATACACCCAGGTTATCCAGAGGCCAGACTCATATATCTGGTCAGTTTACTTTCACATTGTCGTTTACAAGCAGTTGTGTAGCTTTTCATTCATGGGTTTGTAGTTAGGGGGTAGTATGGGCAGATATTACAGTTTCAGACTTCACACACTCCATAACATATATGCTTCTGCAGCCCCCTCTGTTATTCTTACCTCTTCCTAACATTATGAAAGTACTATCACAGAGGTATCCCTATATGTGGGCCTTTATCCCAGTAGTATTTATGGCCTGGTCCACAGTTCTTGCAGTAGGACATGGGGAGGCATGCTACTGGCATTTGTCAGCATGGCCTTGCATTTGTTTTCTGTTTACTGTGTTAGGTTGTTAGTTAGGAGCTCCTGACATTCCGTACATTGGCACAATGGGTGAAGCATGAGCCTTTGCTAGAGGACTATAGGCCATTTGAGAGTGCTGCAGGCCATCTGTAGCAGGCCAGCATTCTGTCACTCATACATTTCCAGGCTGAAAGCCAGCGGATTACACTGGTGTGACAGTGGTAAGTGGTTGATGTGCTCCCTCCTGTCCATACTGATCCACAAGTTTGGATGTTGGCAGGTCGGTGCTTACAGCTATAGACACACCGGCATGGGACACCTATTCAGCATGCCTCATCATGTATGTATTCCCATACAGAGATGGGGTCATGCTGTACTCATTCCCTAAAGCAAGGATATGACCTGTGATAAACCTGTGGCTGCTCGTGGAGTGAGCTGAGTGCATGTGTGATATGAAAGCTACTGGCACCTGAATAACAGATATACCTGGGACATTCCCCTTATGCCGCCTTGTGTGTGGATGTGGACAGCCTGTCATTACTTTATAACTGTGCCTTTTGTGGTCTGCCAGTGAATGGACAGACTACCAGTATTCCATACTAGAGGGATGACTAGTGTGATGCTAACCTCTATGTATACTTCCAAAGTTGTGTGCAGTTGACAGTTATTTTATATGCACTCTGTGTAGGGTACTTCCACCTGTGTACTGTTTCTGTATATGGACCCCCATTCATGGCATGTCCAGCTTTCCAACAGTGACAGATATTGACATGTAGACAGTGAGTATGTACAACTGTTGACATGGGTGTAACTGTGAAGCAGTGTGGTTGGCACTGCAGTTGTTGGAACATAGCCCTGTGAACCACAGTACTGTACCTAGGCAACTGAGACACAACCATCCATGCCTACATGCTGACCGCTTCCAGCCAATATTAAACACACAGCAAACCTGCCACACTGACCTCTGTATATTGTACACATGCCACAATCTATTGTGTAGATTGGGACAGTTCTAGCAAGCTGTGCTCCAGTGAAATTACTTCTCAAACATACATATTACTGCATTTCTACATGGGATTGGGGGGGGGGGGTGCACACCTGAAGACTGTGAACATTTGCAATGACTGTACTGTTTTTTCCAGTTACTCTGTTGGCTTCCATTTCATATTGTATTGTGACCTATCATGCAGAAAGGAGGCATATCAATATAGTACACATGTTAGACTGTAATGGCATAGATGTCAGTTTCAGACTTCTTACCCTTTGGAACTACAATGCAACTGCCACACCTGTTGTAGTATGTCTGTGTAGGTCTGGAGAGGGACTGTTCACCACTGCCATCATTTGGAGGCCTTAACCCAGCCTTTCTCTATGGTCGTCTACACCTGTTTTGCTGGGTGAGGCTGGTGATGGGTATGTGACCTCACTGACATCCATGTGTGTGTCACCCATGGACACCAACAGTTATTTGGGCCACCACATGTACTGTGGTGGGAGGTGTCACCTTGTGTAATACTGCCTAGTATGTAGACACCAGTATGCATTATTGTTTTCCTGCTGTCCCATATAGCTGTCAGCTGTCTGCTGCTATCCCATTCAGCCACACAATTTCCTTGCATGCTTGCATCTATACCATACATACAACTATCAGAACATACTACTCCATTCACTAACTTGCCTTGTTGCTGGGCCAGTACTGAGGGCAGTGCTGGAGGGCTGACTATGTCAGATGCACATAGTACACTCCCTATACATGGTAAAGCACAGGTAGTGTCATGTTTGGCATCCATTTTACTGCATGTGTGAGTTGAGGAGAGGTGTCATTCCCTGGGTGCCTATCATGTCAGTGTGTGTGCTGTGTGTTGCCTCTTTGGTAAGGCCAGGGCATACTGGGCACACCTCCATCTGCCTACAGGGGCTGTCTCAGGGGGCTCCTCATCCGAGTCCCTCTGCGCCTGTGGGAACCTTGGCAATGGTGGGGGCTGTGTGGCCCTTTCCCATCCTGTTCCTGCTGCAGCTATTTCCTCAGGATCTTATTGTGTAGCATGGCACATACTATGGACATGTGTGCACATGTGGCTGGAGAGTACTGCAAGGCTGCACTACATATGTCCAGGCAGCGGAATCGTGACTTGAGCATCCCAAACACCCACTCTATAATGATCCTGGTTTGTGTGTGTGCCTCATTATGACGTTCTTGCATGGGTGTGTGTGCATTTTTGATGGGTGTCATCATCCACGGCTCCAGTGCATGGCCAGCATCCCCCACCAGATGCCATACGGTATGTCCCCCCCTGGCAAATCCATGATACAGCTGTGAAGAATGCCAGATGTGGGTGTCATGATAGCTTCCAGGGCTGCCAGCACACATACTCATGGTAATGCCCTGGGCATTGCATATGACCTGGCAGTTGATGGAGGGGAAGCCCTTGCGGTTTATGTAGACCCTACCCTGCTCACCAGGTGGTGCTTTGATGTGGATGTGTGTGTAGTCTGTGGCACCCAGTACCTGCAGGTATTCAGCTACATGGTGGAAGAGACACACATTGCTGGTCAATTCCTCACGGGTGCTGGGGAAATGGATGTGTTCACAGACATGTGGTAGCATGGCATCCAGGAACTGA
>NC_056744.1:1725854430-1725924430 GCF_019279795.1 Protopterus annectens | reverse complement strand
TATTGTCTGTTATATGCTGGTGAAGGGGAATGCTTTAACAAATGTGCACTTTTTAGCATTTAATCTAAGCCCTTTGTTAGCATTCCAGGTGTTTACAAGTGCAAGTTCTTGTTGTAGGTCCCTGGTGTCTGAGAGTGACATGACAAAGACTCCCGTTATGCTGACATCCACAAACTTGGTTAGCCAGAGGACTTGATTTTTGGACTGAAGGTATCAGAACAGAAAATGCCAAACAAAAAAGGGGTCTCAACAATTACCTCTGCAGAACATCGCTGATTGCATACTTTTTTGATGAAACAGCTGCTACCCGCACTGTATGGATACCAGCCCTTAGCCAGTAGTTTATTCATGTTAGCACATAGGGATCTGAAAGTAGTGTATTCAACCTACTAATTATGCTAGCATGGAATATCGTGTCAAAGGCCTTAACCAGGTCAAGGATTGCCATGTGCATGCCATGGCCACTCTCAACAGTTTATGTTATTCTGTCAAAAACAGTTGACTAGATTCATTAAATAGGATCTACCTAACAAAGCCAAAGTATTTCAGTCTACCTGATGAGATTCTTAATAAGATAGTTTATCAGATCAATTATAATATGCTCCTTGGCATTGCATATGAGACTTGTTAAGCTGATGTACCAGTAATTCCATGCGGCAGTGGTGGGGCCACCCTTGTGGAGTGGCATCACTACTGCTATGCACCAAACATCAGGGACAAAGCCAGTTGCTAAACTCATGTTAAATAGTTTAAGGAATGGCTCTGCTACCACTTGCTTGCTTGGCGCTGTTTATTAAACAGAGTAGTAGATTATCAGGTCCTATGGAAGAAGTATTTTTAGTCTTTGAGCATGCAGTGTTTGGTGATGATAAGGGTCTAAGGATTTCAGGGATAAGTAGGGTTTGAATAGTCATTTCAGGGGAAAAGATCACACAGAATACGCTGGCTATTACTTTGACAGTGTTTACCATGTCAGACTAAGTGGTGCCATTTTGAATAAGTTCGGAGCAATGTTAAGTATTATTTCTTAGTTTTCTAACATAACTAAAGAAGAATTAGTAGTTGTCCTTAGTTTTAGATGCTAACCTCAGTTCATGGGCTGCCTTACTATTCCTTATAGTTGTAATTTTTCTGGCATTTTTTATATCCTTTATTAAGGTGCTTCAGATCTGCTGTATTCTTTATGTTTTTTTTTCTTTTATTGTAGAATTTATTTATTTTGGTGGGCCATCCTGGTGGTTTGGTTTTAATATTCTATTATATTTAAATCTTGTCAGTACTGTCAGTTCTCCATACATTTATCTAAGTGGGGCTTTAACTATTTTGTGTAGCTTCCTGTTGAGGTGGCATCTGGGATTATGCAGGAATAGGTGAATCTTGACACTTCCTCATAGAGTTTAATGAGATTTACACGACTAAAGTCCTTTTATTTTGAAACAGAGTACAAAGGATTAGTCCAGATACAATCACTTTATCAGATTTAGAAGACTTTGTGATACCCTCCCTGTGGGAGAAATAATGACACCTTGTTGACATTTCCAGCAGCTTATTCAGTTAAGCAGGTAGATGGAGGAGTGTTCTTGTTCTGAATTTGGAGATAATTTATCTTCAGCTTTAGAGGTTCTAGTAGTGAAGGTAACTAGTTTATGATTTGACTTAACCAGGGGAGGGACACCAGGGAATGGTATATAAAGAAGCTAAATTTGTAAGGACTAGGTTAAGAATATTATACATTCAACTGGATTTGCTAACAGTCTATTCCATTAAGCTTATATTAATGAAGTCTAAGACCTTTTGGGAATATCCTACAATTATGGTATAGGAGCTCTAGTTTATTGCTGGGTAGTTAAAGTCTCCCAAAATACTGGAGTATTTGTCTATAGGGAGTTCAGTGATTACATCTAGGAACTTCACATGATCATTTGGAACACAGATGGTGTCCTGTAACAGGTTGTAAAATGATAACTGACTTTATTTTGTTACAGAAAGATACAAAACTCAGACTTCAGCCATGCAAGTAATCTCTCATGTTTACAAGATACCTAGTAAAATAAGTCTGTGCTTCCCAGAGCAAAGGGAGAGCTCTTATTTTTATAGTAAAATCACACAGTAATAAACAAAAAAAATTATATAGTTTTAGCTGACTGACCAGAAAGGACAGTACATGTTTCTGAAAGATGCTGCTGACAGGACATCCTCATGCTTTTTATCATAAACTTGACCACACAGAATAACTTGCACAAGAAAAAACTGTCAGAAGCTTCAAATAAAAAAATGTGATCATTAACAACCCTGATTAGTCTGGTTGCTATTCAAGGCATCTACCAGAAAAAGGCTATAAGCTTGCAGACCTTTGCATCATCTGGGACAAGATTGTGGATCACCAAACAGGCTGTGGCCTACTTCTTTTCTTGGGACTAGTGCTAGCATTTTGCTTCTGGTGAGAGAAGAAGCAAAGGAGTATTGTATCCCAACAGACTGAAGCTGTGGTGAGACCAGCATTAGTAGTAGCCAGGCAGTCGCCATTCATGTGACTCCCCTCTTTTCATCATTCTTGGCAAGCTAATTCTTTATTTTTCAGTAAGTATTGCTTGATTTCTTCCAAACTTCAGAATATCTGCCTAAATACTTCATCCTTAAATTTTCAGGGTCTATGTACTGGTTTCTCCTCGAGTGTTTGGCAGTGCTCTCTACAGACTCAGGCACTTTGAGTGACATTTTTCCTGTAAAAGGCTTCAGTACCTAATATTTTGAGCTCATATCCAGACATGCCTAAAGATCAGTTCCCTGTGATTTCTCGTGTCAGTCTGGTGAACATGGGCATCCTGAGGCAGTGTAGCAACTGCCTCATGTACACAGACAACTCTCTCCTCTTACCTCCCATCACTATGACTTATGAGAGATGCACATATATAGCCCAACTGGAAGCCAAGCACTCTCCAGCCAAGACTGGATTAGCCAGTCAAGAGGAGAAGGATAACACCTGCACCACACCACATTCAATACATAGCCCTTCAGAACATACACCACCACAGCCCTCACACAGTAACACAAAACACATACCTACTTTCTTGGAAGCTCTTAATAAAAATCTTCCCAAACAACAAAGACCTCTGAGGCAGAAACGCAAACAGCCACCACATCCCAACACAAACCATGAGACACACAGCTCACATAAACAGTGTGCCACTCAGCCAAAGCCCATAAGGCCAAACAACTTACCCAATACGCTAGTCATAGATCACTCAATAGTAAGACACACTGATGTCCCACTCACTAGGTTGAATAAGGAGAAAGTTACGGTCAGCTGTCACCCCAAAGATTCCAGATACTGGCCAAGGCTTTTACCACCCCTATAGTGCTTTTTTTAGGCAATGGCCTAAAGACAAAATTACCACCATAACAGCTACAAGAAAATTAAATCTGAGGGTTATGCTACACAATGCTAGAAGTCTAAATCTCAAAATGCACTCGCTCAAAGCACTTCTTAAAATGGAGAACATCGATATCTGTGCAGTGACCGAGACCTGGTTCAAGGCTCCAGAGAGCACCCCAGCACTACCAGGCTATAATTCATAACACATGCTTCGGGCTCCTAAACCTTGACCAAAGCACTAAAGGGGGTGGTGTCTCCATATTCATAAAGGATATGCACACCTCCAGACAAGTAGCCCAACATAACGCATCAGAGATATGTCAGGTACAACTAACACTGGATAAAACTGCAATCCAAGTTATAGCGTGCTATAGATCCCCCACTATGTCCCAAGACTCCCACTCCACATTCCTAAACACACTGGAAAATATTAGGGTACAACCCAATACCCTTATACTGGCAGACTTTAACTACCCCCTCCATTAAGTGGGAAAGTTACTCATGTACCAACACACTTGCTCAACATTTTCTGCACTTCATTAATTCCATTGTCCTGGACCAACTCCCTGGTCAGATCTGACCACAAGCTAATCACTATGGATATTCACATCCCACCATCACCCCCTCTAAAGGAAACCACCATAAAATCTTCTCCAAAACCAATTTTGGGCTTCTAAAAAGAGAGGTGGCTAACTTCACGACACCCATGCGAATGGAAAATAGGTGCATGACTGCTGATTCATACACCAATGCACTTTATGAGCACATACACATGTGCATGGAACGGGCCATACCAAACAGAACCAAGACACTCTCCTCCAAAAAAGGAGGCCAATCTGGTGGTCCCCCACCATAAACAAACTCTACAACAGAAGGAAAAAACTGTTGCAGAAAAGGGTGAAGTACCAAGACTGGCAAAACTCCTTTGCTAACCTTAGCAAAAATTTGAGATCTATCATCAAATCCTCTAAGGCTAGCTATGAAAACAAAATTGCTACAGATTCTAAAGACGACCACAAGGCATTCTATAATTATGTCAAGAATCTACATGACAATACTCAGATCTGCTCTGAGTTACAGCACAATGGCAATACATATTCAGAACCAACTGATATTGCCAACATATTGGCTGACAGGTTCAATGTGAACTTTACCCCTTTTTCACCTCCTAAAGGGCCTATCACAATACCTGAGGAATACCAAGTCCTTATTATGATGGCTACACAGGTAAAAACCACATTGTCCAAAGCCAAGAATACAGCTTTCATGGGACCTGATAATATCCCTAGCTGTGTTCTACATGAATTACAAAGTGAACTGGCACCACATCTGAGTACCCTGTTCAATCACAGCCTCATTTCAGGCTTTATTCCAGCTGAATGGCACACTGCTATGGTCACCTCACTCCACAAAAGGGTAGTGACTACAGACCCTGGGAACTAATGGCCCATTAGCCTGATGAGTCTAATATGTAAAGCTATGGAGCTCATCATCATGGACCTTATAAGTAAGGACATAGGGAATCTCCAAACTCTGGACCCCATGCAGTATGGGTTTGTGAAAAGGTAGATCATGCCTGCTCAACCTGATAGATTGCTTCAAGTCTGTCACCAGAGCTGTGGATGAGGGCAAGGTAGTTCACACAGCCTACCTAGATCTTGTCAAGGCCTTTGACACCATCCCTCACTCAGGAATCATAGATAGACTCACTAAACTAGGCATAAACCCATATGTAATAAGATGGTTTGCCAACTGGCTCACTGATAGAACCCATACTGTGAATGTAGTGGACTCCAAATCTGACTACGAACCAGTTACAAGTGGGTCCCACAGAGATGGGTCCTAGGTCCTCTCCTGTTTGGCGTGTACTTCTCTGAAGTTCAAGCTAACACAAAGGGGCTCTGGCTGACCAAGTTCACACATGATTGCAAACTGGGAGCCATTATTGATTCTCCAACTGATGTAGACATTCTGCAGAAAGGCCTCACTGACACCAATGATCTGTGCCAGAACCATGGCTTTAAGCTCAATGCCAAACAGTGCACTGTCATTCCCTTTGGGAAAAATTTGGTGCCCATGAACTACCACAAAGGCGGTAGTCCACTAAACAATGAAGGTGCGATAAGAGACCTGAGGACACAGGTTGACAGCAATCTTTCCTTTGATAACCACATTGCCACTGTAGTCAGAAAGTACTTCTGTGTGGCACATCTCATTACAAAAAGTTTCTCATCCAGGAAGAAAGCAGTCATAATTCCTCTCTACTTGTCCCTCATTAGACCTATTATAGAATACAATGCCTCATTTGGTATGTACCTCACTAGACACCTACAACAACTGGAAAGGCTACAAAAATACCTCACTAAGGGGATCTTAGGCCTTAGACACATGTCCTATACAGACAGACTCAAAAAACTCCAGCTATACTCTGTCTCTTATCACCTACTTAGAGGTGATCTGTGCTTGACCTACAAAGCCATGTCTGACCCAGAGCTGCTAGATATACTACACCTAAAGAAATCCCAGTCCCTCCATGCCACTCACTCCAGGGACCTTAACATCATTACCACAATAAACAGAACATGCTGGAGGGACAGGTTCCTAACCCAGAGACTTCCCATACTCTGGAACAAACTTCCCATTCACGTCAAGCAGAGCACTTCACTGGGCCTCTTTAAGAGAAATCTTGATGAGTAAGTGGGCAATAGGAAATTCACCGCAGGGATCACTTCAGTGGCCTTGCTTGACAGGGGCACTGGGAACTAATTTGGGTGGCATGATGCCAGGGAATCTTCTTGGGCTAGGCTTATATAGGCTCCAGGGCTGTTAGCCTAGTACACACCTATGAACCTATGAAGGCATAAGGCATAAAGCATATCTCTGGTACCATGGAAAACAATGTCCCACAGCTCTGCTAGGAACTGTATGAATGAAAAGCTCCAGCATGGTTCAAGTGATACTCACTACAGCTGATGAGGCTATAACTGTGACACACAGAGCTCTGCTAGGAACTGTGTGAATGAAAAGCTCCAGCATGGTGCAAGTGACACTCACTACAGCTGATGAGGCTATGACTGTGATACACAGAGCTCTGCTAGGAACTGTGTGAATGAAAAGCTCCAGCATGGTGCAAGTGACACTCACTACAGCTGATGAGGCCATGACTGTGACACACAGAGCTCTGATAGGAACTGTGTGAATGAAAAGCTCCAGCATGGTGCAAGTGACACTCACTACAGCTGATGAGGCTATGACTGTGACACACAGAGCTCTGCTAGGAACTGTGTGAATGAAAAGCTCCAGCATGGTGCAAGTGACACTCACTACAGCTGATGAGGCTACGACTGTGACACACAAGGCTCTGCTAGGAACTGTGTGAATGAAAGGCTCCAGCATGGTTCAAGTGACCCTCACTACAGCTGATGAGGATATGACTATGACACACAGAGCTCTGCTAGGAACTGTGTGAATGAAAAGCTCCAGCATGGTGCAAGTGACACTCACTACAGCTGATGAGGCTATGACTGTGACACACAGAGCTCTGGTAAGAACTGTGTGAATGAAAAGCTCCAGCATGGTGCAAGTGACACTCACTACAGCTGATGAGGCTATGACTGTGATACACAGAGCTCTGCTAGGAACTGTGTGAATGAAAAGCTCCAGCATGGTGCAAGTGACACTCACTACAGCTGATGAGGCTACGACTGTGACACACAGAGCTCTGCTAGGAACTGTGTGAATGAAAGGCTCCAGCATGGTACAAGTGACACTCACTACAGCTGATGAGGCTATGACTGTGACACACAGAGCTCTGATAGGAACTGTGTGAATGAAAAGCTCCAGCATGGTGCAAGTGACACTCACTACAGCTGATGAGGCTACGACTGTGACACACAGAGCTCTGCTAGGAACTGTGTGAATGAAAAGCTCCAGCATGGTGCAAGTGACACTCACTACAGCTGATGAGGCTATGACTGTGACACACAGAGCTCTGCTAGGAACTGTGTGAATGAAAGGCTCCCGCATGGTACAAGTGACACTCACTACAGCTGATGAGGCTAGGACTGTGACACACAGAGCTCTGATAGGAACTGTGTGAATGAAAAGCTCCAGCATGGTGCAAGTGACACTCACTACAGCTGATGAGGCTATGACTGTGACACACAGAGCTCTGATAGGAACTGTGTGAATGAAAAGCTCCAGCATGGTGCAAGTGACACTCACTAAAGCTGATGAGGCTATGACTGTGAGACACAGAACTCTGATAGGAACTGTGTGAATGAAAGGCTCCAGCATGGTGCAAGTGACACTCTCTACAGCTAATGATGCTATAACTGTGACACACAGAGCTATGCTAGGAACTGTGTGAATGAAAAGCTCCAGCATGGTGCAAGTGACACTCACTACAGCTGATGAAGCTACGACTGTGACACACAAGGCTCTGCTAGGAACTGTGTGAATGAAAAGCTCCAGCATGGTGCAAGTGACACTCACTGTAGCTGATGATGCTATGACTGTGACACACAGAGCTCTGCTAGGAACTGTGTGAATGAAAAGCTCCAGCATGGTGCAAGTGACACTCACTACAGCTGATGAGGCTATGACTGTGACACACAGAGCTCTGCTAGGAACTGTGTGAATGAAAAGCTCCAGCATGGTGCAAGTGACACTCACTACAGCTGATGACGCCATGACTGTGACACACAGAGCTCTGCTAGGAACTGTGTGAATGAAAAGCTCCAGCATGGTGCAAGTGACACTCACTACAGCTGATGAAGCTACGACTGTGACACACAGAGCTCTGCTAGGAACTGTGTGAATGAAAAGCTCCAGCATGGTGCAAGTGACACTCACTACAGCTGATGAGGCCATGACTGTGACACACAGAGCTCTGCTAGGAACTGTGTGAATGAAAAGCTCCAGCATGGTGCAAGTGACACTCCCTGTAGCTGATGAGGCTATGACTGTGATAAAACCCAGGATTACTGTACTATGACATACCTGGCTGTGTTTTACCTTGTTAACACAGGATGCTAATGTATTTACTTGGTGCTAGATCTGTGGTGCAGAGAGGTAAATCCCTGACTTCAGCACCAAAGACTGAAGATCATCTATTGATCCAGGCACTGGATAAGCCATCAATTGAAGGTTGGAGTCAAGCTGTTTTGGTGACATAGAGGTCAAAAGCCCTGACTATATCCTTGGTGGCCCATGTTCTATAAGCAGCTCAGCTACTGATGGAGTGGCAGTGAGGATTGGCCATACCCATCCTGGCACAGAGCATTTATCACTGATGCCACCTAAAGGGAGACATAATCCAAAGAGGGAAGTTACCCTCAGATGTTGTTCAAAAGAACATGGCTGGGAGGCAGGAAAAGTAAGTGGGTCATAAAAAATGCTGCTGAGCAGAATGTGGTCAGTCAAGACCCCCAGGATGCCTTTACTGATTTAATTCACTGTCAGAATATTTTTGTATTCTTACTTAAGGTAACAATACTGTTCTTATTGTAAATATTGTCATAATTTGACAATCTTAGTTGTCTAACATTGGTTATAACTTAAAAAGGTTATAACTTAAACTTAAAAAGATCTTTAAATCTTACTCATCCTCGGCTGCTGTACGTACCTGGCTAGGAGTGCGCTCCTGCATTAATTTACCCTGCATTTTCCCCTTGGGACCTCGCCTGGGTGGACACATATACCTAACTAAAGACACCAAAGTCATCCGTTGTTTTTGGTCCAGCAATATAACTTCTCTGCTGCCTCAACCCCTTGTCTGGAAAATTGAACCTGGTCTCTCCCAGAGGACACTGAGGAATTAATTTACCTTGCATTTTCCCCTTGGACCTCGCCTGGGTGGACACATATACCTAAGTAAAGACACCAAAGTCATCCGTTGTTTTTGGTCCAGCAATATAACTTCTCTGCTGCCTCAACCCCTTGTCTGGAAGATTAAACCTGGTCTTTCCCAGAGGACACTGAGGAATTAATTTACCCTGCATTTTCCCCTTGGGACCTTGCCTGGGTGGACACATGTACCTAACTAAAGACACCAAAGTCATCCGTTGTTTTTGGTCCAGCAATATAACTTCTCTGCTGCCTCAACCCCTTGTCTGGAAAATTGAACCTGGTCTCTCCCAGAGGACACTGAGGAATTAATTTACCCTGCATTTTCCCCTTGGGACCTCGCCTGGGTGGGCACATATACCTAACTAAAGACACCAAAGTCATCCATTGTTTTTGGTCCAGCAATATAACTTTTCTGCTGCCTCAACCCCTTGTCTGGAAAATTGAACCTGGTCTCTCCCAGAGGACACTGAGGAATTAATTTACCCTGCATTTTCCCCTTGGGACCTCGCCTGGGTGGACACATATACCTAACTAAAGACACCAAAGTCATCCGTTGTTTTTGGTCCAGCAATATAACTTCTCTGCTGCCTCAACCCCTTGTCTGGAAAATTGAACCTGGTCTCTCCCAGAGGACACTGAGGAATTAATTTACCCTGCATTTTCCCCTTGGGACCTCGCCTGGGTGGGCACATATACCTAACTAAAGACTCCAAAGTCATCCGTTGTTTTTGGTCCAGCAATATAACTTCTCTGCTGCCTCAACCCCTTGTCTGGAAAATTTAACCTGGTCTCTCCCAGAGGACACTGAGGAATTAATTTACCTTGCATTTTCCCCTTGGGACCTCGCCTGGGTGGACACATATACCTAACTAAAGACACCAAAGTCATCCGTTGTTTTTGGTCCAGCAGTATAACTTCTCTGCTGCCTCAACCCCTTGTCTGGAAAATTGAACCTGGTCTCTCCCAGAGGACACTGAGGAATTAATTTACCCTGCATTTTCCCCTTGGGACCTCGCCTGGGTGGACACATATACCTAACTAAAGAGACCAAAGTCATTCGTTGTTTTTGGTCACGCAATATAACTTCTCTGCTGCCTCAACCTCTTGTCTGGAAAATTGAACCTGGTCTCTCCCAGAGGACACTGAGGAATTAATTTACCCTGCATTTTCCCCTTGGGACCTCGCCTGGGTGGACACATATACCTAACTAAAGACACCAAAGTCATCCGTTGTTTTTGGTCCAGCAATATAACTTCTCTGCTGCCTCAACCCCTTGTCTGGAAAATTGAACCTGGTCTCTCCCAGAGGACACTGAGGAAGTATGTGTGTCTGCTGCTACTAAACTTTTGTATTTTCTACTCCTTGTTGGTATCTGTGTAAGCTATCTCCCTGCCAGGACAGCCAGCAGCCTACACCCCTCTTATCTCTGCCTCTCTACTCTCCCTCTCATCTAATTCCCTAATTTACACTGGCTCCTTCCCATCTTAGTCCACTTTAGTCAATTGACTGCCCTAGTGGGCTTAGTGTAATTCTGCATTTAACCACTAGAGAGCATCCCCTCCCCACTGATATTGCTTTTCCTTTACTGACTTCTTGCATTTTTCTCAGCCTTTACTTTCATTTCTCACTAAACCTTAGCCCACTCCACCTATTATAACCAGAACCCTTACTTACCCTGTTACAGCTTACTTTCCTGCAATCTATGCTCCACTGATTGACTTTCGATCTTCTCCTGGTGTTTCCTGCTCCGTTCGCCCTTCGGGCTCACTCCGGTCCCCTACCCTGCCCCCTAATCCCACCCGCCCCAGTACCTCTAGCTATATCCCTCTTGTTACCACACTCACTTCCTCTCTACACCTATAAACCTCCGACACTCTTGACACACCCTGTATCAGCTAATTCCCTTCTTGTTACCACACCCACTACTAAACTACACTATCAAACTCCAAGTCTAAACTCTAACTCTGATAACTGATCCTCTTTCTCCCTCTAACACCAACCCCTACCACCTCCAACCTACTTAACTTCATACTTCCCACTACATTTCAGGTTTTACCACCACATCCTGGTATAATTATCTCTACATACATACATATTACAATTACAGCATTATACCACCAAGTAACCGTAATCAACATGCTATTAAAACCTTCATCCATCTCTATTCTTCTACTACTACTTCTTAAAATTTCCTATCTTCACTACCTCACCCAACCCAGTACCTGCCACCATACACAACTCTATCACATAACCAACCATCTAAATTCCCCTCTCTCACACTCACACTCATCTATCTCACCCCATCTATATCCTATAAAACACCTCCTATCCTTCTCTTACAAAGTATTTACTTCTCAGAAACTCTCCATTCCCATAACAACCAGAAACCCCTTCTCCATCACAACAGTACCCAATCCTTTTACTAAATTGCTTAATTACCTCTCTAACCATATCCTTCATCTGGCTATCAGTCTCTTATCAGGTGATATCCATCCCAACCCAGGCTCCTCTACCTCCACCACCACACGCAAGCCTCTATTACTTACTTCATTAAACTCCCAAAGTATAGTCAACAAAGTCACAACCCTCCATGCCTGGCTCACTCATAACAAACCTGACATCCTATCTATCTCAGAAACATGGCTAAAACCCTATATAAAAGACTCTGAAATAATCCCACCTAACTACTCTATCATTAGAAAAGACAGGTCCCACAAAAAAGGCGGTGGTGTAGCTCTCCTATTTTCAACCTCCTTGCAAATTACTCCCTATAACAAACCTATTCCACACTTTAACAATGCTGAATTACTCATCACTCTCCTTCAAGTAAATAAGCATAAACACATATGTCTTGCATCCCTCTATATCCCCCCAGGGGATAATATCTCCACACTAGAAGATATCCTCTCCTGGCTCTCCAACAACATTAGTAATGAAAACATTATCTTGGGAGATGTAAATATCAACTGGGTCTCCATTCAATCTCCAACTAACCCCATCAACATTAACCTATATAATTTTTCCCAGATAATCAACACTGTAACACGTCCATCAAAAAAACTCTTCTGTGGCAGTATTCTAGATTGGATCCTAGTTTCACATCCTCACTATTACTCTGACAGTGGTACTCTTCCCGACCCACTAAGCGATCATATGCCAATCTTTACTCACCGACTCCCCTGTATCTCTTACCACACCCACAATTATATTACTACCCATAACCACAAAAATTTTAACCCAACAACCTTTTTAGATTCTCTAAAAGCAACTAACTGGAATAATCTAAAGACATTATCCTTAGAAGACGCAGTTGCCCACTTCAACTCTACATTCTTAAAAATACTAGATTCCCAAGCCCCTTTAAGGACAAAGAGAATAAAAAATAATTCCGTCCCCTGGCTAACCAAAAACACACTAGCAACCATGCGCCTTAGAGATAAAGCCTGGGCACTTTATCAGAAAAGAATGACCCCTGAATCCCACATTGAATACAGAACCCTTCGAAATAAAGTAAAAAAGCTTATTATCTCTGATAGACAAAATTACTTCTTTACACTCCAAAACAACAATAAAACAAATCCACAAAAATTCTGGAAAGGAATCTTTACCCTCCTTAACCCCAGCAAACCACACACCCCCACCCCTGACCCAAATGCCCCAGATTTAGACTTGGCTACTCAATTTAACTCATTTTTCATTGAATCTATTAGCAAACTAACTTCCTCATTCCCTACTTCCACCTTACTATCCAATACACCCCCACCCTCTCCTGCCAACAATCCACCCTCCACTTCTGCTCCTTCCTCATTCCCATCTACTTACTCTCTATCCCCCACCTCTTCTCCTACTCTAACTTCCTCATCATCCTTACCATCCTCTAATACTCTCTCTCTCCACTCAGCTCCATTCTCATTAAAACCTATACCCACTTGTACAATAAAGAAACTCCTTCAAAAATTGAAGCCTTGCACTAATGCACCTGATAACAACCCCTCTTACTTCCTAAGCATAGCTGCTGAAGCAATTGCCTATCCCATAAGCATTCTCATTAACTGCTCAATTCTGAAATGTACAGTGCCCCAACTCTGGAAAAAAGCCTTTATCATTCCTCTCCATAAAGGCAGCAATAACTGCAATGTCAACAACTTCCGACCCATTGCTATCCTGTCCCCCATTTCTAAACTACTAGAAAAGTGTGTCCAACTTCAACTATTACCACATCTTTTAGACAATAACCTTCTAACCCCTACACAACATGGTTTTAGGCCAAATCATAGCACCATGACAGCCCTCCTCTCCTATCTTGAAACTGTAAATAAAGCACGTGATTCTGGCCAAATTGTCTCTACCCTACTACTTGACCTCTCTAAGGCCTTTGACACAATCTCACACAGTCTGCTCTTAACTAAACTTTCCAAACTTAACCTTTCTCCCTCCTCTGTGAACTGGTTCTCCAGCTACTTATCAAATAGATACCAAGCTGTAAAATGGAAAAAGGCCACATCCTCTTTTCTTAGTACGCCCACCGGAGTTCCCCAAGGCTCCATACTTGGTCCTCTTCTCTTTAACATATTTATAAATGATTTCCGTAAATCTATCCCATTCTCAAACATCATCCAATATGCTGACGATTCTACCATTATCTGCTCTGCCACATCTTCCCCCATGCTCCAAAAGCTTACGCAAGAAACTTTCTCAATTACTGAGCATTGGATGGAAATAAACCACCTAGCCCTCAATGCCTCCAAAACTAAACTTATGGTATTTACCCCCTCTAAAACTACCCCCTTCGATATAGACACATTCTTGATTACTACTCAAAACAACTCATGTCTAGAACTAGTGTCTGAAACTAAGTTACTTGGTTTTCAAATTGATAACCAGCTTAATTTCAACTCCCATCTGCAACTAAATATTAAAAAAACCCACCAAAAACTAGGTATGCTCTATCGTCAAAATCAGTACCTCACAAGGACCTCTAAAATCACTCTCTCTTCTTCCTTTCTTATTCCCTCCCTTCTCTATGGAGTACCACTCCTAATTAATCTTCAGTCCTCTCTAAAAAAACAACTTTCCTCATGCTACAACAAAATCGCCAAGTTCGCTAACAGCCACAGGTCTACCACCCACCACTGTTCCTCCCTCCAAAAACTAAATTGGCTTGAACTACCAAATCATCTCAACTATACCCAGTTAACCCTAGCCCATAAGCTCATTAACAACCCCTCTCTCTGTCCCTCCCTGTCTTCTGCTTTTAAGATGCACCTACCTGACAGAGTCTTAAGGTCAAACAATCAAACCCTATTAGAAGTACATAAACCTACTCGTCCCCCAGGCAAAAACTTACTATCCTTTAACCTAGCTTGTCTTTGGAACTCACTCCCACCATCCATTCGCACCATCTCTAATCATTACATGTTTAAAAAATCCCTTCACATGCATCTAAAGTCTCAATGGGAATGCTCTTGCTCCCACCCCTCATAAAAATATGGAAATCTTCATCTTCATCTTCCATTCATTCTCATGTCATTTGACTATGCCTATATTGCTAATGCTCCCTACAAAATAACTACTCTGTATGACAAAGCAATACCTCCTCTTCAAAAGCCCAAACACCTCACATTTATTTTATTTTTTACAAGATTGCATTGTTGGAATGTATCTCAAATTCTAACTCAATGTCTATATTTTCTTTTTACATTTGTATAATTATGGTTAGTAATCTATTGTATGTACCTAGTCTGTTTGTTTGTTTTTGGAGCTTTTCTCCCCAGGACTCCATTGAAAATGGGTTCTTTTAGGCCCAATGGACTATCCTGGTAAACCAACTGCAAATAAATAAATAAATAAAAAGAAAAACTACCAGCAGTTCATCAATGAATTTTGGAGTGATTCCACTGGACACATTAATAAGCTGGGATTAGTAATCCATCATTTTTTTTGTGTTCTCCACTTCACTCTATTGTTTACCCACTGAAACACATAACTTTTAATACAAGGCTGAATGTTTTTATCTGCATTGTCCTGATGGAGGATTGGTCAAGTGTGCTGCATGCATGGTCATTCCCTAACCCAGTACTTTACCTGTATTGTCTTGATGGAGTATTGGGTCAGATGTGCTGCATGCCTGGTTATTCCTTCATCTAGTACTTTATTTTTATTGCCCTGCTAGAGGATTGGGTTTGGTGTGCTGCATGCATGGCTATTCCCTAACCCAGTACTTTATCTGTATTGTCCTGATGGAGGATTGGTTCAGGCGTGCTGCATGCATGGTCATTCACTCATCCAGTACTTTATCTTTATTGTCCTCATGGAAGATTGGCTCAGGCGTGCTGCATGCATGGTCATTCACTCATCCAGTACTTTATTTTTATTGTCCTGCTGGAGGATTGGGTCGATTGTGCTGCATGCATGGTCATTCCCTCATCCAGTGCTTTATCTGTATTGTCCTGATGGAGGATTGGCTCAGGCGTGCTGCATGCATGGTTATTCACTCATCCAGTACTTTATCTGTATTGCCCTGATGGAGGATTGGGTCAGATGTACTGCATGCATGGTCATTCACTCAATGCCATCCCTTCATAAAATATCACATGGTTAAGTAGGGAGGATCTGTACTTAGCAAAACCATATTGTTCTGTATGTAACAGTGCCATGTTGTCAGTGGCATTTAGGATAACTTCCTTTACTAACCACTCCATAAGTTCACAGCAAATATAGGTAGAACTGATGGAGCCATAATTGCTTTGGGCTTGATGTAGTACCTTCTTTAGATATTGAGATATGGAGACCTCTGTGCACCGATGCAAACTTTTGCAGCACATCCAGTTATGGATTTATTAGGAGGGACAAGTAAAGCTTTGAGAACATTATGTCTTATATTATTTAGAAAGCTGCTGGGAACAGTGTTAGTAGAGCAACTAATCCATATGTTTTATTACCATGTATACAATATATTCTGTAATGCTGATAGAGGCCACCCTTAATGGACAGAAAGGTATTGTTTATACACTTAGGAATTTTGAAGTTGTCAGGGTGGCTCCGTGGCATAGCAGATAGATTTGTCACCTCACAGCAAGAGGTTCCTCGGCTTAGTTCTCACCTGTGGTACCTTCTGTGCAGAGTATGCATGTCCTTCCTGTGGTGACATGGGTTTCCTCTGGGTGCTCTGGTTTCCTTCCACATTACAAAGACACGCAGTAAGTGGATTGGACACTAAATTGGCCATAGGTGTTAGTGTACATGCGAGTGTTAGGTGTGGAAGAACTACCACAGCAGGGGTAGCCACCCAGCAGTATAAGCCTTGGATCTAGATGACTGTAACTGTTGAAGTGGCACCCGACTCCATGTATAAAAATGAGAAAAAGAGGTTGTGGATGGATGGATTGAATTTGTCTCTCAGTGTATCTGCAACTAAATGTGCATCAGGTGTTACTGCATTATTTATCAGCAGTCTGCTATGTTTACTGGTTTCCTCTTTTGTGACATAAAGAATCCATTTTGCTGTATTAAGTGCTAGATGCTTGTCTAATCTAACTGATATTAACAGTATAGAAATATATCTTTGCATTTTACTTAAGTGGGACTTTCTTTTTACTAAGTTATTTTAATTCATACTTTATATTTCTTGTTATTTAGTTTATGAATGTTACAGTTCCAAAATAGCTATTAATTCTTTGGACTAGCATAATATTTATGCTTGATCAGTATATATTTTTGATTCATTCTTTAATGATGATATCAACATTTTTATATGCATCCTGCCAGTCACTATATTTGTCATTAAGGATGGCTGAGATTCAAGGAAATCACCTGCACCCAAGTAAAGTGCAATTATACATGATTGCAAAAAAAAAAGTGATTGAGAGACATTGTTAGCTGCAAATTAAAAGGAAAACCGCATTCTTGGACAATTTACATGTGTCTGAATCACCCTTTTTTTACTACCCATGCTATAAAGTACTTTCGGTTGGTAGTTTTCTCGTGTAACTAGAAGCACATTGACACAAACACCACCCCACATACACACACACACACACACACACACATACACACACACACACACACACACACACACACACACACACACACACACACACACACACACACACACACACACTCGTTATCCACAACCATACTCCATACTGCAGCCACCCAGGTATACACACACGCGTGCACACACACGTGCACACACGCGCACACACACACACACACACACACACACACACACACGATTATATGACTCCATTCATTATACTGCAGACATGCAGACACGCTCCCCACTACTATGGCACCACTGAACTTTTGTCCACTTGTCTGCAAAGTGGTCTCTGTTATTTATAGCTCATAGTTTAGTACTAGACTAGCTGTGCTTGCAAGCTATTTTAAGCCTAGCCAATTTCCCCAAGGTAAGAATCAAACCCTGTACCTTGTGTTTGTCAGACAAACATCTTAAGCGTTATGCCAGTCCCTAACCTCTTAATTTGATTCATTGACTTGAATGGATGACCACTGTTTTTTGGCCATGTTACTTTACATAGCTGAGTGATATTTTCTGAATAGCTCAAAAGTGTAAATGTGTTAGCCACAGGCTAACACTGTCTGGGGACAGCACATGACTAACTAGAATTAGTAGCTCCTCCATATGGCCTCATTATCCCATAGAACAGCCAGTAGGACTGCCTCTACAATGACTTTTCTACTGGAAGCAAATCTCTGCAGTAGGGCTATCTCTGAAACAGAGAGAGTTGTCATGAGGGATGGGCACTTGTAGGGTTTACTGTGAGTGGTTGTTGTGTCTTTCGGCTTTTTCCCGGTTAGGGGTTACCACAGCGGAACTCCAGTCCGCTAATGATTGGCAGTAGATTTTTGTATGCCAAGTTGCCGGCCCTGACGCACAACCTTCAATGAAGGTATGCCCATTCATGCATGTCTCCACACAGAAGACACTCTAGCTGAGAATCGAACAGGACAACGTCTTACTGTGAGGCAACAAAGCTACCGCAGCATCACCACTGCAGTCTGGTAACCTTTCCTAAATCACAGTTAATGTTTTCCCACTCTGTATTAGTAATGACAGCATTTAATTCAGTGTAGTTACCTTTGCCATGTCTACAAAGAAGAAAACATTTCCTAGTTTGTGGGTGCCAATTCTTAGGTTAAGAATGGTGGTTGGTTGGTGTTTAGTAGTGAAGAGATAACTGTAGTGGTAGGTGGGAAGAATAATTTGATACAGTATCTCTTATCATAACATCAAGTATGTTTTTAGTCTTGGATGACCTATGAACAATTTTTGTAAGGTATTTTCATTCACAAAAACCTAATAATATTTGGGATTTTTAGCTGTTAGTGCTATAGTTTTCTGAGTCGGTCTGTTTAACTCTTTAAGTCCCATAAGAGTGTTTTTACTTTCTGTTTCAAATGTAGTTGTATGGAAAGTCATTTTGTATCATGCAATGATGTCGACATTGTGTTTATCTGCTACAGTGTTTGTATGTCAGCATTATAATACAGGAATAGTTTTCTATTGGCTTTATTTGTTGGTTGGTTACTTGCTTATTTAGTTATTTAATGTGTGTTGGCTGGACAGGTGTGACTCGGTTTCATTTTCAGTAGAGGACTGAGAATAAATATTCACAATAATAAAACATGAATATATAATGTAAAATCAAATATTATATTGAAAAATATTTTAGATTTATATGAATGTAACTTTCACTGTAAAAATAATAAGATATTGTCAGCTATCAAAATAAATTAGAGCACAAATATAGACAAAGGAAAATTCTTAACTGTCTTATTTATCAAAAACATTATTTATAACTATAGAGTTTAGAAAAGGTTAAGCAAAATGTTAACTAATAAAACTAAATATGCATATATAGGAAATGTATTCTAAAAGTGTGATCTAGGCACTGAGGTGAATAGACACAGGAGACGTAGAGAGAAAAACAGAAAACACTGTTTCATAGATCAAGAATGTGTGCATTCCGCACAGAACAGCTACAATGACAGACAGAATGAACATGTAAGAAGGCTTTTTGAAACGAGTTTTAAATTTCTTTTGACATAAGATAAGGCAGCATTTATTCCATGCTGTAGATATCATAGTTCTGAAAGTACTATCACCACTGTGATTACTGGAGAGAGGAGTGCAGGTCAGGTGAGTGTTTACTGAGCACAAGGTATGAAAGAGTTCATACCATTTAAAAAGTGATTGAATGGCAAGAAACTTTAAAGAAAGAGTTGAATAGAATGGACAAGTTTCTAGTGTAAGAATTTCAAATAATTCTTACATTCAAACCAGTGCAGTATATGAGAGTACACTAATGAGGCCTGCTACATAATCTGAAGTAAATTTGTCATTTATGTTAGTACCTGCTTGAGCTGAAGGCATGGCACAGAATGTAATTTAGTGAAGGTGTTAGCAGCATACATCAAAGGAGAACTGCACCTGCACACTGAAGAATCATGTTTATTTCATCATGTCTTGAGGTTTCCTACATTTTAACAGCATGTTTAGACTCTGTATACTTTTTTTGTATTTTTAAATGCAATTACAGATTCTGCCCCACATGGAGTCTGGCATCTTGACTTGATTCTTTAGTCTACCTATAGGTATCCCACAATGCAGTGCTTGGCTTTAAAATATTACATCATAGCCCCTAAAGTCCTGTCAATGCATTGACTTCACGTGTTTTTACATATACCGTTTTGTTCAGTCAGGTTTAATTACTTCTTGATTTTCAATGACTAATTAAAAGGCAGACAGGGATAATCACATAAAACAGTATCCTCAGTGTCCATTACTTCTTTTTCTTTCTAAAGTGTCCAGTTTTCATTCTTTCATTATGCCTGAGTTGTAGTCCTTAAACTCATCTTCCATCCCCCTAAACACCTCCCCTTCATATCTGTCAAAGTGGCAAAGGTAAATTGAACTGTTTGCTGCTGTGATTGAAAGCTCACAGCAGGAGACAAAGTTCATGCACTGTTGCCTCATACTATCCACTATTGTTGCCAAACAATGTGTTACCAATTAGTAGGTAGTAAGGATTAAAATAAATGTCCCACTGTAATTAAGGGGATAGTACAAGGCTTATTCCTCTTTTGGCTTTTCCCATTAGGGGGTCTCCACAGTGGCACAATGGTCTGCAGAATGATTGACAGTGGAGTTTTACATTGTTGAGTTGCCAACCCGGCAGCCAGCCTTCCACAGAAAGCACACACACTCACTCACAACTAGGGCCAATTTTATAGTGTCCAATCCACATGCAGCATGTCTTTAGGATGTGTGTTGAAACTGGAGCACCCAGAGGAAACCAACATGACCTCAGGGAGGACATGCAGACTCTGCCCAGAAGGCACCCTAATTGAAAATTGTACCAGAGAACCTCTTGTTGTGAGGTGGCAATGCTAACTGCTGCACTACTGTGGCCATCCAGGTGGATTTTGAATAGTACAAGGCAGCAGCACATAAACTTTGTCTCCTGCTGTGAGCTATCAATCACATGCAAAAGGTCTTGAAAGGACCTATAGTTTTGGATTTTGACACAACAAGACTGCATAGCATGTAGTATGTTCCTGGGCCCATTGCATTAGGTAAAACTGGCCCCTTCTTTATGGCATTAGCATTGTTGGCTTCAAAGTGCAACCACAACTCTTCTTTCTAAACATACATTGACCAGTGCTCCATGCTGCATTAAATATGCTCTCACTACCAGCATGTTCCACTTTCAAGATTTAATGTTTGACTGTTTTGCTACTGGTAAATGGACTTGTCTAGCAACCATTTTAAATCACGACACAGGCCATATGCACACAGGGCATTAACAATAAGTTTGTGTAAGCATATGAATTGACTAACAGGAAAATGGAATATAATCAGCTTTGAATCAAACATAATTGACAATCACTAGACATGCATTATATTGCTATTCATATATTTGCAGTAGAGACAATGCTTAATCTTTTATCTGATAATATGTCAAAAACAGACCAACTTTAAATGAACCAAAATCACGTTGATTGGTAAGAAAATAAGAAAATATATTGGAAAAAATATAAAAAATATAGTGCAAGTTTTGCAATATGTCAGTAGGTTATTTAAGAGTGAGACAGATTATTCTCTGCAGTAAAGATAGGCTGCTGGCTTATATGATGTAGCAAAATGTAAGCAAACTGGCTTGGTTTAGATTGTAGAAAGGAAGGTGAAGGTGAAAGCAGTCAGCCACTGTCAGAACATTGACTGGATAAGTAGAAGTAAGTTAGGGGCTTGTGTGATTTAGTTTTGAAGAGTTCAAGGGATTATTATCCCGTAAGTCTGATGAGAGTTTATTACATGTAAATGATGCTGTTTTTGAAGAGGCAGTTATTCTGTTAGTATGATCAAAGGCTAATCTTTTAAGTGTAGGTGCCCATGATTCTAAGATCTCAGATTGCTAAAATAGCTACTACCAGACCATTTATATCTAAATGACAAAGTGTATCTCTGGTTTAAGCAATTTAAAAGGCATTGTACATAAAACAAGCATAGTTATTTCTGTGATTGTGATACAATTTTCATTTCATAATGATTTGTGGTGATGCCCTCTTGAACCACTGAGGGTTAAAAATCAATTGAATTTATTATAGGTTCTTAGGTGTTTACTAGGATAATGAGCACAAGGGGCTGTTCAAGCCTACCCATGCATCCCAACATCCCCGACAAGCTCTGATACCCTTGATAAGTGTAAGCAGGGGCTTGGGAGATGAATCACTCACAAGCAGGGGCCTGGGAGATGAACCATTTACAAGCAGGGGCCTGGGAGATGAATCAATCACAAGCAGGGGCCTGGGAGAGGAACCATTTACAAGCAGGGGCCTGGGAGATGAACCATTTACAGGTTGCTTGTGTCCATTAGAGACATTGGTGTCAAACCAGAGATGAATTTCCTGTTCCACATCCAATTGTCCAAGTCGCACTTGAATTGGGTTAGGGAGGGACTCTGCTTCACATGGATGGGAAGCTTTTTCCATAGATGGAGCAGTCTCTGGGATACATACCTGTCTGTCCAGCAGGTCCTATTTATATCACAGGCAAGGTTTAAGACTTTAGAATGGGTAATTCTGATGCTGTTTGTTTTGTGGATATGCAGGAGATCCATTAGAGTGGGGTCTGACAATGCCCTGTTGATAGGAGATTCGAGACAGATAGAATTATTGGAAGATCTACTGTTAAACAAAAGGCATGTTACATTTCATGATTGAAAATGTTTGCTAATGCTTCCCTGATTTCCTGAGTGACTAGTTCAGTGGTGCTATGGTCAACTTCAAATGCAATATGATTTTGACTACTGTGTGCTTTTTGTGAGGGGCAGACAAAAATGATGCCTCTAAGCATTTCTCCAGATATTTAAAGAAAACTCCTTGGATGCAGATTAGTTGGGCACAGTTATTGAGTTTCTGGTGCACTCCAAACTGTGCTAGGTGGGGTTTGCAGATATATTTAACCTGTTACCTAGTTTCTTATTTGCATAAATACATTATGGGTAACAAGGATGTAGTTAAAGTCACTGATAATGTTTCACAGTTTGAAAATAAAACTGATGTGCTTAAAACAATATTTTGAGCAGAGTGACAGTCATGCATTGTTTTTTAATAAAAGGAAAGATATACACAAATATGGATCTTACAAACAGTGTAGGTATATTTTATGATATTTTACAATGTCATTCTGCTTGTCTAACACACTTTAAGAAGCCCTTATTGTGTGAATACTTTTAATAATTTTTATTTATATTGTTTGCATACTCTTGCTGTGAATGTTTTTATATTAGCAAATTATCAGAAAATTGAATTATAGGATTTGTGAGCATACAAATTATATAAAAAAAACAGAGACACAAGCATTGCATTATATATACATATTTGTTTTTATATTTTTTGTATTAGATAATGTTGAAGGAAATAAGGTGACATTTTAACATATTTTGGAGTATTATTAGTACCGTTGATTGGTTTTAATATAGTTAAGCCAGTGATTTTATTGTACATCTTGTTCTGAAGGCATCTCTCAGACTTTGATAGAGACAAAGGTGCTAAATTTTAAATAAATCATTTACTAATCCACTCTTAAGTTTTCTCATTATTTTTTTTGTATTGCTTCACTTACTCCCTGACCTAACCGTGAGTTTTCTTTTATATAAAGGTCTAAAATAGTTAAAGTTATTTTTTTTCTGTAATAAGACTTTTCCTTTGGAGAAATAGTTAGTGACAAAAGCATTTGTCAAATAACTCTGTTTACAAGCCTTTACAGAAAATGCTGCAGCTGGGAATCACAAAAATATCACTTCTGGGCAAAGCCACGTTGTTCAACAGTATGATGGTTAACCAGTTTACTGTGTAATTTAATTTAATCCTGACTTGTGCTCAGGACTAACTTTAGCCTGTGGAACTTGTTTAACTTGCTTACTTATGTAATCTCTGTAAATAATCTGTTTGTAATGCTGGTATTATGTAATGCTGTATCTACTTACCCTTGGAGCTTTTCTCCCCGGGTCTCCACTGAAAATGGACATGCATCCAGTCAGACTATCCTGGTCAACAAATGTAAAATAAAAAAATAAAATAAAATAAAATGGTGATGTTCTGTGATTCAGAGACATGATAAGGTCACAGTGAGCAACGTCTCATTAAAGGAGAACTGCACCGACAAACTCAGAAAACATGTTTATTTCATCATGGTTTGCTGTTTCCTACATTTTAACACCACTCTGGGACTATTTACGTATTTTTAAATATTTTTATAAGTAATTTCTGAGTCTGACCACATGGTGTCTGGCATCTTGAAGTAATTCTGATTGTTTAGTCTCCCTCTACATATCCCAAAAATGCAGTGCTCATCTATACAAAGTTACACCATGCAGGCATCGCTCTTCCTAAAGTTCCTGTCACTGCATTGATTTTACATGCATACACTGCTGTCTTTCAAACAGTTTTAAAGTAGAACCGTACCCACAGACTCAAAAAACATGTTTATTCCATTATGGTTTGGTGTTTCCTACATTTTAACACCACTCTAGGACTATTTACAGGTTTTTAAATATTTTATACGTAATTGCTGAGTCTGCCCACATGGAGTCTGGCATCTTAAAGTAATTCTGATTGTTTAGTCTGCCTCTAGGTTTCCAGCAATGCAGTGCTTGTCTGTAAAAAAATTACATCATGCAGACTTCTTTCTTTCTAAAGCTCCTGTCACTGTATTGATTTTACATGCATACACTGCTGTCTTTCAGTCAGTTAGTTTTAAGTAACATTTCATACCGTTCAATGACTACTTAAAACACAAACAGTGCAAATGCCACAGAAAATGCTTTTTACTGCTGCTTTGTTTTAGAATGGCTAAACTGCCTTTATTTGTGAAGCCTGAATTGTACTACTTTGACTCATCTCCCATCCCTTTTTTTCACCTAACGTCCCTAGCTGTCAAAGTGCTAAGGGTAATTTGAGCTGTTACCTGCTGTGATGGATAGCTCACAGAAGGAGACTTGACTCATGTACTGTTTTCCTTGTTCTAGCCTTTACTTTCTGTAGGAGAAGGACCAGGGAAGCTGTGACATCACAGCATAGGTGGGCTTTTAGGACAGTCACGTTGATGTCATTTTGGGGAGTCAAATGGCCAGAAAACTACTTGTATTCAATGGCCTTGATGACACTAATGAATTGGAGACTGCAGCAAAGGTGGGATAAAAGTTTTTGGAAAGTGAAACCAGGACAGTACAGTAGTTACTGTTCTAGTGGAGAGAAACAGTCAATTATTAATATTTTAAATGCTGCATTGTTGTTTATTCATAGCAGGGACAATGAATAGGGAGAAAAAGAACAGAGAAGTTGAGCATTTAATAATAGAATCCTATTTTTGTCCTTTAATATTGTCTCTGAATGTATGATTACAGCACTTAGACTTAACTATCCAATCACACACACACACACACACATATATATATATATATATATATATATATATATATATATATATACTTACACACACAAGTATATGCATGCTTACACACACACACACACACACACACACACACACACACACACACACACACACACACACACACACACCTGGGAAAGCCTGGCACAAAGGTAGTTATCATAGTTATCTCTGCCACCAGACATTAAAAAACAGCTACTTTATGGCTCTTAGAAGGGTATCCAATTATCCAATTATACTGAATGAAATTAATATTAATATAAATGGTGGTTTCACCAACTGTAAGGCTTTCAAGAGTGGCCAGAGTTATCACCAAATAAATACATGCAAATACTGTCAAAGCTTAAATATTTTCAAAGTACCAGCCACAATGAAATGTTTAAATATATTTAATAATAAATAATAACATAAAAATACTAAAGTCGGCTACAGTGGTGCAGCAGTTAGTGTTGTCACCTCATAGCAAGAGGCTCTCCAGTTCAATTAACAGCTGTAGTGCCTTCTTTGTGGAGTCTGCATGTCCTCCATGTGATCGACTGAACATTAAAAGAGATGCAGGTAGGTGTGTGAGTGTGTGTGTCTTCTCTGAAGGTTGGGTGCCAGGCTGGCAACTCAACACCATAAAAATCCACTGCCAATCATAAGCGGATTGGAGATCTGCTGTGGTGACCCTTAACTGGAAAAAGCCAAAAGATGAATAACATGAAAATACTAAATATCTATTTGCAGTAAACAACAGAGTTTCAGCCACAGGCAATATTAAAATAACACAGATGAATAGATTCACACAGATACAAGATAACAGTACTTAACTAATGTCATTATATTTTCCTGAGTAATCTAAAGAATATTATTCTCTAGTTAAATTATTTATTACAGCAAGGTAAGATGAAGTGGGTGAGAGCTCCTTCTATGTCAGGTTACAAAAACAGACTGCCCTGTCTGACTGACAGACTTCTCAATACAAAAAAAATCTTGACCAAAGACTATGATGAGTGTGGCATAAGTAATATTGTGGAAAAAATATGTGGCATTTACGGAGTGAGAGACTAGCTAGCATGTGTGAACTTCTCAGGCTGATTACTCACACCTTCTGTGAGATTTTTATGTGACAAACCCAATGGCAGCAATCTTGACCGAGTGCTGAAATTATCCCCAGAATCTTTTTTTTTTTTTTTTTTTTTTTTAACAATGTGAATTTAGCCTGCACCCTTCAGCAAATTCACAAATGTCACAAAAGCAAAATAAAGTAGTTGCAAAATGTCAGCTAAAATGTCTTCCATGGCTTAAAAATTGCTTGAAACCACCACGAAAAAAGATAGAAATCTTTTATTAATAAAAACAGAAACGAGCGCTTTCACGCAATAAAATGCGCTTCATCAGGTTACAAATTACACAAAGATTTTGGCTGCCTTTTATAGTAAAAACTCATTATCAATTATTCAATCAACTAAAATAAATCAGTACATTGTTAAAAAGAAATTCATCAAAATGACACTAATAACACTAATAAACTTGTGTTCAATAGAAGTGCTTGAACATACTGTTTTAAAACATTATCATTATGAGTGGCTTTTCATGATTTTAGGTCTTATAGGCATATTATAATCAATATCATAAATAACATCCATAATTGGCATAAATGCGCTTCACTAATGATTCTTAAGGAAGTCATGCCCATATTTGGAAAGTAAATGATTCAGAGTATTTTGTTGTAAGCCGCGTTTTCAAATCAATGAAGGCAAAACAAAATAAATGTTTCTCATTTATATTAACAGTTATGGAATCAAGATGCTATATGTCATTACGACATTTAAAGCATAAAATGTTTATAATTTCATTAAATAATCTTTCATCAAGAATGTATGGTATAAGAATAAAAGCTGTCATAATTAATGAAATGCATAAGGGCACAAAAAACTCTGTTTTATCTCTTCTCTTTTTCTCTTTCAGGCCCTATAGCTGGAGAAAGTCATTGACTTTCTAAGAGCGGCCCAAAAATTCACATAGATGTAATTAATATTCAATGACCAATATCTATTATAGAGATGGTATTAATATATATTATTATGTATATGATATAAAAAATATCAGATAAATACCAGTTTTTATATATAAAGATTCAAAATGCTAGCATGTGTGAACTTCTCAGGCTGATTACTCACACCTTCTGTGAGATTTTTATGTGACAAACCCAATGGCAGCAATCTTGACCGAGTGCTGAAATTATCCCCAGAATCTTTTTTTTTTTTTTTTTTTTTTTTTTAACAATGTGAATTTAGCCTGCACCCTTCAGCAAATTCACAAATGTCACAAAAGCAAAATAAAGTAGTTGCAAAATGTCAGCTAAAATGTCTTCCATGCAAGCAGAACTCTATTATCTGAAAAAAAGTAATTGTTCTGTTTTCTCTTTCATGCTTGGAACCTGAAACTCCTTCAGCTGGACAGCTTGCAACAATTTATTTAAGTTTTTTCACAAGAGTTGTAAAATTTTCACACTGGTCATGTAAAACTGAATTATTGGAAGCAACTATACCTCTCAACTGTCCCTGGTTTTGCAGAATGCACCTGACTTTGTATCATTGTTAGGCCTGCCCTCACAATATGTTTAATTTCCTAGCAAATCATGGAGTATTACATTCAGTAATGGCATACATTAGAGCATCATATTTTTCATTCACAGAATACATATTGATACAAGGCCAGCTGTTCTACTAATGTTTCAAGACAATTAAACCAATATTTAAACATAGCTTTAAAATGAAGAAAGGAACAATGATTTGGTAGAGACAAAATTTTCTATAAATGCTTTTTCTTTAATATTGTAGCAAAACAGTGACAATAATAACTACTGCCTTGAGTTTACCGCAAGCAAAGTAAGTCAATTAGACAGGAAGCTACCATGATCAGAATCAAGCAAGGAAGTATCTGTTTCCCTACAGAATTAAAACAATCATGGGAAAGGTCAAAATGGATCGCAGTTAAAGAACCGAAGGAGGGGAAGGGGTGTGCATGATGACATCACACTGTGGGTGGTATTATGTGGCCAGAGTAAGAGAGTGGGATGCTCTGGAACAAAAACTGTGAATGTGCAGAAAAGTGGAGATTCAGTAACATGGATCTACTTTATATTACTTAATGTACGCACTGGTTCTGGAAAAAAATAGTGTTCTGTAAAAGCAATCAGTGAACACTATGGAGGGAGCACAGTGGGAAGTACACATGGTATGCAACTAAGTATTTTATTGGTTGAATTTTAATGCATTCAAAGTATTTATTTAAGTTGTTTTTATACTGTTTTATGGTCTGAAGAAGCTAACATAGTCAGTGAAAGTGCTCACCGTCATTTTGTGACATCAGCTTGTTTTGTGGAAGTTATTAAATTAATTGATTTTACCTCTGCTGAGACACAATGTTTTTTTGATGTGTTTATACTATTTTGTGTTTTTGTACCACTGTCCTACCTCCACAGTGTTCACTGTTTGCTTTTGTCAATATTTTATTTATGTACCAGAGGTAGACATGGCAGAGGGATTGGATTTGAGTTTGGAGTTGGATTTTAACCCAGAATGAATGGGTTGAGTAGAGAGAAAAGTCGGGTAAATAAATTGCTGCCTCTGGATAAGAATCCGTTGTTGTTGCTGAATACTGAAGCTAATGAAACCCACATAGATGCTGCAGGTATAGATAGTGAAAGATTTTTTCCTGAATTTAAGAAGTTAGAGAATGACCTGTATGAGCTAAATGATTACAGTGGCAATGTCTTCATTTTGAGGCTTGTCTGTATTAGAAAATCATACCTCGAGGCATGCGGGTATCAATGATGCCTGTGTATGGGACTACCCATGTTGAACTGCTTAAACAATGGCAGAAACATAATTTAGAAACTAGTTTTGGATACCTAACATTGTTGATGAAATATTTTAAACCAGTAGAGACATCATTAGCTGAGAGAATTAAAGAGCTACAGCAGCGACTGGTTGAGTCATTTCCTGCAGATGTAGTGTCAACAAGATTGAATAATGTGCCCAACACAGTGCCAATATATGAGGTACATCTGTGGCAATTAAAAATGAGGAAAGTTGAAAGACATTTGGCTGATTTTTAAAGCAGTCATATTTTTTCTTGGCCGAGGGTTAAAACTCGTACTTCTGGCAAAGGAGTGGCAGGTGAACAATCCATTGGAGGGCAAATGGAGAGTGTCAGCCATTTGAGTGAAGTGAGAGCCCAGCATTCAGAGGAAGAAGTGATTAGAGAGACATCTAAGAATGCCAACCAATGGCACAGACCTGGTGCTCAACAACTGGTCTTGAGTGTGGGAAAAACAGAGTGGATCAAACTAGATGTAAGCTCAAAAGTCAGTAGAATGGATTTTACACAGTATTTCCCATGCTTCCACTACCAATCCAGAAGAAAGGAATTGGCAAAAGGAATCAATCCAAGAGCAGGGGTCAAAAGAGAAGGATGGATTCTCAGGAAGATTTGATGAACCATCCCCTGAAACGAATGTGGGAAAAGGACATAGCATGTTAGTGCATAACATATCTGGTAGAACATTTACTAAGTTTGAACTTTCTGTATTGCAAAAAGGACTGTCCTTTGTTCTAGCAAGTGCAGTAGATTTGGGACAGGTAATGTTAGATATTAAGCTTTTTGCTTCTAATTTACAGCTACAGACTATGTTTCCTGGTGATCGAGCTATGATTGTTTTTAGAACACCAAGTGAATACCCCCTGATTTTAAATGCAAATTTGGAAGTGTTTTGCAATGCTTGTGAATGTGATCGTTCACAGTTATTAAATGGTGCTCACAATGAAAGGAATAAATGGTTTAATCTGAGTAAGGATGAAATGTCAGCTTTGACTGTATTGCATTCAGGTTGATAATAATATATCTATCCACCCTAAGTAAATCTCCAAACCAACTAAAAATGCAAAAAGAAGCTTTGCTTGTTTTTGTCCACTTCAATAAAATGAAGTTCAAAGTTAATTTTATTGAGGTGGATGAAAGCGCTTACAATAAACTGGTTTTGGATCTCATTTGCCTGAGCCAAGCTTCTTTTTGCATTTTTTTACATCCATCCACCCTGTGGGTAAGGGTGCTGCAGTAGTCATCATGGAGCAGATTACTACAGAGCTGAGATTAGTAGGAGGTTGAGTGATACTAGTACGTACGAGGTTATTGATATCAATCGGGTTTATGATATCATGAGAAGTGTGAACCTCAATTTGCAGAATCGTTGGCTGGGAGGTATTGTTTCTGTGGAATTATACAAATACTTGATTGTAGAAAAACTAGTGATCCCTCTGTTTCAAGGCTTACCCAGAATCCATAAGAATATGACTAACCCTCCATTCAAACCCATTGTGTTTGGATGGGGGTGGCTCACTGAGCCTATGTTGATTTATGTGGAGAAATGCTTGAGGCCAGTGATTAGTGAAATAGAGAATGTCCTAATAGACACTATATTTCTGCCTGATTTATTCTCATGTCTTGATAAGGAACCCCTGAGAGATATAGACGTATTTATTACTACTGATATCTATTAACTCTTTACAATGATTCCCAACAAGGCAGTGGTCAAAATGACCAGGAAATATTTATCAAACAACAGTAGTTATGATATGAAGCATATTGATTTGATTTGTCTGTTTGTAGAAACTATTTTGGAGAACAACCTGTTTGTGTTCAACAATGGGTATTATAAACAGTGCAGAGGAGTGGCCATGGGGACACCTTGCACAAATAGGTATGCTAACAGTGTTTTAGTACAGTGGGAGAGTGATTCCATGTTTAAAGTGATTATGGTCCTCCATCAAGTTTTATAGGAGGTTTGTGGATCATATTTTCCTCCTATGGAGGGGTACCCATGATCTGTTAAATGAGGTTGTTGAATATCTACATAGCACCACTAGCTATTTGTGCTTTATGACTCAAGTGTCCTCCACTGCTCTGAGTTTCTTAGATGTTAAACTTGAGAGAGGGGAGGGTAACCAAATAATTACCAGTAGGCATAGGAAAGATACCTATAGGAATCGTACCTTGCATAGGAGTACTTATCATCCCCAATATGTGTTCAATAACATAATTAGGGCACAAGGCATGAGGGGTTCAGGGTTAAATAACAACACTGCCAAGTCTGAATCAGAGATAGAAATTATGAAGGATGTATTAAAAAAGAGAAGTTATAGAGATTGTGAGATTAGTATAGAGTTAGATAAGTTGAACATTTTGAGAGAGGGATTAGCTACACCTTACTTTTCAGACATTGTGAGTATGGAAAGGAAGAAAGGGCAGGATGGGAGGTTCACAATAGGTGCTACAATATGCCTGTATTATTCCAGCAATGCTAAGTCCATTGGTCAGACATTGCGAGTATGGAAAGGAAGAAAGGGCAGGATGGGAGGTATGCACCAGGTGCTGTAGTATGCCTGTATTACTCCAGTAATGCTAAGTCCATTGTTCAGACTTTGGGAGTATGGAAAGAAAGAAAGGGCAGGATGGGAAGTATGCGCCAGGTGCTGCAGTATGCCTGTATTACTCCAGTAATGCTAAGTCCATTGTTCAGACTTTGGGAGTATGGAAAGAAAGAAAGGGCAGGATGGGAAGTATGCACCAGGTGCTGCAGTATGCCTGTATTACTCCAGTAATGCTAAGTCCATTGTTCAGACTTTGGGAGTATGGAAAGGAAGAAAGGGCAGGATGGGAAGTATGCGCCAGGTGCTGCAGTATGCCTGTATTACTCCAGTAATGCTAAGTCCATTGTTCAGACATTGGGAGTATGGAAAGGAAGAAAGGGCAGGATGGGAGGTATGCACCAGGTGCTGCAGTATGCCTGTATTACTCCAGTAATGCTAAGTCCATTGTTCAGACTTTGGGAGTATGGAAAGGAAGAAAGGGCAGGATGGGAGGTATCCAGGTGCTGCAGTATGCCTGTATTACTCCAGTTATGCTAAGTCCATTTGTGAGATCATTAGACAGAACTGGCATATTTTACAGTCAAATAATGATCTACACAGTATAATAGGTAGTGAACCAAGTTTCACCTTTAAAAATAAAAAAATCTCTCAAGCGCTTGTTTTATATATATATATATATATATATATATATATATATATATATATATATATATGTGTGTGTGTGTGTGTGTGTGTAAAAAGAACAACAATAGGTTTAAGCATCTCTCCACAGGCAGAGTATATGAACTTAAGGTTGTAGCTAATTGTCAGGCCAAGAATTTAGTATATTTAGCCCAGTGTAATATCTGCCAAAGCTTCTATGTTAGCAAGACAAATAAGATGTTGATTGAATGGGTGAAGGAGCATTTTAGATGCATTAGGCATCTAGAAGACAAGAACTCATTAGATAAACATAAACATAATTTTAGTTTTATGGTAGTTGAGACCATGCACATAGATATGAGGCTAGGTGATAACCCCAACAAAACAGAAACAAGGGAATTATATCGGATCTTGCAGTTGCAGACAGATAAATGCAAAGGGCTGAATGGTAAAGTTTCTTTAAGACCAGCACTCAAAGCTAGAGGGCTGTTCAGGTGAAAGGTATTATGTTTTAGGTGGAAAGTACACATGGTATGCAACAAGGTATTTTATTGGTTGAATCTGAATGCGTTCAGAGAATTTATTAAAGATGTTGTTATACTGTTTTATGATCTGAAGAAGTTGACATAGTAAAAGAGCTTACTGTATTTTTGTGCTATCAGCTTGTTTTCTGGAAGTTATTAAATTAATTGATTTTACCTCTGCTGAGACATGATGGTTTTTTGGTGTATTTCTAGTGTTCTGTAAGTTGCATCTTTGACACTCTCCCTTTAAATAAATGAATGTAGTTGATGGAGTTTTCTCTCACTGAAGCTGTACTTTTGCTGAGTGTGAAGCCTAAAGTTAGTAATTAAACTGCTGAGTTACGGAGTTGCTTTTGTCTACGTTATTATGTATTTTTATTATTATGCTTAACATAAGTCTTTGTTTTCTCAGTCAAGACTGGTTACAGGAAAACAATCATTTTGTTGACCTTGCTTATACATGAAATGATTAAAGTGTGCATAGTGTATAGTATTTCTGTTTGATGTTAAACTATTTCACTTATTTTTGTTTTTCTACTATTTTTATTATAGTGTTTATTTGGTATTACTAAATTCAAATAACTTTCTGCCATAAAAAAACTGAAAAAAAAAGAGACAAAAGTTGCCTGTACTACCAACCCACCCACATTACAATCAGTATGTAAATAAATAAAAATAGATGAAAGAGGGACACATTCATTACTAGCATAGAAGATAATAACAAAAAAAGAGAAAAAATGGTACCAAATAACGAAGGACAAATTCACTAAATGAAAAATGGCACCAAAACAAGACACTGTCTCTGTATAAAACTCAGGTTTAATAAAATATATAACGAGGTAAGCGCTTTCACACAATAGATGTGTTTCTTCAGACAGCAGATTACAAAATCAACTTAATTAAATAGTACATCTTAGGTCATTCAACCAATAAAAGCACATTCCTAATGAAAATATTAAAAAACTCTCATTCATTTAAAGAGGCCCCCTAACTTTCAAAGCTGGTTTTATAGAGGCTCTCTCATTAATGCCAGGGAACCTATCTGCCTGCATACTACTGATCCAAGACAACTCACATTCTTCGGTGAAGTTTCTAAAATAACCACCTCAAACGTTAGATTTTACAATTTCTATCACCCTAAACCCAAATTTATGTTCTTGTCCATACTCGATATAATGCTTGGCTAGTGCATTATGCTCATTACGCCTATTCATATTATATACATGTTCCCTCATTCTTTCTAGTGGAGACCTGTTGGTCTTACCTCTATAGAAACAGTCGCAGGCTCTGTACTTAGCTAGACAGATCAAATTCTTACTGCGACAATCAGTAGTAACTCTAAAGTGATATTTCTTGGTTGTAACTGGGTGAACAAAATCCACAAAAGGAGCTATATATGGACAAAAACGACATCTAGAACAACATTGCATTGATGGTTCACTCATACTTCTCTCAGATTTGTTAGAGATCTTGTAACATAATTGTCTCTTAAGAGACTTCTTATTCTTAAAACTAAATCTGGGCTCTTCCCCCACTATAGAATGAATGTCTTGATCAAGGTGTAAGATAGACCAATTATTTCTAATTACTTTTATGCTATCAGCCACATCACATGTATAGTAGAGGGTCATAGGGAGGGTCCCCCTGGTAGAATGAATGTCCCTTTCATTAATTCCATGTGTCTTATGAGAAAAATAAGGTCTCCCCCTCCTTCTCCTGTTCTCATTAGTAAAGAAAACAGCTTCATTGACTTCCTTCTCTTTATACCCCCTATCTAATAATTCTTGCTTGAAACAAGTAACATCTCTCTTATTTAGTGTGTCTTCGTTGTTTAGCCTGGAAAGACGCAAGCATTGTCCTTAGCTACATTTTTAAAAACATGTCTAGCATGCATGCTGCTGCGTTGCAGCAACGTATTCTTTCTACAATCCTTTCTCTACAAAGTAGTAGATAAACTGCCAGAAGAATTAATGAAAACTTTCACATCTAAAATGTCCATCTCCTTGTCTGAAATTGTATATGTAAAAGACAGGGTTGGCACTGCATTATTCAAAAAATGAATGAACTCAATCAATTGCTCATAAGTTCCGTTCCACACAAGGAAAAGGTCGTCTACAAACCTTTTATAAAACATTACATAGGGAGAGAAGATAGAGTCAAAAACATATTTGCTTTCCCATTGAGCCATAACAGTATTGGCGTAGCTATGGGCACAACTAGTGCCCATAGCTACTCCAATCTTCTGCAAAAACAGATGCTCACTATCCATAAAAATGTTATTTTCAAAAATTATTTCCAGAAAAAGACATATTAAATCAATAGTTACTATATCATAGTCACTCCTAAAAATTAAAAATTCCCTCAACATATTGATATCACTTTCATGTGGAATAGATGTAAATAAAGACACCACATCTAAACTGACCAACAAATATTTCCCATCAAAAATCAACCAATTCGTTGAATCATATAAGTCACCTAGAAACTGCTCGGTGTCTCTCAGAGGGAGGAAGTGGCAGCATCTAATGGAGGAAGGTGGAATGCAGACGGTGAAAACCATGTAGACAGATCAAACAACTCTGTAATTTACAATATTTCTAAAAAGGAATTAACTGTGTCAAAAATATCTTTGCTGAATATGGCCTATGTTTTATTGCAGCCCAGGTTTCCAACTTGAGTGAAACTATAACAGACATTAAAAAATACGTTAGAAATGTGATGCTTAACGTTATGTATGGTGACACAAATAGTTTTGAAAGCTCTATGTTAAAAAAAAACAGTGTTTTTCAACAGTCGTTACACCCTGTGCTAGAAACCTTTACAAAGAAATGTGAAAATGATTTAATTGCAATTTATAATGGTAGATGTACTAAAAAGAGCTTCTTTAATTTAAATAATGCAGAACAACAGGCTCTAGTAGAGCTAAAGAATGATGCTGAACTAATTATAAAATCCGCTGATAAGGGCAGATCTATTGTTGTGATGGACACTAAGTTCTATAATGGCAGTATTCTAAAATTACTAATGGATACAAGTGTTTATAGTGAAGTCAACCAGGAATATATTGTCATCACATGATAAAGTTAATTCTAGTGTGAGTGACTGTTATTGCAGTGGGTTAATATCTAGAGAGCTCTATGAGTACTTTTTAGTGGAACACCCTTTGATTCTGATGTTCCAGGGACTGCCAAAAATTCACAAGAGCTTGAATAAACCCCCTTTCAGACCTATAGTGGCTGGAAAGGGCTGGATTACAGAGCCAATCTCTGTTTTCATAGAGAAGAAGTTAAGGCCAGTTCTTGAGATGCAAAGTCAAGTGCTGAGAGACACCAAGCAGTTTCTAGGTGACTTATCTGATTCTACGAATAGGTTGATTTTTGATGGGAAATATTTGTTTGTCAGTTTAAAATGTGGTGTCTTTATTTAAATCTATTCCACATGAAAGTGGTATCAATATGTTGAGGGAATTTTTAATTTTCAGGAGTGACTATGATATAGTAACTATTGATTTAATATGTCTTTTTCTGGAAATCATTTTTGAAAATAACATTTTTATGTATAGTGCGTGTCTGTTTTTGCAGAAGATTGGTGTAGCTATGGGCACTAGTTGTGCCCATAGCTACGCCAATACTGTTATGGCTCAATGGGAAAGCAAATATGTTTTTGACTCTATCTTCTCTCCCTATGTAATGTTTTATAAAAGGTTTGTAGACGACCTTTTCCTTGTGTGGAACGGAACTTATGAGCAATTGATTGAGTTCATTCATTTTTTGAATAATGCAGTGCCAACCCTGTCTTTTACATATACAATTTCAGACAAGGAGGTGGACTTTTTAGATGTGAAAGTTTTCATTAATTCTTCTGGCAGTTTATCTACTACTTTGTAGAGAAAGGATTGTAGAAAGAATACGTTGCTGCAATGCAACAGCATGCATGCTAGACATGTTTTTAAAAATGTAGCTAAGGACAATGCTTGCGTCTTTCCAGGCTAAACAACGAAGACACACTAAATAAGAGAGATGTTACTTGTTTCAAGCAAGAATTATTAGATAGGGGGTATAAAGAGAAGGAAGTCAATGAAGCTGTTTTCTTTACTAATGAGAACAGGAGAAGGAGGGGGAGACCTTATTTTTCTCATAAGACACATGGAATTAATGAAAGGGACATTGATTCTACCAGGGGGACCCTCCCTATGACCCTCTGCTATACCTGTGATGTGGCTGATAGACCAATTATTTCTAATTACTTTTATGCTATCTTGCACCTTGATCAAGATATTCATTCTATAGTGGGGGAAGAGCCCAGATTTAGTTTTAAGAATAAGAAGTCTCTTATAGGTTCATAGGTTCATAGGTTCATACTAGGCTATCTGCCCGAGGGCATTTACAAGCCTAGCCCATAGTTTTGTGGCTTACGCCACCCATTTAGTATGGGGAACTATACCCATTATTTTGCTGTGCCTCTGTCGAGCAGTGACACTGAGGTAATCCCTGGGGTATATCTGCGATCTCCCATCCATTGGTCAAGATTTCTCTTGAACAAGGCCAGCGAGGTGCTCTGCCTCACATATACCGGGATTTTATTCCACAGCATAGGGAGTCTTTGGGTGATGAATCTATCCCTCCAGCACGTCCTATTAATAGCCGTGTCGAGGTTTAAGTCTCCCGCCCTTGTGGCTCTGACGGATCTAGATTTTTTGAGGTGAAGCATATTCATCAAATCTGGGTTTGATATGGCCTTGTATGTTAGGCAAAGGTCACCTCTGAGCAAGCGGTAAGCGACTGAATAGAGCTGGAGTTCTTTCAGTCGGGCAGCATAGGACAGATGTTTGAGACCCTTTATCCTTTTGGTGAGGAACTTTGTGGCCTCTCCAGCTGCTGCAAGTGTCGGGTTAGATACATTCCGAATGGGGCATTGTACTCAATCATTGGTCTGATGAGTGATGAGTATAGGAGACTATGACCTCCCTTGATCTAGATGAGAATCCCTTCATGATAAGGTGGGCAATGTAGAAGGTCTTCCTAACTACTTTAGCTACATGGGTGTTGAATGACAGACTACTATCAACCTGGGTCCCCAGGTCCCTGATAACTTCTTCTGTGCTCAGTGGATTGCCACCTATTTGGTAGCTAGGGGTAACCTTGTTTTTCCCGAAGGGTATGACTATGCATTTTTGGCATTTAACTTTAGGCCATGGCTCTGGCACCAGTTATCCGCTTCTGTGAGACCCTTCTGAAGGATATCTGTGTCAGATGTGTTTTCTACTATGGCCCAGTTTGCAGTCATCTGCAAACTTTGTCAGCCATAACCCTCCTGTGTTTGCTTGTACTTGGAAAAGTAGATGCCAAACAAGAGTGGGCCCAGGACTGAGCCCTGTGGTACACCACTTGTGACAGGCTTTGAGTCTGACATGGCGCCAGCAACTCTGACCCTGTGGGTTCTGTCACTCAGCCAGTTTGCAACCCATCTTGTGATGTATGGGTTAACATTTAAGCTGATGAGTTTTTCAATGATACCCGAGTGGGGTATTGTATCGAAGGCCTTCGCCAGATCGAGGTAGGCTGTATGGACTGCCTTTCCCTCATCAATGGCTTTGGTGACTGTTTCGAAAAGTCAACCAAGTTTAGAAGGCATGATCTGCCTTTGACAAAGCCAAACTGGGATGGATCCAAAGTCTGCAAATTCCCTATGTCTTTATTTATGAGGTCCATTATGATCCTCTCCATGGCTTTGCAGATAAGGCTTGTCAAGCTAATGGGCCGGTAATTTCCAGGGTCGGTGGAGGCACAGCCTTTGTGAAGTGGGACCACAGTTGCAGTGCGCCACTCCCTGGGTACGTATCCAGAGGTAAGACTATGATTAAACAGCTGTCCTAGCTGTGGGTTTAATTCCTCTTTGAGTTCGTGGAGCACACAGCCGGGGACACCATCAGGTCCCATGGATGCTGTGTTTTTTGCTTTGGAGAGAGCAGTTCTCACTTGGGCGTTGGAGATGTTTGGGGGGCTGCAATCGCTTGGTATAGATATCTCTCCTTTTGGGGGGGAGGGGGGGGAGACAATTAAGAGACAATTATGTTACAAGATCTCTAACAAATCTGAGAGAAGTATGAGTGAACCATCGATGCAATGTTGTTCTAGATATCATTTTTGTCCATATATAGATCCTTTTGTGGATTTTGTTCAACCAGTTACAACCAAGAAATATCACTTTAGGGTTACTGCTGATTGTCGCAGTAAGAATTTGATTTATCTGGCTAAGTGCAGAGCCTGCGACTGTTTCTATATAGGTAAGACCAACAGGTCTCCACTAGAAAGAATGAGGGAACATGTAATATGAATAGGCGTAATGAACATAATGCACTAGCCAAGCTTTATATGGAGTATGGACTATAACATAAATTTGGGTTTAGAGTGATAGAAATTGCAAAATCTAACGTTTGAGGTGGTTATTTTAGAAACTTCACCGAAGAATGTGAGTTGTCTTGGATCAGTATATGCAGGCAGATAGGCTCCCTGGCATTAATGAGAGAGCCTCTATAAAAACAGCTTTGAAAGCTAGGGGGCCTTGTTAAATGAATGAGAGCTTTTTAATTGTTTAATTAGGAATGTGCTTTTGTTGGTTGATTATATTTATGACCTAAGATGAATGCACTATTTAATTAATTTGATTTTGTAATCTGCTATCTGATGAAACACATCTATTGTGTGAAAGCGCTTACCTCGTTATATATTTTATTAAACCTGAGTTTTATATGGAGACAGTCTTGTTTTGGTGCCATTTTTCATTTAGTGAACTAGCACAGAAGAGATGAAACAATGATTAAAAGTTTGGTTTGAGAAGTTTAGCTTTTTTCATATATTCAAAATCCCTTAATTTATCCATTTGAATTAACATCTGTGCCAGAATTTGCTGAGGATTTGTTAATCTGACCAGTAACATTAAAAAAATACTAATGTTCACTTTCAGGTAAATAATAAGGTCTCTGAATGCTTAAGGCTACATTGTCCCTTTAAATGTAGGCGGTCATTTGCTGACAAGTTCTACTTCCTGTGCTCTTAAAAATGAAACTGAAAAAAAAAAAAGCCCATTGTTATTTCTGAATGTAGGTTCTGAGTTTAATGTTGCAGTTTATTTATTCAGTTCTCTTATATCTGTGTTGATTCTGGTTGTCAACACCAGTTTTACAGGGCCTACACTGACAGAGTTTGATGTGATGCAGCAAAGCCTTCTTTATATTAATTTAGACAGGATCTTCCCAGAAAAAAGACCTGCGCAATTTGAGTGCTGACACATGCACTTTTAAGATCTCAGGGACTGAAGTTGGAGGACATAAGACAGGAAACAGACTTCAGATAGAAAGAAGAGATGCAGAATCAGTGTGCTGTAAATGTGACAACAGAGCAGTGCTGTGGGGAGCACAGAAAGAGACTGGAGCTGTTTTGCCAGGAGGATGAGGCCTTTATTTGTGTCCTTTGTGTTCCCAGACATTCCAGCCATAGTTTTCTGTTCCTGCATGAGGCACCATATGTGTATAAGGTAAGGGACACTTCATGATGTAACTGACTGGGATGTAGTCTGGAATCGTAACCTTTCTTCCTGGTTTTTCAGGCTGAGAAGTGTATGTTTCGTAGTTATTTTTTTTTGTTAATGAGTAGTAAATGCTTACATAATGTTCTGTATTTTCGAACACAGTCTTGGAGTTTAGAGAATGTGTGCTATTAACTTCTGTTGATTGTGTTTTCAGGTGTTGAAGAAAAACTTTTGGCGTGAGTACAGTGCAGATGTTTGCTGTTAGGTTAGTTTAAGTGTAACATTGGTTAGGTAGTAAGAAAAGATTTGAGGGTCTTATTGGTGCAAAAGTTTCAGTGGGCCCTTTTTTGTAACCATTTGATATCAGGACCCCCTAAAGCGAGTCCTGTAATATGGAGACTGAATGGCCAAAAGGTCAGACTTCTATATACGAAGTCCGAGATGCCATTTCTCAGAGTATTCCTTTTTCTCCAAGGTCTGGCGGTCTTAGAGTTGGTACATGTGTCTCGGGGGTGTTGGGGGCTTGCCTGTCACATGGGGGAGTGCAAGAGGGCCATGCCCCCTTGAAAAAGAAGTTTAAAAGATAAGAGGGATTTTTGAGATTCACTCTCTCCTGTGTTTTCAGTCTTTTTTTTTTTTGGCTTGTTTGCACTCGGCATTTTGAGAGGGTGACATTTCAGTAGGGGGGCCCATTTTTCTTCAAGACAATATGGATTTCCAACAGCAGTATCATGCCAGACAAATATAATAGTTATTCTACTTAATAATCCTGGCTTTAGAATAGAAAGGATCTGTGCCCTGCTTTGACATGCTGGGGTGGGAAGAAGAGAGGCAGGCACCCCAGGCACAAGGTGTTTTGGGGTAAAAGTAAGAAGTAGAGTATTAACATACATTTCCATGCTGGTTCTGAGATACTCTTGGAAGTAATTGTATAAAGATGACACACCTATTATTTGTGTTGTTTTGTTGACATTTTCTAAATTTGATGCAAATGAAATGTATAGATATTATTATTTAGAAAAAAATAAATAAATTAAAAAAAAATGAAAAAGAAAGTAACCAATCTTCACCTGCTTACTCTTCTGAAAGATGTACTCAGCATGTTTCAGTCAAGGTGTATGAGTAAATGGTGTCTACATTATATATGTGATACAAGTCGTCACAGATCCTGCATGTTATCCACATGACACGTCCTATATTCACTGATCAGACCCACAGATGTAGACAAGCCTGTAATAAGTCTTGCATGTGGTGATAATCTTTTGTTTCACCCACCCAGAACCAACTCCCTACTGTCCTGTACCACCCACCAGACAGCAGCATCTTTTGACCTAAACTCCTTTCTCGCCTGAAGGAACAAGCTTCATGCAGGCGCTTTGGGTATGACTTGGAAGTTTCATCTGTTTATTTTACAAAGTATATAAAACTACTCGGGGGGCTTAAAGCTGCTGACTGGCAACTGTGTATCCTTCTGCTGTAAATAAATTTTGGTTCTACAACATAAACCATTGTAAACTTGCTTTCAGTTTTATCACCGTTACCTCTGTTGGGTCTTCATCTGAGTTATCTGTAAGACTTTTATAAATATTAAGTATTGTAATTCGAGAAGAAAGGAGAATCACTCAACATCACTGGGGCAGATGTCTTTGTGTATGGAAGTAAAACATAAAACTCTTTATGTTGTGCTTTGCTTGTTCAGGCTTGGCTGATTTAAGTTTTACCAATGAATGATTTATACATTATTTAAAAGAAAATACTAGCAGAGGTATTGGGGATCAGTACAGAGTCCTAGACACACACTTCCTTTATATGAGATTCAGGGCAGATGATTTATTGGCTGCTGAATTGATGGCTACATGATTTTTAGCAGAATTGCATACTTTTCTGTATGCAGTTTGTTGATTGGAAGAAATACGCAAAGTGTTGTGTGTGTTAACTCTAAAATGCTACACTTTTCAGCAGCCCAAAGAATGTGTCTGATATGGGGTGGTACAACGAGGTAGAAGCGCTGTCATCTCTTGGCAGGGTGCACATCATGGAAACCTGTGTCCTGCACAAAAAGGTCTGAGCACACTGATGGGATATCTACAGAAAGTGTGTGCAGCATAGCAGGCCCTGCACTCTGCTTGTACAAGGGCCTTTGAGCCCTTTGACAATCCATATGGCAAAATCATACCTTGCATGTACATAGTACCATGAGTGACTTGTCATTGGAAAACCCCATGATGAACAGGGCAGAGAATGGAAAAGATGCATAGCTCATGGGAAGACTGACTCTACCATTCATTAGTGCTGAGAAAATGGGGAAACAGTAGGGAAAGGTTGTACAGCACAGCAGCCTGTGTACCCCCTGATCTACAGTGCCATGTAGTGCAGACATTTACATGTTTGGATCTCACTGAGTTGGTGCGTGTGTTTGTCTTTGTACTTCACTGATATATTTTACTCCAGGGACTGAGCTGCACATCACTTTACACTGAGGCAGGCTGATTAGTACCCAGCTTCAAGGACTGCGCTGCACATCACTTTACACTGAGGCAGGCTGATACCAGCTTCAGGGACTGAGCTGCACATCACTTTACACTGAGGCAGGCTGATAAGTACCCAGCTTCAAGGACTGAGCTGCACATCACTTTACACTGAGGCAGGCTGATAAGTACCCAGCTTCAAGGACTGAGCTGTACATCACTTTACACTGAGGCAGGCTGATACCCAGCTTCAAGGACTGAGCTGCACATCACTTTACACTGAGGCAGGCTGATACCCAGCTTCAAGGACTGAGCTGTACATCACTTTACACTGAGGCAGGCTGATACCCAGCTTCAAGGACTGCGCTGCACATCACTTTACACTGAGGCAGGCTGATACCCAGCTTCAAGGACTGAGCTGTACATCACTTTACACTGAGGCAGGCTGATACCAGCTTCAAGGACTGAGCTGTACATCACTTTACACTGAGGCAGGCTGATACCAGCTTCAAGGACTGAGCTGTACATCACTTTACACTGAGGCAGGCTGATACCCAGCTTCAAGGACTGAGCTGCACATCACTTTACACTGAGGCAGGCTGATACCCAGCTTCAAGGACTGAGCTGTACATCATGCCTTGCAGAACCAGCCAGGGGTGGAACGCACATTTCAGCAAATCTTCATGTACATCTGTTTACAGCTCAGAATTCCGTGATGGACATCACTGCTATGTTAGATATCATCGTCCTATTGAACTGTTCAGACAACAGAAATTAAAGTCCACATTGTCATGTTGGTACAAGAGCATCTGTTCACAAGCGGTAACATCAGCAGGTTATGGGATGTTTTAGTATTTCTCTTATGAGGTGGTTGAAACAGAAGTGTGCATATACACTGTGTCAGGCAATGCATATACAAAGTGTATGTTTTCATCAATATTCCTATGCAAAGGTAACCTACTTACGCTGGGAATGCCTTATGTCTTTAGAGATAGCATTATTGTCTTAGGAATAGGTGCTGTGTGGGCAGAGCAGCGACATCTTTTATAACTGGCACACCTCAGTAACTGCACTGCAAGGCACTTTCAGCTGTTGGGCTTAGCACTTGGCTCATTATTATATATTTTGTATTTCACCAGCAGGCATAGTGTCCATAAATATAGTGTTCATGTAACTCTGTTGTTCCATTGTCTGTGTCATGTTTGGGATGTTTCTCTACTTTTCTCTCTACACTTGTACCATGTCTGCTATTTTTCTCTCCTTTCCCCTGTGAACTGGTTCCGTGTCTGGGATTTTCCCCTCCTTTCTCCTGTACATTGGCTCCATGTCTGCATGCTTTTCTATTTTTCCCTGTACTCTGGTACCATGTCAAGGACTTTTCTCTCCTTTTCCATGTTCACTTTTACCATGTCTGGGGTTTTCCCCTCCTTTCCCCTGTACACTGGTACCATGTCTGGGGTTTGTTTCCAGTTTCCCCTGCTCGCTGGTACCATATCTGGGGTTTGTTTCTAGTTTCCCCTGTCCATTGGTGCCATGTCTGGTATTTGTTTCTAGTTTTCCCTGTACACTGGCACCATGTCTGGGATTTGTTTCTAGTTTTCCTTGTGCACTGGTACCATGTCTGTTTTCCACTCCTTTCTCCCTGTACACTGCTACCATGTCTGAGATTTCCCCTCCTTTCCCCTGTACACCAGTACCATGTCTGTTTTCCCCTCCTTTCCCCCGTACACCAGTACCATGTCTGCTTTCCCCTGTACACCAGTACCATGTTTGTTATTCCTGTTCAGTGAGACAACCATAGTGAGCTGCTTCAGCAGCTTGTCTGTTACTGTAAGGCAGCCTTCAGTGTACTGTGTGGTTTCTAGTGATGTAAAGGTCAGACCTTTCCAGTGCAGTCCCTCACTTTTATTCACCTTCTGCATCTCTGTTTGTGTCTTTATATCCATTAAAGTGTAGCTCTTCCAACTGTTCTACATGTAGGTTTTGCCTTAGAACAACAGACAGTCTAATTCATCCTTCTAATAATATCTAGAATGTTTCATCTGTAATGTGCGAGTTTAAGCCATCTAGATTTCATAGATAAATTCTTCAGTTTTACTGTAGTAGTCTCCTGTGAAATTTTCATCAGAACCACTATGACTCTGACCACCATGTGACCCAAAATGTAGAAAAATGCTTTTGGTATCAAAACAGATTTAGTTGCAGTTAAGTAAAGCAAATTGACCATTTGTAAGACAAGGTTTGTTTTTTGAATAAAAAATGTTATTCTTCACCTGTGTCTAAAGAGCTCACATTAAAGACTTCCTCTTAAGATGGGCCGAGATCTAATTTCCTTGTCGGTCTGTAAAGCCTTCTAAACCCAAAAAGTTTGTATTTGAAGGATGCATACTAAGGTGTCCAAATTTTCAAAGTCATCAGGTCCTTTTTGTGTCAAATAACTGATGCTCTGTAGTTTCAGCATTCTCAACTCTTGTGATGGGAGCTGCTTTTCAAGGCAAAAGATATGTAAGGTTGGTCTTTACTGCTTTCCTTGTTTGAGAAGGAGAAAATGATTCTTCTGAAAAATTAAGATACTTTTTTCTTTGCCTCCTTTTTAACATTTTGTTTTGAATGGTCTCTTGAATAAACATATATTGGATAACTTTGGAACTATTTGTATAGTTGGTGTTCATAGTAATTACAACTCATACAACTTTTTGATTTGCTTTCTAGACATAAATAGGTTGAAATGTCTCCAGCTGTTTAAAAAATCTGCAGCTGTACTGCAGTTGAGTTTAGCACCCTGATGGAAGAAAAAAACAGAACCTTCTAATCTATAAGACCAGGCACTTCAGAAGTTATTTTGCTGCATTTTGGGGAATTGTCATTAATAGATGCAGAGGGCATGGTGCTATAATACAGTTAATTTCTAGTTCCTCATCTTCACCGAATACATTTTCAGACCTCTTCATAATACTGTATCTGTAAGGAGGACCCTGTAAGATGTATCATTCCAAAGGGGTGTTTTCCATTCTGCCTGAAAATCATGAGAAATTATTGATTATGTGAAACACAGTAGGTCATTTTTTTTCTTATTTTTCCTTTATTTTCCAGGGAAGTGAATCTAAATGAAAAGTATCACAGCAATAAGCACAGGGCCATAGGAAGGGGCCATCAGAAGATCGATTTGCAGGGGCCCTAATAACCAAATTTATTTTTTTACTTTTTTTTTAACTGCTGTGCCTCCATTTGAGCATTTGTGGGGACCGAGTGAATTAATGTCACGATGCCCTAACTTAATCTTCCATCTCCCTCTCTCTTCCCCCTCTCTCCCAGTCTTTCTTTTTCTCTTCACTGATCCACCGACCAAATATGCGGGATGTGGGGGGATTACCCAGAGAAAACCTATGTGAATATGCAAGGGCATACAGATTCTATATAAGAGGCACCTCACCTGAGAATCAAACCACAGTGTCTCTTGCTGTGAGGCAACAGTGTTAAAAGATGCACATAGAAACCTGTGCACAGATGGGGGGGCATGCACCCTCCTGCAAGCACCCCAGCTGAGGAATGATGTGAGTTGACCATGCTAATACAGGCACATAAAACCTTGTGCACAGACAGGGAGGACATGTAGACAAAAACAAAAATTCAAACAACTTATCTTTTCTAAACAAATATCTGAGCACTCTGAAACTTGGTAGTCATTATTTATTATTAAGTTTATTTTCTTTGGCGTATACAATATATAAAATCGCAAGAATTAGTATAAACTTCAAACATAGTATTCATTTAACAAATTAATACAAAATATTAAATATTTGTTATATTAAATTTTTAAGACAAAAATGAAATTAAGAAGAACAAAAACTATGCACAATATTTACATTTTGCTCAAGAATTCTTATGATTATGATATTTTTTTTGTGGAGCTTCTCTTCTCAGGTTCTCTTGTTCATGTTTTTTGAATGAAATCCAAAACTGAAGGCCAAAACCTAAGATTTAAAATTTTTGATTTAGAATGCAATTTTATGAAATCTGTTTCTTTATTACATATTTCTTCCAACAGAGTAATTAACTCTGAAAATGTAGGTGTGGCCAGTTGTAACCATTTTCTTGTTATAATTTTCCTAGCAATAGTTAAATAACACCACAAAAAAGAATGCTGAGCATTGTCAACATTTGGACGAGTAGGAACCGTATACAAAATCAAATGTCTAGTAATACAAACGTTATCGGAGCATAAAGCCTGACCAAACATTTGTACAGGCTTCCAATAATCACGTAAAGAGGAACAGTCAAATATAATTATTTATTTTATTTTATTTTACATTTGTTGACCGGGCTAGTCTAGCTGGATACATGTCCATTTTCAGTAGAGGCTCGGGGAGAAAAGCTCCAAAAAACAGAGGTAGATAAACAGAAACATCAGAAGATTAAGTAATTATTATTACATTCATAAATAAAGCAAACAAAAAGGTTATACATATTGGTTGAAAGAGGTACAGACTTAGAATGATGGTCTAACATGGCTACATTGTGGACTCTTAAGGTTTTGGGTTGGGTAGAGGCTTCGGTGGGGCTGGAGCGTTTGCTATTAGTCTGGATTAGAGCAAGGGCATAGCCATTGGGAGTTTAGGAGATCTTTGAGGTGTTTTTTGAATTGGTGAAGAGAGGTCATGTGTCTTAGGTTGTTTGGGAGGGCATTCCAGGATTTGCCAATGGAATTGGCATAGAGTGCTTCGCCTCCCGAGTTGTTAGATTTAATGGTCTGTACTTGTAGGCTTTTGGACGACCTAAGGGATGTAAGGTTGGAGTAGGGGTAAGTATTTTGTTCAGTGAGGGGGTTTTGTCTGGATGGTTGATTGTTTTAAATGCCTCAGTGAGTTGGTTGAGTTTGAGAATGTTGGGCAGTTCTAACCATTCCAGTGTCCTTAGATTTTGGCAGTGATGGGTGCGATAGGGCATTCCTGTTATGAATCTGGCTATGTGGTTATAGGTTGTAGATAGTTTATTGAGTTCTCTCTTGTTAAGGAAGGAGAATATCGGGGAGGCATAAAGTAGTGTGGAGAGGAGGTGGGTCCTGGCGATAGTTAGTTTGGTGTGCGGGGTTAAGAAGTTCTTTATTCTATACATAGACCCGAGTTTCTTGTTTACCGACTTAATGGTCAGGCTGACATGCGTATCAAATTTAAGCTTGTGGTCTATGGTCACCCCTAGTAGTTTGGTGTGGGAGACAGGTTCGATTATGGTCCCATTGTTGGAGGACACGTGGAAGGTTGGGTTGTTGGTATTAGGAGGTTCTTTTCCTTGGTAGGTAATTGGTGTGGGGAAAAATAGAAGTAATTTGGTTTTGGTCGGGTTAAGTAAAAGCTTTAGTTCTGAGAACCATTTTTCAACTAAGGAAAAACAGTTTTGGGTTGCAACTTGGAGTTTGGCGAGAGAAACGTCCGAGCAGATCAGGGTGGAGTCGTCTGCGTATTGAATGCAGGTGGCTTTGGGAATGATAGAGTGTAGACCATTTATAAATATGGAAAAGAGAAGGGGACTGAGAATAGATCCTTGGGGAACACCGATATTAGTGGGGAGTAGGTCTGATAGCCTGTTTTGCCACTGAACTGCCTGTTTTCTACAAGAAAGGTAGTCATTAAACCAACTTATGGTTGATTTGCTAAGATGAAAGGTTTCCAGTGTGTGAATCAACTGTTGGTTATTGACCATGTCGAAGGCTTTGGATAGGTCGAGAAAGAGCGCAGAGGATATTAATTTATTATTGCGGTTGTGGTTGACTGAGTCAACAAAGGAGAGGAGAGCAGTGGTTGTGCTATGATGGGGGCGAAAGCCATGCTGGGTGTTAGATAGGAGGTTATTTCGAGTAAGATGGGTAATGAGTTGTTTGTTAACGCAGCGTTCCATGATTTTGGCTAGAGGAGACAGTATAGCTATTGGTCTGTAGTTAGATGTGTCAGTGGAGGACCCACCTTTATGGAGTGGGATGATATAGGAGATTTTCCAGATTGGGGGAATAGAAGCTTCAGAAATGGACCGGTTGATCAAGATTGAAACAGGGTAGGCTATGGCGTCAGATGCTATTTGTAAGTAATTGGCTGGGAGTAAGTCAGCCGCTAAGGTGGTTGGTTTGAGTTTTTTCAAGAGGGTTCGAATATAGGAGGTAGATGTGGGTTGTAGGTTAAAGGAGGGTTGAGTTGGGTCTTTAGTTAAGGTTATAGCCGAGGGAGAAGTGGTAAGCTGACTGGCAAGAGACTGGATGGTCTCAGTAAAAAATGAATTAAAAGTGTTGGCTATTTCTCCTGGATCTTTACCCATGAGTTTTCAGGGTGGGGTGGTGGATTTACCTGGATGAAGGAGGTGATTGAAACCAGCCCAGAATTTTTTAGGATTATGCTGGTGTTTGACTTGGAGGTGACAGAAATATTGTTTTTTGTCAGACATAACGGCTTCTTTGGTTGAGTTTCTAAGCTGAAGAAACTTGATGCGATCTAGGGGGGTTTTGGTAGTTCTCCATTTGTTCCAGGCCTGATCACGGAGTTTAATTTTGGATTTAGTATCTTTTGTTAGCCAAGGTGCGATACGTTCCTTAGTTCTAATCGTCTCTTAGGAGCGTGAGAGTCAAGTATCTTGAGGAAAGTGTCATTAAAGTATGACACACTCTCATCTAAGGGGAGAGTTTTTAGAATGGACCAATTGCATGCTTTGAGGTCTGCAAGAAATTGGTCTGGGACAAAATTTTTACTGTTCCTAACTAGTCTGGTTAGGGGATGGTTTGAGGTCGGACATTTGTGTTTTATGATAAAGGTAATAAGGTGGTCACTAAGGTCGTTGGGAAGGGTCCCTGCAGTATAGTTATTTGGAGCCTTGTTAGTAAGAATCCAGTCAATGATGCTCTCCTTTTGTTGAGCATTTCCAATTCTAGTGGGAGACAGAATATTTTGAGAGAAGCCATGTAAGTTGATGGGGAGATGATTTGAGTGTTTGGAGTAGAGGGACCAGTCAATATTAATGTCTCCTAGTATTATGGTTTCTTGGGGATAGGTGGCAGCAAACCAACTAAGAATTTGTTCAAGGTTTTCAACATTTTTACCTGGTGGTAAATAAATTACTATGAGATTAATACTTTTTTGGTTGTTTAAGCATAGCTTTAGGGCAATCAGTTCAAGGTTAGGAATTTTTGGGGGTTGGAGAGGATTCATTGTGATGTTCAAGGAGTTCTTAAACATGACAGCTATTCCCCCACCCTTTCTAGTTATTCGATCGGCCCTGAGGATGTTATACCCAGGTGGGATGATTTCTTCATCTTTAGTGCTAGGTTTGAGCCATGTTTCCGATAGACACATGATGTCAGGGGAGTGGGTTGCAAGCATGGCATGTAAGTTGTGAACCTTATTATTGATACTTCTTAGATTGAGGTGAAGGATAAGGAGGGAACCCACTGAGCTTCTAGCTGCTTTCAAGGTGTTAGGGCCTAGGTCAAAATTAGGGCCTGGGTTGGGGTGGATATCGCCATCTTTTGTGATGGATTTTTTCAAGTAGTCAAATATTTTTTTGAGTTTAATTAGTAATTTAAGAGTGTCCTTTGTTGTGGGTGCTTTAGGGTGGGGGAGGGTAGGATGAGTTCTTTTGGAAATTAGGTTATTAACAGGGTAGTGAGAGGGAGGGATGAGATTGGAGGGGTTATGGGAATGTAGAGAGGTGTGACCCTTGGGGAGGTAGGCTCCTGCTAGGGCTAGAGTTTCATAACTTGTTAAAAGATAAGAAATAATAAGGAGTAATGATATGAAGGGAAGGGTGGTGAAAGAGTTTCTATCCATGGTGAGAGGAGAGGTTGGTGAGTGTAATATGCTGGGGGAAATTACCTTGGTAAAATGGGTATATAAAAAGCTGGAGGGGAGAAAAATGGAGTGTAAATGGATAGAGGTTGGCAGGTGGGTGGATGGGGGGAGTAGCCTTAGTAGTATAGACAGACAAAGAAATGGGATGGAGAAGAGTCAGAGTGAGGGACAGTTGTGATTGGTTGGTGATAAGGGGGATGGGCTTAATGACCAATAAATGTAGAGGTAGTGGGGCGGGTAGGAATAGGGGGCAGGGTGGGGCGCGGAGCGAGCCCGAGGGCGAAGCGGAGCGGGGATTACACCACAAGGGTTTTTCCTGGGTCTTAATGGTAACAGCGTATAATGTCAGCTTGTTTGTTTTTATTTTCTTTTTAATTTCTGCTGGAATTACCAGTAGGATAATAGACTAATGTTTGATCTGGTACTGTTTAATTCCTGCAACAGACGCTAATCAGATAATACACTTTAGGTTAGGATAGTCTTTTACCCTGAGTCTCTTTATGAGCTTTTGGACTGAATTCAGAGGTATTTGGAGGAGGCTGGTCTGTGCATTCGCACTGGGAGTCCAAGTAAGTCAGCGACGGAGGTTTAGGAACCACGCGGTGTGCGTCTAGTATGGGGGGCTATCTAAAGAGAGAATAAGGGAGAGAGATAGTAGCTTTAGCAACAGACTACAAGATATCCTTAGTAAAGTGTGATTAATACAGTAGCATTGCCATAGTATTAACAGTGTGAAACAGCAATACAATATATAGGAGACAGTATAATTAACTCACTGTACTTCAGGTAAGACAGTTAATAAGCACCATATTTCAGCAGGTAGGTCAATGAAGTAACTTGTTTGTGTGGCAACCAATAGTGGAACTTATCCAACTAAACATTAACTTTTTACACTTTCTGCCCTATGTGAGTCCAACAGTACAAATTCCTCTTTTAGTGGTAGTGTAATTAATCACGTTTACAGGTATGCTTAGCGACTCATGAAACCAGGCTGTTAAGAAGCAGGCAGAGGTTATTTACGTTTGAAATGTAATAGCAGATTTAAAACCATCATTGAGCAACGCTCCACTATAATCAATGTAATATAATCAATGTAATAGCAGATTAAAAAAACACCATTGAGCAACGCTCCACTGTAATCAAGCATTTAGAGTGATTTAGAGAAAAGTAAGAGCGCAGCACTCATTCTATGCAGTAGAATACAATATTTCCATTGTTTGTTAGCTTAAAATGGTCGAACTTTGAGGCGACGCTAAACGACGCCACGATGCAACAGGCCCATCACTATGAGTGTGCACTACAAGCAAAAACACTTGCGTATAGCAATATTCAAAGCTACAATGCTGATGTTTCCACAGTTTAAATGAGAAGTACAATTCAGCACATAAACACTAGCCTAGTTTTCTCATTAGTTTGAATCAACTTACTTGCGTATAGCAGTATTCAAAACTACAATGCAGGAAGTACACATTAACCTAGTGTTTCCACAGTTTAAATTTAAAATACAATGCAGCACATAAACACTAACCTAGTTTTCTCATTAGTTTAAATCAACCTACAACATACCCTAAAGCTAGCGACCGAACAGGAGGACAGGTCAGGACCTGTGCTAATCCATTGAGCAGAAGTAATGGCGGAAAAACCACTAGGGTGTAATGTAACCTCGCTGACGTCAGGGACTACACCACAAGGGTTTTTCCTGGGTCTTAAAGGTAACAGCGTATAATGTCAGCTTGTTTGTTTTTATTTTCTTTTTAATTTCTGCTGGAATTACCAGTAGGATAATAGACTAATGTTTGATCTAGTACTGTTTAATTCCTGCAACAGACGCTAATCAGATAATACACTTTAGGTTAGGATAGTCTTTTACCCTGAGTCTCTTTATGAGCTTTTGGACTGAATTCAGAGGTATTGGGAGGAGGCTGGTCTGTGCATTCGCACTGGGAGTCCAAGTAAGTCAGCGATGGAGGTTTAGGAACCACGCGGTGTACATCTAGTATGGGGGGGCTATCCTGAGTCTCTTTATGAGCTTTTGGACTGAATTCAGAGGTATTGGGAGGAGGCTGGTCTGTGCATTCGCACTGGGAGTCCAAGTAAGTCAGCGACGGAGGTTTAGGAACCATGCGGTGTGCATCTAGTATGGGGGGCTATCCTGAGTCTCTTTATGAGCTTTTGGACTGAATTCAGAGGTATTGGGAGGAGGCTGGTCTGTGCATTCGCACTGGGAGTCCAAGTAAGTCAGCGACGGAGGTTTAGGAACCACGCGGTGTGCGTCTAGTATGGGGGGCTATCTAAAGAGAGAATAAGGGAGAGAGATAGTAGCTTTAGCAACAGACTACAAGATATCCTTAGTAAAGTGTGATTAATACAGTAGCATTGCCATAGTATTAACAGTGTGAAACAGCAATACAATATATAGGAGACAGTACAATTAACTCACTGTAGTTCAGCAGGTAAGACAGTTAATAAGCACCATATTTCAGCAGGTAGGTCAATGCAGTAACTTGTTTGTGTGGCAACCAATAGTGGAGCTTATCCAACTAAACATTAACTTTTTACACTTTCTGCCCTATGTGAGTCCAACAGTACAAATTCCTCTTTTAGTGGTAGTGTAATTAATCACGTTTACAGGTATGCTTAGCGACTCATGAAACCAGGCTGTTAAGAAGCAGGCAGAGGTTATTTACGTTTGAAATGTAATAGCAGATTTAAAACCATCATTGAGCAACGCTCCACTATAATCAATGTAATATAGTCAATGTAATAGCAGATTTAAAACCACCATTGAGCAACGCTCCACTATAATCAAGCATTTAGAGTGATTTAGAGAAAAGTAAGAGCGCAGCACTCATTCTATGCAGTAGAATACAATATTTCCATCGTTTGTTAGCTTAAAATGGTCGAACTCTGAGGCGACGCTAAACGATGCCACGATGCAACAGGCCCATCACTATGAGTGTGCACTACAAGCAAAAACACTTGTGTATAGCAATATTCAAAGCTACAATGCTGATGTTTCCACAGTTTAAATGAGAAATACAATTCAGCACATAAACACTAGCCTAGTTTTCTCATTAGTTTGAATCAACTTACTTGCGTATAGCAGTATTCAAAACTACAATGCAGGAAGTACACATTAACCTAGTGTTTCCACAGTTTAAATTTAAAATACAATGCAGCACATAAACACTAACCTAGTTTTCTCATTAGTTTAAATCAACCTACAACATACCCTAAAGCTAGCGACTGAACAGGAGGGCAAGTCAGGACCTGTGCTAATCCATTGAGCAGAAGTAATGGCGGAAAAACCACTAGGGTGTAATGTAACCTCGCTGACATCAGGGACTACACCACAAGGGTTTTTCCTGGGTCTTAAAGGTAACAGCGTATAATGTCAGCTTGTTTGTTTTTATTTTCTTTTTAATTTCTGCTGGAATTACCAGTAGGATAATAGACTAATGTTTGAACTGGTACTGTTTAATTCCTGCAACAGACGCTAATCAGATAATACACTTTAAGTTAGGATAGTCTTTTACCCTGAGTCTCTTTATGAGCTTTTGGACTGAATTCAGAGGTATTGGGAGGAGGCTGGTCTGTGCATTCGCACTGGGAGTCCAAGTAAGTCAGCGACGGAGGTTTAGGAACAACGCGGTGTGCATCTAGTATGGGGGGCTATCCTGAGTCTCTTTATGAGCTTTTGGACTGAATTCAGAGGTATTGGGAGGAGGCTGGTCTGTGCATTCGCACTGGGAGTCCAAGTAAGTCAGCGACGGAGGTTTAGGAACCACGCGGTGTGCATCTAGTATGGGGGGCTATCCTGAGTCTCTTTATGAGCATTTGAACTGAATTCAGAGGTATTGGGAGGAGGCTGGTCTGTGCATTCGCACTGGGAGTCCAAGTAAGTCAGCGACGGAGGTTTAGGAACCACGCGGTGTGCATCTAGTATGGGGGGCTATCCTGAGTCTCTTTATGAGCTTTTGGACTGAATTCAGAGGTATTGGGAGGAGGCTGGTCTGTGCATTCGCACTGGGAGTCCAAGTAAGTCAGCGACGGAGGTTTAGGAACCACGCGGTGTGCATCTAGTATGGGGGGCTATCTAGTTTTCTCATTAGTTTATAACATGAGATCAATTTGCTTTACAATTCACTTTTTTGTTGTGCAATCACCTAACTGCTTCCAAACTCAAACCTTCTCCAGAGCTGATAAATACAGGCCTAGTACCTAACTTTACCTTTCTGTACTACAATCCCATAAGTATCAAACTACTACTGTTGCATAGTTTTATATCCTTCTAACCTGTTAAATCACAACACAAGCAGCACCATCACGTTTTACTTTTGAGTAATCCATTTCAAAACATTAGCCGATGGGTTATCACATGCAGTCTATCCTTATATTATCTTTGTCTTCCCACTCCTGAATCACTGTCTGACACATAGACTTCTAGTGTTAGTACCACTTTCAAACACGTGTTTCTGTCTCCCTTTGCCCCTGCATGTGTGTGATGCACTTCACTGTTCTTTCTACTTACTAACCTCCTCCAATGATGCTAAACTCTGCTATCTCTATACTTTTCTACCATTTCTACCTTTATTCTTAAAAAGTAAATGTAAAATCACTCATCTTGTGTCATCCAAAGCAGTTTTAAGTACAACTCCGAATATTTTATAAATGACAGAGGACTGTGATCAGGTCTCTGATCGTAACTAAGTTATTGTGTTCAAAAATGCATTAAAGAAGTTCACCTTGAGAGCACAGCTTGGAAATTTTATTTACTGAATTCTGCAGTGGTGGTGATGCAGTAGCGTTGTCACCTCACAGTAAGACGTTGTGCTGTTCGATTCTCAGCTAGAGCGTCTTCTGTGTGGAGACATACATGAATGGGTGTACCTTCGTTGAAGGTTGTGCATCAGAGCTGGCATCTCAGCACGTAAAAAAAATCTGATGCCAATCATTAGCCCACCGGAGTTCTGCTGTGGCGACCCCTAACCGGGAAAAGCCGAAAGACACAGCAACAACTGTGAGAGCATATCACAAATGATTATGATTGAAGCTATAACCAAAATTTGTAAAACATGAGAAGTATTAGCTGCTATACGGTATGACTTATCTAATAGCGTGTAAAGCTGATGGTTGATTAGAGGTGCAGTTTGCTTCTTGCTGCTGTTTATGTGGCACCATGAGGCGAGTTACAGCTTTTAAAGCAGTCAGTTGGCTTCCAGTGCAGTTGTACAGTGAATACAGTTCTGTCTGCTACTGTAAGGTTCATTTAGATCTAACAGGGAAATTCATACATAAAAACCTCCTCAGAGCAAATTTTTACAATTTGTTGATAACTAGGTTACATTTTACACCATTTTGAAGCACTGTTACAGTGTGCGCTTTGCATTACAAAGGTTTTCCCATCCGTTTCTATCACCAGCCTCCTCCTCTTTTAACAAGAATCAGTCGTTAATTTCTTAATAACTGACTACTGGATATCGTATGCAAATAATGGGCTGAATAGTAGTTTTATTCTTTGTTTGTTATGTAGTGTGTCAAACTTTACATTTTATAATGGGATTAATTTTTCTTTCTGATTATGAAGTCCACATGATTTTTTTGTGGAGCTTTTCTTCCCAGGTTCTCTGTAAATAGTTTTTAAACATACCAGTGGCTATCCTGGTTAAAGAAAGAGCACTAAATAAATGAAATGGAAATAAAATACTACAGTAACTCACTTGCATAATCAGTAAATTAAGTGAATTGTCTTATTTTTCTTGAAGGGATTGAAACCAATCTTGTGTTAATTTTTGGCTTAGATCTGGCCATCTCATTGCAGTTGGTATTATACATTGTGCAGCTGCCTTCATATATTCCTAAACATCAAAGCAACCTATTAGGAGTTTTGTGTTCATTAGGTTAGATTACCATTACACAGTACTGGAAAAAGTAAAAGACCTCCACATGTATGTTGATTGTCAACTTTTGCATGCAATATTTGCCTAACTCTGTGCTACTCATACCAGAGGAGAGCAATACCCAGAATCTTTCTGGTCTGCTTGAATGTTCACTTGCCGTAGGTGTTTAAAAACAGAGTTGACAGTCAGTTTAGCCAGGTTGTATAAAGGAGAGCAGCAACCGAGACCTCCAGAGTAGAAACGCAAGCAACCTCCACCCCCTAACACAACCCAAATGACACATAGCTCACAAACTCAGTGTGCCACTCAACCACAGCCCCTAAGGCATAACAACTTACCCAACACTCTAGTCATAGGTGACGATATAGTCAGGGACACTGATGTTCCCCTCATCAGGCTAAACAAGGAGAAAGTTACAGTCAGCTGCCTGTCGGGTGCCAGGATCTGCCACATAATGCAATGCACTCAGTTCACTTCACAACAAGTACAAATGTGACTGTCATTGTCCATGTTGGTGTGAATGACCTAAGACGTACCTCCCTGGACTACATGAAAAGAGACATGGAGGAGCTCTCCGATCTTGTAGCCCAGGCAGGTATGACCCTACCCCTGAGAAGCATCCTGCCATCACCCAGAATGATACCACAGTACAAGGACAAAATGATTGACTTCAACAATTGGCTATCCTTCTGGTGTCATTTTAAGGGGATCCAGTACCTGTCTGCCTGGGATGACATGATGGACAGACCACGATGCTTTGCCAGAGATGGCCTGCACCTATCACCCTTGGGATTCCGGATACTGGCTAAGGCTCTTGCCACCCCTATAGTGCCTTTTTTAGGCAAGGTTCAAATGACAAATTCACCACTGTAACAGGTACAAGCAAGCAAAATCTGAGGTTAATGCTACTCATTGCTAGAAGTCTAAACCTCAAAAGGCACTCACTTGAGGCACTCCTTAAAATGAAGAACATAGACATCTGTGTAGTGACAGAGACCTGGTTCAAGGCTCCAGAGAGCACCCCTGCATTACCAGACTATAATTCATATCACACCTTTCGGCCACCTAACCTGAACCAAAACACTAAAGGTGGAGGCGTGTCCATATTCATTAAGGATATCCACACCTCCAGGCTAGTTGCTCATCATAATGCATCCGAGATTATCCAAGTGCAACTAACTCTGGGCAAGACTGCAATCCAAATTGCAACTTGCTACAGATCCCCCACCATGCCCCAGGATTCCCACTCCTCATTTCTTGATACACTAGAAAATATTAGGGTACAACCCAACACCCTAATAATGGGTGATTTCAACTACCCCACCATTAACTGGGAAAACTACTCATGTAACAACTCTTTTGCGCAACATTTTCTGGAATTCATAAATTCCACTGCCTTGGATCACCTTATCCACACCCCCGCCAGGGGCAGCAATATCCTAGACCTAGTCATAACCAGCATGGGCAAACGGTGTTCCACACCAGAGGTTAATTCCTCATTGGTCAGATCCGACCACAAGCTAATCATCCTAGACATACACATCCCACCCCCACCCCATTAGGGAAACCACCGTAAAGTTTTTCTCCAAAGCCAACTTCACGCTTCTTAAGACAGAAGTGGCAAACTTCACGACACCCATGCAGACAGACAATAGAGGTACGACTGCTGAATCCTACACAAATGCACTTTATAAGCACTTACATGAGTGCATGGATCATGCTATCCCTAACAGAACCAAGATGCTATCCTCCAAAAAAGGAAGCCAATCTGGTGGTCCCCTGCCATAAACAGACTCTACAACAGAAGAAAGAAACTGTTGCAAAAAAGAGTAAAATCCCATGATTGGAGGAACTCCCTGGTCAGCCTCAGTAAAAAGCTGAGATCCCTCATAAAATCCTCCAAAGCTAGTTGCGAAAACAAAAATCACCACTGATTCTAAAGACAACCACAAAGCATTCTTTAGCTATGTTAAGAATCTCAATGGCAACACTCGGATCTTCTCTGAGTTACAGCACAATGGCACTAAATATAAACTGATATTGCCAACATCCTGGCAGATAGGTTCAGTGCTAACTTTACCTCCCTCACATCCCCTAAAGGGCTCATCTCTATACCAGAAGAATGCAAAGTTCCTGTAATCACGGCTGCACGGGTAAAAAAAACACTCTCCAAAGCCAAGAACACAGCATCCATGGGACCTGACAACATCCCAGGCTACGTTCTACATGAACTACAGAACAAACTGGCACCCCACCTAAGTGCCATGTTCAGTCATAGCCTCACCTCAGGCTTTGTGCCCACTGAATGGTGCAAAGTGATGGTTATCCCATTCCACAAAGGGGGAGCCACCACGGACCCTGGGAACTACGGCCCCATTAGCCTGATGAGCCTGGTCTGCAAGGCCATGGGACGTATTGTCATGGAACTTATAAAAAAGACATTGGCAATCTCCAAACTCTGGACCCCACCCAGTTCAGGTTTGTAAAAGGCAGATCATGTCTACTAAACTGATAGACTTCTTTGAAGCAGTCATCAAAACTGTAGACGAGGGCAAAGTGGTTCACACAGCCTATCTAGACGAGGGTAAAGTGGTTCACACAGCCAATCCAGATCACACCAAGAATTTTGACACCATCCCCCACTCTGGAATTATAGATAAACTCACTAAACTAGGTGTAAATCCCTATGTCACAAGATAGCTTGCCAACTGTCTCGCTGACAGAACCCACATTGTGAAAGTGTCAGACTCCAAATCCGACTTCAGACCAGTGACAAGTGGAGTACAACAGGGTTCAGTCCTGGGTCCTCTCCTGTTTGGTATCTACTTTTCTGAAGTACAGGCTAACACAGAAGGTCTTTGGCTAACGAAGTCTGCAGATGACTGCAAACTAGGAGCCTTAATTGAAACTCCTAACAATGTGGACATCCTACAAAAGGGCCTCACTGAGACAGATGCCTGGTGTCAACACCATGGCCTGAAGCTCAGTGCCAAAAAGTGCATTGTCATCCTCTTTGGTAAAAACTCTGTACCCATGAACTACCACACAGGTGGTAGTAAACACAAAGTGTGATAAGAGAGCTTGGGACACAGGAGGACAGTAGTCTGTCCTTTGATAATCACATCACCACAGTAGTCAGGAAATCCTTCTACGTGGCACACCTCATCACAAAAGGTTTCTCATCCAGGGAAAAAAAAAGGTAATTGTTTCCCTCTACTCGTCACTGTTTAGACCCATTATAGAGTACAACTCCCCTTTTGGTATGTACCTCACACGACATCTACAACAACTGGAAAGGCCGCAGAAATACCTCACAAAGAGGATTACCGGCCTCAAACAGATGCCCTATGCAGACCATCTCAAAAAAACTCCAGCTTTACTCTGTTGCATATCGCCTGCTCAGAGGCAGTCTCTGCCTAACATATACAAAGCTATGTCAAACCCAGAGCTGTTGGACATGGTCCACTTAAAGAAATCCCAATCCCTCCGAGCTACATGCTCTAGGGACCTAAACCTTGTCACCACAATAAACAGAACATGCTGGTGGGATAGATTCCTGTCCCAGAGACTTCCCATACTCTGGACAAACTAACTATCTATATCAAACAAAGACCCTCATTAGCACTCTTCAAGAAAAATCTAGATGATTGGATGGGAAATAGGAAATTCACCCCGGGGATCACTTCTGTGGCTCTGTTTGACAGGGGCACAGGAAAATACTTTTCTTGGGTGGCGAATGCCAGGGTACGTTTTTGGCTAGGCTTATGTAGGCCCTAGGCACAATAGCCTAGTACCTACCCATGAACCTATAAGTATTTTGACAGGTCTGTAAGACCTTGTAACTAGTCAGGAATCAATGTGAGAGTAAACATTTTAACTAATTCTGACCACAGCATATTATTGAGGAATTTTGTATTTTTTTTTTTTTTTTTTTTTTTTGGTGTGACTAAAAAAGCCTCAGCACATAGCAAAGATAGGATCATTTGCCAGAAAAATGAACGTCAAGTTGTTTTGTACATGGATGGGCAAAAAGCAACATCAACATTTAAGGATAACTTATCAACAGGTCCTGGTGGGTTAAATGCCCTTTTAAGTAAAGTAATAAATCATTTTTAGTGTTTGACTGTTATTTTTAAATGCTTCAAGCAGGGTTTGTACCTTCTGTATGTATAGAATCATTTGTGACACCTATACATAACTGTCTGCCATGTTGCAGTAATTACCCTTATCATCCCTAAACCTTTCCAGTATAATTGATTAATTCTTTGAAAATATACCAATAGAGAAATTACGAAGGGAAGCAAAGCAAGATTCAGATGTTGACCAACATGGATTTATGAAGGATACTGCTTGACTAATCTTTGTTGGCTTTTGCTTGAATCTGATTGATAAGGAGTTGTAGGGAGATGCTATGCACTTTTGTAGGTCCAGGCCTTTGACTCTGGTTTTAATTATGCCTGTATGTAGAACAATGTAATCTTTGTGAATTTACATCTACATTATTAAATGGACAAAGACAAGTTTAGAGGACTGAATATATAGGGTGAGAGTAAGGAACACGTACTCTGAGAGAGTTGTTGAACTGTCTCTATTCTCCATAGGCTACAGGCTGATTTAAAGGGGAGATGATCCTCGTTTATAAATGCTACAAAAATGTAGGGTGTAGGATGTAGGGTGAGATTAAGGAACACGTACTCTGAGAGATTTGTTGAACTGTCTCTATTCTCCATAGGCTACCAGCTGATTTAAAGGGGAGATGATCCTCGTTTATAAATGCTACAAAAATGTAGGGTGTAGGATGTAGGGTGAGAGTAAGGAACACGTACTCTGAGAGAGTTGTTGAACTGTCTCTATTCTCCATAGGCTGCAGACTGATTTAGAGGGGAGATGATCCTAGTTTATAAATGCTACAAAAATGTAGGGTGTAGGATGTAGGGTGAGATTAAGGAACACGTACTCTGAGAGATTTGTTGAACTGTCTCTATTCTCCATAGGCTACCAGCTGATTTAAAGGGGAGATGATCCTCGTTTATAAATGCTACAAAAATGTAGGGTGTAGGATGTAGGGTGAGAGTAAGGAACACGTACTCTGAGAGAGTTGTTGAACTGTCTCTATTCTCCATAGGCTACAGGCTGATTTAAAGGGGAGATGATCCTCATTTATAAATGCTACAAAAATGTAGGGTGTAGGATGTAGGGTGAGATTAAGGAACACGTACTCTGAGAGAGTTGTTGAACTGTCTCTATTCTCCATAGGCTACAGGCTGATTTAAAGGGGAGATGATCCTAGTTTATAAATGCTACAAAAATGTAGGGTGTAGGATGTAGGGTGAGAGTAAGGAACACGTACTCTGAGAGAGTTGTTGAACTGTCTCTATTCTCCATAGGCTACCAGCTGATTTAAAGGGGAGATGATCCTCGTTTATAAATGCTACAAAAATGTAGGGTGTAGGATGTAGGGTGAGAGTAAGGAACACGTACTCTGAGAGAGTTGTTGAACTGTCTCTATTCTCCATAGGCTGCAGGCTGATTTAGAGGGGAGATGATCCTCGTTTATAAATGCTACAAAAATGTAGGGTGTAGGATGTAGGGTGAGAGTAAGGAACACGTACTCTGAGAGAGTTGTTGAACTGTCTCTATTCTCCATAGGCTACCAGCTGATTTAAAGGGGAGATGATCCTCGTTTATAAATGCTACAAAAATGTAGGGTGTAGGATGTAGGGTGAGAGTAAGGAACACGTACTCTGAGAGAGTTGTTGAACTGTCTCTATTCTCCATAGGCTACAGGCTGATTTAAAGGGAGATGATCCTCGTTTATAAATGCTACAAAAATGTAGGGTGTAGGATGTAGGGTGAGAGTAAGGAACACGTACTCTGAGAGAGTTGTTGAACTGTCTCTATTCTCCATAGGCTGCAGGCTGATTTAAAGGGGAGATGATCCTCGTTTATAAATGCTACAAAAATGTAGGGTGTAGGATGTAGGGTGAGAGTAAGGAACACGTACTCTGAGAGAGTTGTTGAACTGTCTCTGTTCTCCATAGGCTGCAGGCTGATTTAGAGGGGAGATGATCCTCGTTTATAAATGCTACAAAAATGTAGGGTGTAGGATGTAGGGTGAGAGTAAGGAACACGTACTCTGAGAGAGTTGTTGAACTGTCTCTGTTCTCCATAGGCTGCAGGCTGATTTAGAGGGGAGATGATCCTCGTTTATAAATGCTACAAAAATGTAGGGTGTAGGATGTAGGGTGAGAGTAAGGAACACGTACTCTGAGAGAGTTGTTGAACTGTCTCTATTCTCCATAGGCTACCATCTGATTTAGAGGGGAGATGATCCTAGTTTATAAATGCTACAAAAATGTAGGGTGTAGGATGTAGGGTGAGAGTAAGGAACACGTACTCTGAGAGAGTTGTTGAACTGTCTCTGTTCTCCATAGGCTACCAGCTGATTTAAAGGGGAGATGATCCTAGTTTATAAATGCTAAAAAATGTAGGGTGTAGGATGTAGGGTGAGAGTAAGGAACACGTACTCTGAGAGAGTTGTTGAACTGTCTCTATTCTCCATAGGCTACCAGCTGATTTAAAGGGGAGATGATCCTAGTTTATAAATGCTACAAAAATGTAGGGTGTAGGATGTAGGGTGAGAGTAAGGAACACGTACTCTGAGAGAGTTGTTGAACTGTCTCTATTCTCCATAGGCTACCAGCTGATTTAAAGGGAGATGATCCTAGTTTATAAATGCTACAAAAATGTAGGGTGTAGGATGTAGGGTGAGAGTAAGGAACACGTACTCTGAGAGAGTTGTTGAACTGTCTCTATTCTCCATAGGCTACCAGCTGATTTAAAGGGGAGATGATCCTAGTTTATAAATGCTACAAAAATGTAGGGTGTAGGATGTAGGGTGAGAGTAAGGAACACGTACTCTGAGAGAGTTGTTTAACTGTCTCTATTCTCCATAGGCTACAGGCTGATTTAAAGGGGAGATGATCCTCGTTTATAAATGCTACAAAAATGTAGGGTGTAGGATGTAGGGTGAGAGTAAGGAACACGTACTCTGAGAGAGTTGTTGAACTGTCTCTATTCTCCATAGGCTGCAGGCTGATTTAAAGGGGAGATGATCCTAGCTTATAAATGCTACAAAAATGTAATTAGGTATCCCTTAATGAGGGATGATTTTTACAGCACTTCTGCATGAGGACCACCCAGGCACTGGTTACATTATCAGTCTGTAACCCCAGCCTAAAAAGGAAAACTGTCCGTTATATGCTTGGGAGGTTCTGGAACTTATTACCTTTACGTATTAGGAAGGCAGCGAGTTTAGTCGGCTTTTAGAAACAATTAGATGTGATAATGTGGTGTTCCCCAGATTTACATGCCGGCAGACCCTGTATACCGAGCATTAAACAATAGCATTATATAACTTGAAGACTGGCGGTTTCCATCCCATCATGAGTTTTCCCTCCTTCCTGTCTGATAGAATAACAAACTTTAGTCAATAAATATGACACATATATAAATCCATTTTTATAACCGAGTATATTTATGTGTTTACTATAATTCGTGCTATTTTTTCATTTATTCTTCTTTCCTATTATTGTAAAATGTGCATAATCAAGGAGGTATGCTTTGAAATTTCAGTGCTGACAGCTCTGGCATATCTGTCACTAGTGATTCTGAAAATATCTGTATGCTTGCCCATTTTTGCGTTTCTTTCCAAGAAAAGTTATTTGATTTAGCAGTCATCTTGGCTTACTGATCTCCAAATGTACGTAAATGTTTTAACAGCCAGCCTTTTTAGTTTATTTTGTTATTTATTTTATGTTTGACATTTTGTTGGCTGGATTAGTTGGACTGGGCAGCAGCAGCCCTTTTTCAGTGGAGGCCTGAGGAGAAAAGCTCCAAAAAGTACAAGTAACAAAAGTAATCACATGACACAGTTATAACTAAAATTACAATAATCCCAATATGTATGAGCTATATGTTGAAACAACATGCTAGAAAATTGTCATTAAATTGTAAACATAATATAGTGCAACGTTTCATACAATAGTAAGCAGAATGCAGAAAATATAGACAAGTTTGTAAAACAGAAAGTAACAAATACATAAACAGGAGATAAGCTCAGGGAAGAGCCAATTTCCAAGACTACAGCTGTGGGAGTTGTAAGAGCTACTGATTGTTAATAGACTTTATTAGAAGCAGAAGCAGAGAGGTGGGAGAAAAGGTTGCTGCAATAGTATAGTTTTATTTATTTAATTCATTTATGTACGCATTTATTAATTCATATATTTATTTAATATCCACAGGACAAGCTAAAAACAGCCTTATCATCCCTGGAACTAAAAGTCGGACATCTTAAAGGTCAGCAGAAGACAAATGAGAAGGAACTCCTGAACATACATGTAAGTAAAGGGACTGTGATCATTTCTGAGTGTCCTGAATGCAGGTGGTCAGTATCAAAGGTAGAAGACTGTGTTGTGCTTTGTAGGTCTGCCTGTGGCTAGTGACAAAGAAAAGGTGAACCAAATTTGGAACCCAAAACATGATATTTTACTATTGGCAAGCTAGAGGACAATTTACGGTTTATTTAATATTGTTTCACCATATCCATTTACGTCACCAGACAGTTCATAGAATATTTAGCAAATCATTTATTGATTATTTTTGATATTACTAATCATTTAATAGTAAGGCTATAAGAACTGTGTGTGTGTGTGTGTGTGTGTGTGTGTGTGTGTGTGTGTGTGTGTGTGTGTGTGTGTGTGTGTGTGTGTGTGTGTGTGTGTGTGTGTGTGTGTGTGTGTGTGCGTGCACAGCTGGAATATTACTAGTGTCCATTTACAAAAGACTCATGATGACATGTTGGTCTACCTCACAGATCAGGAGAGTCAGGATGTGTCTATACATGCATGCATCAGATGCTGTTCCCACCCCATTCAGATGGATGCATGGTGATGTACACCCTTCAATGGAAACATAGACCATCTGGAGGGTGTGTTTGAAGTGTGTAGCAAAACCATGTCTGGTAACGTATGTTCTGACTCATGCTATAGGCAATCTGTGATGTTGTCCAAGCCCATTGATTCTGTGTGATAGGCCTGCATGACGGTAAGACGGTGCATATTGCCTATCTTGATATGTTCTAAGGTTTGGACACATCCCCCACTCAGTTATCATTGACAAACTCTACCAGCTGGGGATTAACACCTACATCACTAGATGGTTAACCAATTGCCTCACCAACAGACCACATACAATGAAAGTTCGTGAGTCAATCTCTACCACAAGAGCAGTCACCATTGATGAACCCCAGTGATCTGTGCTGGGTTCAGTACTGTTTGGAATCTATTTCTCAGCAGTCCAGGCTACAGAATATGACCTGTGCCTTACCAAGTTTGATGATTCCTACATATTGGTTACAGTAATTGAATCCACCAATGGTGTTAATGTAATACGGGAAGGGCTAACTCAGACAAATGATTGGTGCCAAAGCCACGCAGTCTACTAATAAATATAAAATATGTCAGGATTTGGGCTTTATGCAAAGTGGAATTTCCTGGTAAGTACACCATTGACAACACTGCCCCCATGCTGAAACCAGAGTTGCAAGATCTGGGAACATGCCTAGATAGAAATCATAACTTTGACCAACAACTGTCCACAGTGGTATGGAAAGGTGACCTAGTACACCCCATAAGTCAGGCCATCATACCCAAATCTGAGAATTATATAACAGCACTGTACTTGAAGGTCACCAGAACACTAATTTCAGTGTAGTGCTTCCTTTTGCATGTAACTCACCAGACACCTGCAGCAGCTGGACAGACCACGGGGTATTTTTGCATCAAGAAAATACAAGTCCTACAAACCATGCTATGATGTATGTGGATAGACTGAAAGCCCTGCTCCTGAAATCTGTCATGTATAGGATGAGGTGACTTGTGCCTGGACTACGGGCCATCTCTGACCCTGCCTGATGGGTGTACTGCACATCTGCAAATCAGCAGGGCTTGGTGAGAGGAAGACTGTAAGAGCACAGTCCCACATGCTGTTGTAAAATGCTGTCTCTAATGTCATGCAAGAGCCCCCCCACACACACACACACATGCATGCACAAACCTCCCATTTGACAGTAGAGCCCCCCCCTCCCCCCCCCCCCCACACACACACACATGCATTCACACCTCCCATTTGACTGTAGTGAGAACAGGACCCCTACCTATCCAAGTACAGACTACAGAACTCGGGACATTACGCAGGTGCCACAGCACAAGTCTGACTTTTACAAGGCTGCAGGACAATTTATTGTGGTTGATATCAGCAGGGGATGTTGGAGACAGGAGGTTGGCAGTGCTGCCTCAAATGTATGGGTAGGTATTTTAACAATATAATGTATATTGTCATTCTGTAGATGTGCATGGTATGTAACACAGCATGTGTTTATTTATGTAGTGGATTTTTTATATTTGTGAACAACTACTGAGAGACCATGTTCACAGTGCATGGGGGATGGAAAAGATGGCTGCATTGCAAATATCTATCATATTCTTAGATAAGGCCTTCATTATTTCCTGTTTACACATACATTTTTATGTTTCAAGCATTAAATGGACATTAAACAGCAGTTATACATGCTAATGTCCAGTTTGAATATCACACCACAGAGCAGTGGGTTTGTGCGATGGCTGCAAACTGAGCATGTGAGATGCACATTTAGTTAGCTTTTACTTGTTTGTACATAGATAAGCAGTGCACAAACATGAGGCTCATTGCTAAAATGATGAGATGTAGTACTGACTGTATGAAAAAAATAATATAATGAACAAGCACATGCACTTTTATGACCCTGTTTATATTGTTTGCCTGTAATAAGCTGTTTTAAAGTTAAACAATGTATATATTTTCCACACCGTCTAAGTATATAAAAGCTGATACTTGTAACATTGTAAAGTATTTCAGATTTTTTTGATGTTTTTTTGTTACTGAATATCGCTTGTCTATGATGAATAAAGGCGTGTTGTTTTGGAACACTATCTGGATTTCATGATTTTTGGAAGTTATTGTCACTGAGCTCATCAGTGAAGTTTTACGACTAGTACTTTTTCTGTTTTTTGTTGTTTTTTTATTGACTGTATGAAACACAGTTGCTGACTCTGTGGCAGCAAGTGTAAATGCACTGACACATTTATTTTTTAGCACAGATGATATAAGGTTCAAATCCATGTGTATATAATACTTCTAAAGAAGTAGGGATAATGGAATGAGATAATTCCTTTAGCTACAGTCACTATGTGTTACTGTGTATTTGCATAGCGCAGCATGTTTAAGCAGCATTACATGAAGCTAACTACACCAAGAATGTGCTGCTGGGCATTGGTGTGCAATGCCAGACTCCGTACAAACATATAAGCCAAATAGTGAAGGGCTCCATTTTTTTTGTCCATTTGTGAGTGTTGTGTGTGATTCTATTTTTTGACCAGATTATTGGTGTTAAAATGGGTTAGATAGGAAAGTGGTAGAATGTGGGAGAAGCAGGGGGAAGAACAAGGGGAAAGCAATATAAGAATGTGCAGGAGGGAGGTAGGAAAGAACCATAGCTATCCATTTCTTACAGTGTAAAATAAAAATATGTACAGAATGTTAGCTGAATTTGGACTGTCACCTATATAAAGAGGGGTGACAGCAATGCAGTCGTGTTTTATAGCCAATTGGACTGAATCAAGTGTGTCAAGCAGACGTGTATGAAATGCAGAGTTATGTTTGAGACAATATATTTTTTTTGTGGGACAGCTGCCCTTTTTTCATTGAGAGGAATGCTGGGTAAGGTATATTCATATTTCTGGGTGAGGTAAGTTGAGTAGGTGAGGAAGCAAATGCAAAAAAAAAAAAAAAAAAAAGACAGACAAGATGAGACACGGATGGTGAGGGACACAAAAGGTTGGGAACACCTCAGGTTTACCACAGTGAAACCTAGGCACAGTGATAATCTAGTCCTCACCCACAGATCTGTCATGACTGTCCCCTTACTCCTCTGGTAGCTGGAGTGCTTGACCTCTCCTCCTCCAATGTATATGAGGGAGACAAGTCTCTTCATCTGGTGTAGGTGTGTGCCATTGCCTCTGCGTATGGCCCTATACACCAGCCATGGCAACTCCTGACAGATGAAGAAATCACTACCTCCACCAGTACTCCCAGAGGGTACCACAGCACCAGCTTCCGTGCACCACTACCTGATGGCCCAGGTAGTGAAGGTGCAGCAAAGGCAGTTTTGCCAGGTTGGGTCCCAGATGTGCTGGGCATTGGTTCTGGAGCCAGTGGAGTGGGTACAGGCTGACTCACTGAAGTCGGCCAACCTGTCTTTGCTGTAAATCATTGATTTGTTACAGGTGGATTACATGGAGACATTTGGTTAACACAATGTATAAAAAAAGAAGTAAGGGTAGCGGTGAGAGACATAAAGAGAGAATGCATTTTATGTCACATATGATGGTACTAATGTTATCACAATACTGCTATTTTGTCTGAAGTTTTACATTTACGTATACATCCTAACCACGGATTGCTCAAACTATTATTTGCAAAGTGCATATATTGTACTTGTGCTTGATCTAAATATACAGATTACAGTGAACAGCAGGACATTTATGCCAGTAGTACAGATTCTAAAATCTGAAATATTAACGATTTAGCAGTATTGTTTAGTTGCTACTTGTGGTATTTGAATCCAGAACCTCTGATTATAGTCTTACACTTGACTCCTTAAGTTGGTTTGTGCTACAGAGTTATGCATGCATACATGCTTGTACAGTTAGGACATGCATGCTTGATGTGCTACTACTGTATAGAAGACAAAAATATCCTACTACAATTTTAAAACTACAACAAGACTTCTCTTCTGCTGCATAAATGCCTTTAGCTTCCCCCAGCCTCTCCAAATATTCATCGTGAGTGTGACAGTTCACATCTGTCTCGGGATTTGCTGTGAAAGAACAAAAAAAAAAAAGAAGAGCATTATAGGTTCATAGATAGGTTCATAGGTTAGTACTAGGCTAACTGCCCTTGCGAGCCATTTTAAGTCTAGCCAATAATCCCTTGTGAGACTCAAACCCTGCACCTTGTGTTTGCAAGGTAAGCACCTTAACTATTAGGCCACCCTCCCAACTGATATTATGCATATCAGTCTGGTCTACCTGTAGCTTTCGTTGTACTATAAATTCTCTATGTAAGCTTACTTACACAGCTGTGGGATGTCTTGTTCTGAACTCCGCCAACCACTGGTTGAGTGTATCCTTCTTACGTCTGTGTAGTTCATTAAAATTGTGCCTATATTGTTCTCCAGTGTGTGGAATACCAGTTGCCAAGGATACAGCCTGAGCCAAACTAGTCCATGCCTTAGACTTGTACTGAGAGCCAGAATAGTCCCTTTGCAGAAGCCTTTGGCTGTGGCACTTTACCATGAGTCCAATAAAGATTCTGGACTCCTGCACAC
>NC_056744.1:1725594430-1725834430 GCF_019279795.1 Protopterus annectens | reverse complement strand
CCTCTTGGATATGTGTAAGAGACACTGTACAAGTTTATTTATTTTACTCTTACATTTTCACATCCATGGATACCCTTGGTATATTTCTGTTGTACTCTTTCCAGTTTACTCATGCTTGTTTTCTTATAGGGTTTCCATATTGTTACTCCGTATTCCGGTTTGGGTGTAATGTAACTAACAAACAATGACTTCATTATTTTTGATTTCCAAGACTTTATATATCTTTTTATACAACCTATAGTTCTATAACTATCATTAACCAATTGATTGATATGATTAGAAAAGCTCATAGCTGAATCTAACCATATACCCAGGTACTTAAATGAGTCTACATTTTTAATCACCGTGTGCTGTATTAAATATTCACTTTCAGTTTATGCCTACCAAATCTCATATGCTTAGTGTTTGATGTATTATAGGTTCATAGGTTCATACTAGGCTATCTGCCCGAGGGCATTTATAAGCCTAGCCCATAGTTTTGTGGCTTACGCCACCCCTTAGTTTGGAGAAACTATGCCCATTATTTAGCTGTGCCTCTGTCGAACAGTGACACTGAGGTAACCCCTGGGGTGTATCTGCGATCTCCCATCCATTGGTTAAGATTCCTCTTGAACAAGGCCAGCGAGGTGCTCTGCCTCACATAAACCGGGATTTTGTTCCACAGCATAGGGAGTCTTTGGGTGATGAATCTATCCCTCCAGCACGTCCTATTAATAACCGTGTCGAGGTTTAAGTCACCCGCCCTTGTGGCTCTAAGGGATTTATATTTTTTGAGATGAAGCATATTCATCAAATCTGGGTTTGACATGGCCTTGTATGTCAGGCACAGGTCACCTCTGAGCAAGCGGTACGCAACTGAATTTAACTGGAGTTCTTTCAGTCGGGCAGCATAAGACAGATTTTTGAGACCCTTTATCCTTTTGGTGAGGAACTTTTGTGGCCTCTCCAGCTGCTGCAAGTGTCGGGTCAGATACATTCCGAATGGGGCATTGTACTCGATCATTGGTCTGATGAGTGATGAGTATAGGGAGACTATGACTTCCCTTGATCTAGATGTGAATCCCTTCATGATAAGGTGGGCAATGTAGAAGGTCTTCCTAACTACTTTAGCAATATGAGTGTCGAATGAAAGGCTACTGTCAACCTGGGTTCCCAGGTCCCTAATAACTTCTTCTGTGTTCAGGGATTGCCACCTATATGGTAGCTAGGGTAACCTTATTTTTCCCGAAGGGTATGACTATGCATTTCTTGGCATTTAACTTGAGGCCATGGCTCTGGCACCAGTTATCCGTTTCTGTGAGACCCTTCTGAAGGATATCTGTGTCGGATGTGTTTTCAACCACGGCCCAGTTTGCAGTCATCTGCAAACTTTGTCAGCCATAACCCTCCTGTGTTTGCTTGTACTTCAGAAAAGTAGATGCCAAACAAGAGTTGGCCCAGGACTGAGCCCTGTGGGACACCACTTGTGACAGGCTTAGAGTCTGACATGGCGCCAGCAACTCTGACCCTGTGGGTTCTGTCACTCAGCCAGTTTGCAACCCATCTTGTAATGTATGGGTTTACATTTAAGTTGATGAGTTTTTCAATGATACCCGAGTGGGGTATTGTATCGAAAGCCTTCGCCAGGTCTAGGTAGGCTGTATGGACTGCCTTTCCTCGTCAATGGCCTTGGTGACTGTTTGAAAAAGTCAACCAAGTTTAAAAGGCATGATCTGCCTTTGACAAAGCCAAACTGGGTTGGATCCAAAGTCTGCAAATTCCCTATGTCTTTATTTATGAGATCCATTATGATCCTTTCCATGGCTTTGCAGATCAGGCTTGTCAAGCTAATGGGACGGTAATTTCCAGGGTCGCTGGAGGCACCGCCTTTGTGGAGTGGGACCACAGTCGCTGTGCGCCACTCCCTGGCACGATCCGGAGGTGAGACTAAGATTAAACAGCTGTCCTAACTGTGGGTTTAATTCCTCGTTGAGTTCATGGAGCACACAGCCGGGGACACCATCAGGTCCCATGGATGCTGTGTTCTTTGCCTTGGAGAGAGCAGTTCTCACCTGAGCGTTAGAGATGTTTGGGGGGGCTACAATCATTTGGTATAGATATCTCTCCTTTAGGCGGGGAGGATGGGAGAAGTTTGCACTGAACCTGTCAGCCAGTATGTTGGCAATGTCTGTAGGATCAGTAATCTTCACATCATTTTGAACTAATTCTGAGCATATCTGGGAGTTTCCTCCTAGGTTTCTGACATAGCTAAAGAATGCCTTATGGTTGTCTTTAGAGTCCTTAGCTATTTTTTTCTCAAAATTAGCTTTGGATGATTTTATGAGAGCTCTTAGCTTTTTACTTATAGTGATCAGCGGTGTCTTGCCTTTTAAGGATTTTGCTCTATCTTGTAGTAGCTTTCTCCTTTTGTTGTAGAGTTTGTTTATGGCTGGGGTCCACCAGGCTGGACGCTTGCCTTTGGTACAAAGAGTCTTTGTTTTGCTTGGGATTGCCTGATCCATGCAGCCCTGCAGGTGCTGGTAGAAGGCATTTGTAAGTGATTCAGCGGTTTGAGTAGTGTTAACCGCCGGCTCAGGGGCCTTAAAGGAGACCACACTAGTCTTTAGAAGTGTGAAGTCGGCTTTCGAGAAGTTCTTTACTGTGGTCTTTTTCATTTCGGTGGGGCGGATGAGGAGCTCCAGCGAGATTAGTTTGTGACCAGATCTCACCAGTGAGGGGTATACTTCGTTGGACATTGTGCTCCCATGTTCGTGATGATGAGATCAAGTATGTTCTCTCCTCTTGTGGGGATGGTGACTAGTTGTTCCATGGCATTTGAGTTTATGAATTCCAGGAACTTTTGGGCTAGAGTGTTTGGGCTTGAGTAGTGTTCCCAGTCTATATTAGGGTAGTTGAAGTCACCTAGTATGATGGTGTTCGGAGATACATTTATCCCTCCAGTGTTTTCAGGAAGGCCATATGAGGTTCCTGAGTTTGCGAGGGTGGCCTGTAACATGCTACAATTTGCAGAGCAGTCTTGCCTATGGTTAATTGCACCTGGATGGTTTCCGATGCATCGTGCGATGCCACCAATCTTAAGGTGTGGGTGTCCTTGATGAATATGGATACCCCTCCTCCTTTCTTGGTATTGTCCGGGTTTTGTGGCGAACGCATGATATGAGGTAAAACCTGATAGTGCTGGGGTGCTCTCAGGAGCCTTGAACCAGGTTTCTGTCACAGCACAGACATCGATGTTCTCCATACTGAGAAGGGCCTCGAGTGCATGCATCTTGAGGTTGAGACTTCTGGCATTGAGCAGCATTACCCTTAGTTTTTTTTCTTTGTTTTGTTCTAGGGTGGTAGGTTTAGAATTTGAGCCTTGCCTAAGAAGGCACTATGGGGGTGGCAAGAGCCTTTGCCAAAATCCGGAATCCCAGGGGTGACAAGTGCAAGCCATCCCTTGCGAAGCAGCATGGCTTGTCCAGCATGTCATCCCAGGCAGACAGATATTGGATCCCCTTTGAATGACACCAGAGTTTAAGCCAATTGTTAAAGCTGATCATCTTATCTCTGTATTGTGGCATTATTCTTGGTGAAGGTAGGATACTGCTCAAGGTCAGGGCCATACCTGCCTGGGCTACATAATCAGAGAGCTCCTCTATATCTCTTTTCATGTAGTCCAGGGAGGTACGTCTCAGGTCGTTTACACCAGCGTGGACAATGATTGAGTCGTACTTGTACCTGCTGTTGAGAGACCTGAGTGCATGCGTTATGTAGCGGATTCTAGCACCCGACAGGCAGCTTACTGTGACCTTCTCCTTACTCAGTCTAGTGAGCGGGATGTCAGTGTGTCTGACTATGGAGTCACCAATGACTAGTGTGTCTGGCATAGTGTTTGGCCTTAAGGGCTGTGACTGCTTGACACTCTGACTGTGTGGTCTATGTGTTGCAGGTGTTGTGTTCTGAGGTGGTAGTTGTTTGGGTGTCTGCTTTGGTGGCCTCTGCTGTTTTGGTAGATTTTTGATCAGAGCCTCCGAGTATGTCTTTGTGTGTTTATGTGTATGATTTGAGGTTGTGATGGTATTATGTGAGACTGGGTCTATAGTGTGTGTGGTTACCTTCTCCTCCTGTCTGGTCTTGCCAGTCCTATGTTGAGAGAGCTCAGCCTCCAGTTTGGCCGTATAGTTGCATCTCTCGCATGTATTTGTGTTTTGTGGGAGGAGGAGAGGGTTGTGTGTGTACATGAGGCAATTGTAACAATGCCTCAATAATCCCAGGTTCACCAGCTGAGCAGGAGAGGACATTAGCAACTGATCCCTCGACATGCTAGAAGGAATAGACAGAAAAACTTAAAAAAAGGTTTTGGGGGATGTGGGTGACCGAGAAATGGGGTTTGCTTTTTTTGGGGTACTTTCTATAACAAGAGTGCTGTATCGAGGTGATAAGTACTGTAGGAGCAAGTGCTTAGCTATACAGATAGAGAATAGTCTACTTGGGAGTCAAGTAGAGATAATTTATAGTTGTAGGATACACTAAATAGAACAGTAGTATACTTTGAGGAAGGTAGTTTTAAGGTAAAATTTGAAGAGTGAACTTTAGGTAGCCCTAATAGTTTAAATCTGCTTAACGGCTGCCCTAGTGTGCAACGGTAGCAGCTCCGCTCTAAATCGCGCTAACGCGTGCTTTATAGCAGGGGCTGGAAAAACAGGAAATGACCCAAAATGGCCAACGAATTACCAGTTGCTGCTTCTAACCACTCCTCTGAGGACAAACAAGCAGCTCAGTACTCCCCACTCCCACTGGTGAGTAAAGAAACTACCTCTGGCCACACAAGAAAATGGAGGAACACAGAAACCAAATACAAAGCCCAGGGATCAGCAAAATCTGATCACTGGAACAACTAGCAAGTAAAGTTTAGGAAAGGATAAATATTTTTTTTTTTTTTTTTTTTTCAAACAGACAGGAAAAAATGCAGTAAATGCTTTGTTTTTGACTAAATTGCTATCAAAGGCTGGTACACTTGAGTGTATTAGCCTGTTTGTTACTTTTAAGCAGTACTTTAGCCCACAAGTGCAATCAACAATATAAGCTCACAAACACAGGAAAATAAGGCAATAAAACAGTAATAAAGGCACAAACAGTAGTCGAAAATCTCAAAAGATCGAAAAATGCAAACTAAAAAGTTTAAAAAATACTTATGATCAAGAAAGCTGTTTTTTCTGCTCTCTGCTGGCTTAGGAACTCTGCAGGGGACCACGAGGAGCTATGCCAAGTTCTCTAATGCCAGAAAAGCCCGCCAAAGCGCTTATCAGCATATTACTCTCCTGTGCCCAAATGATCAATTTAGTTAAGTTATTTTGCAGACAAGCCTCATCTGTAACACATGTGATCAGTTTATCCAATTTCAGGTAATCTGCATATAGACTGTAGAATGCCTCAGCTGAAAAAGTTAGGTCTGAAAGATACCATCTAAGCAAGTAAGGGCCTAGGACACAGCCCTGTGGGACACCCTGACTATAACCAAGGATTTTGCCTGTTCAATGTCCTGTATAATACTTGCCATGCCCTATTTGTAAGTCTTGCAACTATCCATCTTATCAAGAATGCATAAATACCTAGTTGTACTAATTTTATTGATCAGTGTTGTGTATGACCCTGTCAAATGCTAAAGTTAAGTCTATATAAATGACATCACAGCACAATTTTTCATTCATAGCTGTTATTATATTGTTATAGAACATCATGTTACAGGTGGTAATAGATCTGTTTTCAACATATGCATGCTGATATATGGTTTCAAGTCCTAACCTAGCCTGTTCTGACAATAACTTATCCAATATTACCTTCTGCATTATTTTTCTACAACATGAAAGTAGACTTAAGGGTCTATATGACTCTGGGTTTGTCCTACTCCCCTTTCCCTTAAAAACAGGTTTAATAAGTGCATGTTTCCAATCGTGAGGAATCTCCCCATATTTATATGACCTAGTGAATAATAGATATAATAATAGATATAATAGTAAGTTCTTGCTGAAATGTTCTGAAGTCATTGTTACTAATTCCATCTCCTCCCTGCACTTTGTTTGGATCCAGTTTGAGCAGTTTTGTTTCAATATAATCTAATTTGATTCCAGTATCTGGGGTTACCTGGATGTCACTAGGACAACTTGCCACCCCTTTTGTGGAGCCAAACTGTTTTGCCTAACATTTTGTAAATATATCTATAATCTGTTGTGTCTGAAAATAAATTTTAGAACCTGCACACATTTTATCAATGTGTGTGTCTTTACTCCTTCCATATCTTTTGTATCTATAAAAAGGTTTCCTATTATGCTCAATATCTTTATATAAATTTTCTTAAATTTTTTCTGTATCTTGATGTTCTTCATCTCACATTGCTGCAGTCCTTACACTTGGGTAGTCCGCTGTCCTCGGTCGGCCCGAATATCAAAGTATAAGGCTGACGTCGGTCAAGGCACATTTGACTGACATCAGGACGTCAGGGTACAAATGCGCATGACCGACGTCATATCCTCAGTCTTTTTTGCCGCATGGTCCGATGCAGAAGCAGCGTTGCAAGTGCCGGTTGGCGTTCTGAAATTGTTCGATTTCGGAGTTTCAGACCGAGTCAAAGTTGGCTAAGTACCCGTTGGGGAATATTTTGTTTTTCTTGCCTCAGTGGTTTACCGGATGTCAGAAAAAGTGAATAATTGTATTTCTTGTGGGAAACAGATACCGCATAGAGACTACCATACTTTGTGTATTCCTTGTTTAGGGCCTGAGCACGACGTTGTTGGGTGTCGCTCTTGTGCTAGATTCAATAAGCGCACTATTAAGAGAAGATTAGATTGTGCCAGGTTAGTCTTCGGAAGCGGTGCAATTATAAAATGCCGTCGGATGCTCCGACGCCCGCTTCTTCGAAGAAGCGCAAGGACAAAGCAGTTAAACCTAGGCTAGAGGAACCGGCAGTACCGGATGCCGGTTCTTTAGAGGTGTCGGTGGAGCCGGTGGTTCCACCGGAGGTTTCTTTGGGATCCCAGGGAGAGACTCTGTTATTGCAGGATGTGGCCTCTCAGGAGGCAGGCCAGGCTGATGGGGCTTCTCAGGTTACTATACTCCCCTCCCTGCCTAGGGTGGTTAGGCCCTCTCCTTCTGTTTCAAAGGCTTCTCCCAGGGGCAGGCCAGGTTTAGCTTCAGTTGGGGTTACCCCTAGCTCTTCAGGAACTGTGCCCAAGAAGCATATGCTTAAAATGCAGAAGATTTGATTACTTTGATTAGGGGTTCTATGCCCCCTCCTGATAAGAGACCTAGGGTGGAGCCTGAGCTTGGGAGTTTTGAGCAGGCTTCAGATATTTCAGAGTCTTCGGCTGAAGACTTGCAGGAGTACTCTCCTTATTCTGATTCTGATGTGGATGATTCTACTCCTTCTGCTTCTCCTCCTGAGGATTTTTCTTTTTCAGAAACTCTTCATTCCATGAGGGAGCATTTTAAGTGGGAAGGTCAGGACTTCTCTGATTCCAGGAAAAGGCTTAGGGAATTTTGTTTTTACCCCAGCATAGGCCTTTGGCTATACCTCCTGTTTTGGATGTAGTGGAAGATGTTTTTACAGAGGCTTCTCTTAATCCTGATTCTTTGCCTCCTGCTCCTGTTAAACCGGATAGGTATTACAGGGTGCCTGAAGCTCATAAGTATCTTTTAAGAGTCCTAGGGCAGACCCAGAAACTGTTAGCCAGGGGCCTAAAGGTGTTAAGGCTTCTGTTGTGAAGAATCCGGTTCCTGCAGACAAAGAGGCCAGGGCCTTGGATAGATGGGGAAAGAAAGTTTATACTTCTTCCACTCTTGCTATGAGGGCTTTGAATTGCCAGTTTCACATGTTGAAATACCAAAACTATCTCCTTTCACAATTGAAGTCTAAGGTTGATGCTCTGGCAGTAGGTATTGATTGTAAAGAGTTGCAAGATTTAGTACATGTTTCTGAACAGGTGGGTAAGCATTCTTTGCAATGTGGTTTTGATGCTGTACAGGCCTCGTCTAGGGTGGCTGCCACTGGGTCAGTCCTTTCGTAAACAGACCCAATGACCTACCTTTTCAGCTGCCAGAGCCTTCTCATCTGGCAGCACCTTTGGGAGGAAGGTTGGCACTTTTCAAAGAAAATTGGAGTTTAATTACCCAAGACAGATGGGTATTGGATATCATACACCACGGTTACAGGTTTTATTTCCATACCTTGCCTCCTTTCAAAGGCATGCCAGAAGTTCCTCCTCAACAAAGAATAGAGGCTCACAAGCAAGTTTCTCTGTTACTCCAAATAGGGGCCATACAGCCGGTCCCTATGCCAGAAGTGGGCCTAGGATTTTATTCTCGCCTGTTCCTAGTACCAAAGAAGGGGAACACGTGGAGACCAATTTTGGATTTATCTACCCTCAACACTTATCTGGACATTCCCAAGTTCAAAATGTTGACGTTACATCAGCTTTTACCTCTGCTGGGCAAAGATCATTGGATGGTAACTTTGGATCTCAAGGAGGCTTACCTTCATGTTCCTATCAGACTAAGTTGCAGGAAGTATCTGCGTTTTCGAGCTGGGACTTCTCACTATCAGTTCTCTGCATTGCCCTTTGGCTTATCTACTGCGCCCAGAGTGTTCACGAAAGTTCTGGCTCCAGTGATAGCTTTCTTCAGGCTAAAAGGAATACAGATCTATCCTTATTTGGACGACTGCCTGATTCTGGCTCAAGGAAGGAAGAGCTTCTTCATCATTTGGAATATGTGATAGCAGTGCTAAGATGCCTGGGGTATTCTGTGAACGAAATAAAGTCCAGTCTAGTACCCTCTCAGGACATGTGCTTTCTGGGTGTGAGACTGAATACAGCATCCCAGATGGCCTTTTAACCCCGGACAAACAAAAGAGTCTATCCCTTTACTTCCATCAGCTATCTCATCAGTCCGGGCTGACTGCAAGGACAGTCCTTCAAGCCTTAGGGTTCATGGCATCTTGTATTCTGGTGCTTCCCAATGTCAAACTGCATATGAGGAAGCTGCAATGGTATCTCAAAATGTATGGACACAGCACTGCCAGGATCTAGACACTGTCATTCAAATAATACCTTGCATTCAAAAGGAATTTTTGTGGTGGGCTCAGGAATGTCACCTAAACAAGGGACTCTCTGTGACCCGGCCAGAGGCGAGTCAGATTTTAACGACAGATGCCTCAGACAAAGCTTGGGAGCTCATCTAAATGGAAAGTGGATACAAGACAAGTGGCCTGCCAGACTACAACATCTACATATCAACCTGAAGGAGATGTTAGCAGTCCAATTTGCATTAATAGCTTTCAAGGATTTACTTCTTCCAGGGCAGGTGTTGATTCTAACAGACAACACAACTGTCATGTGGTACATCAACAAGCAAGGGGAACATTCTTATCCTCTATGCAGGCAAGCAATGATTTTGTGGGAGACTGCTCTCAGTTTACAGCTCAATCTTCAGGCAAGGTTTCTGCCAGGAGCACAGAACTCCTTAGCAGATGTGTTGAGCAGGCGAATTATGGATCCCCACAGTGGAAATTGGATCCTCATGTATTTCAGAAATTGACAGTGTCATGGGGAACTCCAGACATAGATCTGTTCGCTTCTCCACTAAACCATCAGCTGCCAAAGTTTTGCACAAAAGGTTTCATCCCACAGCTTGGAAAGTGGATGCTCTTTCTTTCAATTGGAGCAATCTTCATGTGTATGCCTTTCCACCTCTGCCTCTCCTCCCAAAGGTACTTCTAAAGGTCAGACAGGACAAGCCAAGGATGATTTTAATAGCTCCAGATTGGCCTCGGCAGCACTGGTACCCATTACTGAGAAGTCTGGTACGGAAGCCTCCATGGCCTTTGCCTTCGATTCCACACCTGTTGTCACAGGAGGACAGCCATTTGCTGAATGTCAAACTTCACTCTCTTCACCTAACAGCCTGGCATATTCTGTTTTGAACCATAGAGGGTCTCAACTTCCACAACAAGTTTTGAATGTGATTTTGGAAGCTAGAAGGCCTAGTACAAGGAAAGTGTACACAGATAAATGGAAGAGATTTTTATTTTGGAGTGCAGCAAAAGAATTTGATGTTTCTGAGCCTAATTTGAGTGTGGCTCTTCAATATCTTACTGAGTTACTGGACAAAGGTTTGTCTTTCTCTTCTATTAAGGTTCATGCTGCAGCAATTTCGCTCACTATGATTGTGACCCACCATTGTTTTCTCATCCTTTGTTCAAGCAATTTCTTAGAGGGCAAAGAATATAAGACCCCCAAGAGCTCCTACTCCTGCTTGGGATCTCAATTTTGTGTTGGAGAAACTCACTCTACAACCTTTTGAGCCTGCAGCTACTTCTGAGTTGAAATATTTATCATGGAAGACTGCTTTTTTGTTGGGAATTACCTCTGCAAGAAGGGTTTCTGAATTGCAGGCCCTTATGGCGGTTGAGCCTTTCTTGATTTTCCATAAGGATAGGGTATCTTTACGTATTAATCCTTCCTTTATGCCTAAAGTGGTTTCTAGTGTGGCTTTAAACCAAACTATTCATTTGCCTACTTTTTATGCAAATCCCCAAAATAAAGGGGAAAAGATTTTGCACACTTTAGATGTACACAGGCAGTTGCGATATTATTTGGACAGAACTAAAGGGTTCAGGCAGTCTCCGCAGTTATTTGTTTCTTTTGCTTTGAGTTCTCAGGGCAAGCCTGTGTCAAAACAAACTATTTCTAAGTGGATTGGGTTTTGCATTGCTTTCTGTTATCTGTTATTCCCATCATGGCAAGGAGATTCCAGCCGGGATTAGGCCTCATTCCACTAGAGCTACTGCCACTTCGACAGCTTTTTTGAGGGGGGTGGCAACCAAGGATATTTTGGAGGCAGCTACTTGGAGTTCAGTGCATACTTTCTCTAGGCATTATCACCTGCCACTTTACTCTAAATCCAGGGCTGGTTTTGCCACTGCTGTTTTGCAGGGCATTTTGGCAGCTCCTGCTTCCTTTTAGTTTGGCCATCCTCCCATACCTCTGCTTTGGGATTCTACCCAAGTGTAAGGACTGCAGCAATGTGAGATGAAGAACATAGTACAGTTTTGTACCTACCATAAATGTAGATGTTCAAGATCCACATTGCTGCAGTCCAATACCCTCCCTCCTTCCCCTCTGTAGTTAGAGGTGGTTGTGTGGGTTGAGTGGTACATATTGTGTATATAGTGTATATTTTGTACATATATTTAGGGCAAGGGTGCTTGGATGTTTGTTTGCTGTCTTTTGGTTTTGACCTTTATTTTTAGGGTCTTCTGACATCTGGGGCAAGAAAAGACTGAGGATATGACGTCGGTCATGCGCATTTGTACCCTGACGTCCTGATGTCAGTCAAATGCGCCTTGACCGACGTCAGCCTTATACTTTGATATTCGGGCCGACCGAGGACAGCGGACTACCCAAGTGTAAGGACTGCAGCAATGTGGATCTTCGAACATCTACATTTATGGTAGGTACAAAACTGTACTTTTCACACTATGGTTAATCTTTGTCCAGCTTGTTTATTTCAGTTTTCAAAGTTGTAGTTCGAACTCTCTTCCATTTCTTATATTTTTTGTTTCTCACCTTAATCAGATATCTTGTTCTTATAGAAATGTATCTGCCTGATGTTGTATGCCTAGCTCCTGATGTTAAACATTTTTTTGATTTTTTTTGTACTCAATTGCTCTTTCAAAACTTTCCACATTTCATCTGCAGTTTTTCCACTGAACACCTCACTCCAGTTGGTTTTACATAGTGACCGTTTTGCTTCCATATAATCTGTAATTAACCTTCTGTGCATTGGCTTAGATTTCAGTTTGGCAGATTTATCTAGCAACACATTTGCCTTTATAACCCCATGATCACTGCACATCAGTGGTGGTAAAAATTTGACTTGAAGTTACAGTAATTTCTTTGGAAACACAAACAATGTCTAGTATGTTTTTTTTTTTTTTTTTTTTTTACAATCTGAAGCAATTGTTGTTCCTGAATATATGCTGTAAAATCAGTATTATTCCAGTCTGCTTCTGGTAAATTTAAGTTCCCAGCTAATATTATTCTTTCCTCCTGTGTTTTATGCAAGCAGTGTATGAATTCCTCTAGGTTATCTGCACTTGACTTTGGTGGTCTATACGCCCCAACAATTGCTATATGTTCTATGGTTGTCTTTATTCGTAGGTTCATAGGTAGGTACTAGGCTATCGGCCCAAGGGCCTACCTAGCGAACAAGGTTCCCTGGCTTACGCCACCCAAGAAAGTTATTTTCCTGTGCCACTGTCGAGCAGAGACACAGAAGTGATCCCAGGGGTGTATTTCCTATTTCCCATCCACTCATCAAGATTTTTCTTGAAGATTGCTAATGAAGAACTTTGCTTGACATAGATGGGTAGCCTGTTCCAGAGTATGGGAAGTCTCTGGGACAGGAATCTATCCCTCCAGCATGTCCTGTTTATTGTGGTGACAAGGTTTAGGTCCCTAGAGCATGTAGCTCAGAGGGATTGGGATTTCTTTAGGTGTAGCATGTCCAACAGCTCTGGGTTTGACATAGCTTTATATGTTAGACAGAGATCATCTCGGAGTAGGCGATATGCTATGGAGTAAAGCTGGAGGTTTTTGAGGGGGTCAGTGTAGGGCATTTGTTTAAGGCCAGTAATCCTCTTTGTGAGGTACTTCTGTGGCCTTTCCAGCTGCTGCAGATGTCTTGTGAGGTACATTCCAAAAGGGGCGTTTTACTCTATAATGGGTCTAATGAGTGTCAAATAGATGGGAACAATGTCCTCTTTTTTTCCTGGATGAGAACCCTTTTATGATGAGGTGTGCCACGTAGAAGGACTTCCTGACTACTGTGGCGATGTGACTATTCTGGGTCTCAAGGTCTCTTATCACACATTCTGTGTTAAGTAGATTGCTGCCTATGTGGTAGTTCATGGGTACAGAGCTTTTACCAAAGGGGATGACACTGCACTTTTTGGCATTGAGCTTGAGGCCATGGCTCTGACACCAGGCATCTGTCTCAGCGAGGCCCTTCTGTAGGATGTCCACATCATTTGGGGACTTGACTATGGCTCCTAGTTTGCAGTCATCTGTGAACCTTGTTAGCCAGAGGCATTCTGTGTTAGCCTGCACTTCAGAGAAGTAGATACCAAACAGGAGAGGTCCCAGGACGGAACCCTGTGGTACTCCACTTGTCACTGCTTTGAGGTCAGATCTGGAGTCTGCAACTTTTACAGTCTGGGTTCTGTCAGTGAGCCAGTTGGCAACCCATCTTGTGACTTAGGGATTTATACCTAGTTTAGTGAGTTTAGCTATAATTCCAGAATGGGAGATGGTGATGAAAGCCTTGGCGAGGTCAAGATAGGCTGTGTGAACCACCTTACCCTCATCTATGGCTTTGGTGACTGCCTCAAAGAAGTCGATCAGGTTCAGGAGGCATGATCTGACTTCACAAACCCAAACTGGGTGGGATCCAGAGAGTGGAGGTTACCAATGTCTTTGTTTATGAGTTCCATGATGATACTTTCCATGGCCTTGCAGACCAGGCTCATCAGGCTAATAGGTCGATAGTTCCTGAGATCAGTGGTGGCTCCCCCTTTGTGGAGTAGGATAACTGTTGCTGTGTGCCATTCAGTGGGCACAAAGCCTGATGCAAGGCTGTTATTGAGCATGGTGCTTAAGTGGGGAGCCAGTTCATTCTGAAGTTCGTGTAAAACGCAGCCTGGGATGTTGTCCGGTCCCATGGATGCTGTGTTTTTGGCTTTAGAGAGTGCAGCTTTTACCTGCGTAGTTGTGATTACAGGGATTCTGCATTCTTCCTGTATAGATATGGGCCCTTTAGGGGGTGGGGGGGGGTAAAGTTAGTACCGAACCTATCTGCCAGGATGTTGGCAATATCAGTTGGTTCTGTAATTTTTGTGCCGTTGTGCTGTAACTCCGAGCAGATCTGGGTGTTACCATCGAGATTCTTGACATAGCTATAGAATGCTTTGTGGTTGTCCTTAGAATTAGTGGTGATTTTGTTTTCGTAGCTAGCTTTGGAGGATCTTATAAGGGATCTCAGCTTCTTACTGAGGCTGACCAGGGAGCTCCTCCACTCATTGGATTTTACTCTCTTTTGCAACAGTTTTTTCCTTCTGTTGTACAGTTTGTTTATGGCAGGGGACCACCAGACTGGCTTCCTTTTTTTGGAGGATAGCGTCTTGGGATAGCACGATCCATTCACTCGTGTAAGTGCTTATAGAGTGCATTTGTGTAGGATTCAGCAGTTGTAACTGTATTGTCCATCTGCGTGGGTGTCATGAAGTTCATCACTTCTGTCTTAAAAAGCATGAAGTTGGCTTTGGAGAAATATTTTACCGTTGTTTTCTTAATGGGGTGTGGGGGGTGTGGGGGGTGGGATGTGGATATCAAGGGTGATTAGCCTATGGTCTGATCGGACCAACGAGGAGTTGACTTCAGGTGTGGAATACCGGTCACTCATGTTGGTAATGACTAGGTCTAGGATATTGTTGCCCCTGGTGGGGGTGTGGATAAATTGATCCAGGGCATTGGAGTTTATGAATTCCAGAAAGCGTTGAGCTAAGGAGTTGGTACACAAGTAGATTTCCCAGTTAATGGTGGGGTAGTTGAAGTCGCCCATTATTAGGGTGTTTGGTTGAACCCTAATATTTTCCAGTACATCAAGAAAAGAGGAGTGGGAATCCAGGGGCATGGTGGGGGATCTGTAGCAAGCTACAATTTGGATTGCAGTTTTGCCCAGAGCTAGTTGCACTTGGATAACCTCGGATGCATTATGCTGAGCAACTAGCCTGGAGGTGTGGATATCCTTAATGAATATGGCACACCTTCGCCTTTGGTGTTTCGGTCCAGGTTACATGGCCGAAAAGTGTGGTATGAGTTATAGCCTGGTAGTGCAGGGTGCTCTCTGGAGCCTTGAACCAGGTCTCAGTCACTGCACAGATGTCGATGTTCTCCATTTTAAGGAGTGCCTCGAGTGAGTGCATTTTGAGATGTAGACGTAGCATTGAGTATCATTACCCTCAGTTTTTGCTTGCCTGTTCCTGTTACAGTGGTGGATTTGTTATTTGAACCTCGCCTAAAAAAGGCACTATAGGGGCAGCAAGAGCCTTAGCCAGTATCCGGAATCCCAGGGACGACAGGTGCAGGCCATCTGTGGCAAAGCATCATGGTCTGTCGACCATGTCATCCCAAGCAGACAGATACTGGATTCCCTTAGAATGACACCAGAAGCTTAGCCAGTTGTTGAAGTCAATCATTTTGTCCTTGTACTGCGATATTCTGGGTTGTACTTGTTGTGGAGTGACCTGAGTGTGTGGGTTATATGGCAGATCCTGGCACCTGACAGGCAGCTGACAGTAACCTTCTCCTTGTTTAGACTGGTGAGTGGGACATTAGTGTGCCTGACTATAGAGTCACCTATGACTAGTGTGTTGGGTACGTTGTTTTGCCTTATTGACTGTGGTTGAGTGGCACACTGAGTCTGTGGGCTATGTGTCATTTGGGTTTTGTTGGGGGATGGAGGTTGCTTGCTTTGGAAGTCTCTGTTGCTTGGACAGATTATTATTGAGAGCCTCCGCAAATGTTTTTGTGTTACCGTGTGTGGATTGTGGTGGTGTAGATTTAGTGAGACTATGTGATGAGTGTGGTGTGGTGCAAATGTTTACCTTCTCCTCATGACTGTCAAGTTCAGTCTTGGTTGGAGAGAGCTTTACCTCCAGTTTAGCTAGATAAGTGCATCTCTCACAGGTTGTAGTGTTGGGTGGTAGGAGGAGAGGGTTGTCTGTGTACATGAGCTAATTTCTACATTGCCTCAAGATACCCAAATTCATCAGATAGACAGGAGAGAGAACACTAGGAGCTGACCCTTGGGCATGCCTGAATAAAAAACTATTTTCCAATAGATAAGTGAGGAAAGTGAGTACAAGAGCTGTTTTTCTCTAAGCACGTGAGAAAAGTAAGTACAAAAACTGTTTTCCTCTAGGTAATGAGGAAGGTTGAGTGCTATAGTAATTAGTAGCTTATTTAGTGCGTACAAGTTCTGAACAAGTGCTGAGTACGAATAAGCAAATGTAAGTGCTAAAACTAGGAATCTGTATCTGCACTAGACGAGTTACAGGACAGAAACAAGTGCAAATGCAGGCTTTCAAATCAGAAAGTTGAGAGAGATGGAAGAGATTGCCCAAACGTCTAATAACTACAATTTCTGGGCCAGAACCACTCCTTATGTGGTAGACAGGTTACCTAGTGCTTACCACTCCCACTGATAAGCTAGAAGGCTTCCCTCCAACACAGAAAGGCTTGGGGGGCTAAGAAGCTTACATACAGTCCTGGATACAGCAAATCTGTATCTGGAACACTAGTTACAGGAAAGGTAGGAAACAGGCTTACACTTTTTTTTTTTTTTTTTTTTTTTACAGAAAAGTAGCAAAAACAGTAGTAAAAATAATTCACATGCAGTTCAAGCTAGCACACGAGTATGTAGCAATATTAGACCAAACACCGTTTAAAAAATGCAATTAAATAAAAAAGGACTAAAAGCAAGTGCAGAAAGAACTTATTAGGTAGAATGTGGTAAAGAGATGGGACTGGGGAGTTTCTCAGATTAAATCTACAGTGGGGTGGGCAACTGCAAATGCCACCAAATTTAAACTACAAGTAAAAAATAGGGAAGGTGGGTGGGACAAAACAGTTTCAACAGAGATCTAAGCAACAACTAACAGTACAAACTCTAAAACCAAAAAAATATACTCAGCTCTGTATATTTGCAGATAGATTGGAAAGCAGTCTCTCAGAACAGGGAGACAACAGTTTCAACAGAGATCTAAGCAACAATTAAACTCTAAAACCGAAAAAAATATACTCCACTCTGTATATTTGCAGATAGATTGGAAAGCAATCTCAGAATACAGGTTCTAGCAATTAAATGCAGGCTGTTACTAACAGGTTTCATTTTATGTAAGTGATCCTTGAGTTAGATAACACAAAAGTTGTAAATACCAGTTATACCAGCTGAAGACACGGCAGAAAATAGGGGTGGGGAAAACGGTTTCAACAGAGATCTAAGCAACAACTAACAGTACAAACTCTAAAACCAAAGAAATATACAGTTATACAGTCTATAGTGTTAGTGTTATCATTGAACATGCAATAATCACAGGTCTCATAGCTATCTTTAATCCCTATCGTAACACCTCCACCTGATTTGTTATTAGATTGTCTGTTACAGTAAAAACATTTATACCCTGCTAGAACTGGTTTAGCCATGTTTCACAAACACTAACATCAATCTTGTGGGAACATAGCAAATTTTCCAATAAAAACTTCATTATTAATGCTCCTAGCATTAACAACCATCAGAGATGCATCAAATGTTGCTGTCTGTGGGCTGTTAAATTTTCAACATGGCAAAAATCCTGCCTAGTGTTTGTCAAATATTGCAAAATATGTGCTGCAAAAATTCTCTTCCCTGATCTAGACAAATGCACGTCATCCTGTCTGAACACGTTTGCCCAAAACAAGGCTTGGATGCTCTACACATTTCAATTTTTTTAAAACAGGACATTTTCTCCATGTAGGTATTGACCCAACAAAAATCTTTTCATTCATAGTGACCTGACTATCCTTTCTATAGGTGATTTGTGAAAGATACGTCCTAATACTAGTACAAGCAATACTGTCTAAAAGGGCTGTCAGTTCCTTACTAACAGTCAGAGAATGCTTGTGGGTGACATCATTTGTAACAACATGAATAATAACAGATCCATACTTCTTACATTAAGGCATTCCAAGGCTTGTCTCACATCTTCTCTTTTTGCTCCTGGCAGGCATAACACTATTTGATGTTCATGATCATCTCTGCAGATATAAGTATCAGTTCCTCTAGTAACTGAATCTCCAATTACAAGAATATCTTTGCTAGCCAACTCTGAAGAATCTTCAGCTTCTAATACAGTAATATCTGCTCTGTCAATTGTTACGAAGGATAGATCTTCATCACTATTAGTCTTATTAATCCCATGATTTTCATTGTATATTAAATTGTCATCCAGCTGGTCGTGTAAATCCACAGCTTGAATCATGTATTCAGCATCTGTCTTTCTCCTCTTTTTTTCTTACAGTAATCTTCTTCAATCCTTCCAAATTCAATTTTGAGTTCTTCCTTTTCACCTGCCCCTTGCAACATGGTTCCTTTCTGCTTGAGAGGGGACATGGAGATATGTCTGGCAGAGTGTGAATTTGGCAGCAGATAGTAGCTGTTAATGCAGTGGGGGTGACATAGTGCCACTGACAGGATTTCTTCAGTCAGGAGGAGAGCAGCTGCAGTGGCCCATGACCAGATGGCTACCAGGCGGGACCTACTACAGAGCCACCACTGACAGCAAATGAAGAGTTCCTGTCCACTGTCAGGGATCCAGATGCAGGGAAGTGAACATCAGCATGTCATTGGTGTTGGTGCTGCTGTTTCAGAGAGGACAGGTATGTTCCAGGAGGAGCTTCCAGGTAGGCTTAACTATATCATTTGATAAATACATTTTGGATAGTAAAATATTACCAGAAAATGGATAGCAAACACAATTTCTGTATAACAAACTTTAACTGCAACTTTCTTGGTGGGGATACTTCTTTGTTAAAGTTTACACATTCAGGTTAATTGCACATTGGCTTGGGCTGGACGTGTCCCCCAAGCTCTTTTTAAAAATATGGTTAATGGACATGTAAAGAGCACAATTTTAAACCCCCCCGTGTTACTCTTCATCGTGATGCTGGTGTCCTTACCTTTTGCTTCACTTCTTACAGGACCGTCACACATACCCAAGCAGTGAAGCATCTACACATTATGAGCCAAACATTTTTTGTCACTACTGATAACGTTATAAAAAAAAACTTTCTATTTTATGATGTGGGTGTTGTGTGTATTGCTATACTGTCTGTAATGGTGGCGCCACTCTTAATTTGTTAACACATATTGGACTACAGCAGTTTAGGGTTTAATTGCTTTCCTGTATTTGTTGCTTGTTATCACAGGTGACCTGAACAGTGGAAGTGTGGGAATCCTACTACCTGATGTTAGCATATTGGTAGACTCTTATGATTATAGGTTCATCGGTAGGTACTAGGTTATCTGCCCGAAGGCATTTATAAGCCTAGCCGGAATGTGTTGGCTTTCGCCGACCCCTTAGATTAGTTCATTGTGCCTCTGTCCAGCAGAGCCATTGAAGTGATCCCTGGGGTAAACTTTCTGTTTACCATCCACTCGTCAAGGTTTCTGTTGAAGAGGGTTAGCGAGGAGCTCTGCCTAATGTAGATTGGAATCTTGTTCCAGAGCATGGGAAGTCTCTGGGACAGGAATCTATCCCTCCAGCACGTCCTATTTATTGTTGTGGTGAGGTTTAGATCCCTGGAGCGTGTGGCTCGAAGGGATATGTTTTTCTTTAGGTGGAGCATGTCCATCAGTTCTGGGTTGGACATGGCCTTGAATACTCATCACTCATTAGACCCGTTATAGAGTACAACGCCCCTTTTGGAATGTACCTCACAAGACATCTGCAGCAGCTGGAAAGGCCAAGGCCACAGAAGTACCTCACAAAGAGGATTACTGGACTCAAACAAATGCCCTACACTGACCGCCTCAAAAAACTCCAGCTGTACTCCATAGCATATCGCCTACTCAGAGGTGATCTCTGTCTAACATATAAAGCTATGTCAAACCCGGAGCTGTTGGACATGCTACACCTAAATAAATCCCAATCCCTCTGAGCTACATGCTCTAGGGACCTAAACCTTGTCACCATAATAAACAGGACATGCTGGAGGGATAGATTCCTATCCCAGAGACTTCCCATACCCTGGAACAGGCTACCCATCTATGTGAAGCAAAGTTCTTCATTAGCACTCTTCAAGAAAAATCTTGATGAGTGGATGGGAAATAGGAAATACACCCCGGGGATCACTTCTGTGTCGCTGCTCATCAGTGGCACAGGAAAATAACTTTCTTGGGTGGCGTAAGCCAGGGAACCTTGTTGGCTAGGCTTCCATAGGCCCTTGGGCCGATAGCCTAGTACCTACCTATGAACCTATGTCAGGCAAAGATCACCTCTGAGTAGGCAGTATGCAACTGAGTATAGCTGGAGTTTCTTCAGTCGAGCTGCATAGGGCATCTGCTTGAGGCCAGTGATCCACTTGGTGAGGTACTTTTGTGGTCTTTCCAGTTGTTGCAGGTGTCTTGTAAGGTACATCCCAAATGGGGTATTGTACTCTATGATGGGTCTGATGAGTGATGCGTAGAGGGGCACAATGACCTCTTTTGATCTGGATGCAAACCCTGTTGTGATTATGTGGGCCACATAGAAGGATTTTCTAACCACTTTGGCAATGTGATTATCAACGGAGAGGTTACTATCTACAATTATAGCCCCTAGTTTGCAGTCATCTGCGGTCTTGATCAGCCATAGTCCTCCTGTGTTTGCCTGTACCTCTGAGAAGTATATACTGAACAGGAGGGGTCCTAGGACTGAGCCCTGGGGAACGCCACTTGTAACCGGTTTAGAGTCAGACCTAGCTCCCACAACTTTTACCATGTGGGTTCTGTCTGTGAGTCAGTTGGCAACCCATCTCGTGACGTAGGGGTTTATGTTCAGGCTGGTGAGCTTGTCTCTAATACCGGAGTGGGTAATGGTGTTGAAGGCCTTTGCGAGGTCTAGGTAGGCTGTGTGGACCACCTTTCCCTCGTCTATAGCCTTGGTAACTGTCTCAAAGAAGTCCACCGGGTTTAGGAGGCATGATCTGCCCTTAACAAACCGAAATGGGTAGGGTCCAGTGTTTGGAGGTTCCCAATGTCTCTGTTAATGAGATCCATGATGATGTACTCCATAGCTTTGCCGACCAAGCTAGTCAGGCTTGTAGTCCGTTGTGGCTCCACCTTTGTGGAGTGAATAACCATTGCTGTGCACCACTCTGGGCAAACGGAGCATAGTGGGGAGTACAGAGGTTGAATCCAACACTGAGGCTGACATTCAGCCATCACTGGTAATTTAATCGGACACAGCCAGTGTGCCTCTGCCAACACATTCCAGTGAGCCATCAAATGTTGGACAGATGGAGGGTGATGCACTCAATCCGGGTAGTATAGTTCCTGTGACTTCAGTACCCATTGACTCTGGCAGTAGCCAAAGTGTAGGTGAGGTACCACACAGGAGTGTTGTTAGGGGTGCTTGTAGGAGGCTTGCTGTCCATCTTCCACCTGATGCAGGTGTGTCTTCCTATGCCACTCAGTGTGTGTTTAGGGCCATCATGGAAGCACAGGCATGTTCCAGTAAGTTCTCCAGAGCGATGCTTAGGGTTGTAGATGTTGCACAGGCTGACATGTGTGACTACCTGCAATATGTTGACAATTCTATGGATCAGATGAATGACACATTGGAATGGGCAGTGTCTGTGATAGAATGTTTGCTGGGGGGGGGGGGGCTGCATCCATATAGACGTAGGTCAGCAACATCATCTGATGTTAGCCGATGTGGCCATGCCAGGTCATGCTCCCATAGTGGGTCTACTTCCACTGCTTTATCACTGATTGGGGTGTCCACTCCCAGACATGGCAAACCATGGGGCCATGGTCCTGGCTGTCCTCGTGAGGAGAGGTCATCCACCAGACATCAGTCACATTCAAACAGCAGTAGTGCATCTGAATGGGAGCATGGACGTGCCACTTCAACTCCTGGCAGAAACAGGTGCTGTGGTCGAGAAAGTCTGCAGTGAGCTGCCACCCTACCATGCATGGCTCACACCTGTCCGTCATAAGATGTAGAGCTAGCACACAGATTGGCTGTATTCTTGCATAAACTCACACACCAAGCTCAAGTGGAGGGCACACACACCACACACACACACACACACACACACACACACACACACACACACACACACACACACACACACACACACACACACACACACGTTACAGAGATCACCTCTGAGGCATTAGGCTCATGCTGTCTCACTGGTCATTTGTTACTTTAGCCAAAGGTCTGCCTGTTTCTCTTTCTTACAGACACGCACTGTCTTATGTTTTGTGTCAGCCTAGGCTTTCTGCCCCCCCCCCCCCAAAAAAAAAAAACACCCTGTGCAAGTGATGATATCTGTGCCATATCCTTATTTTACGCCATTTGAATTCAGGGATACATAAGCTTTTGTGTCTGATGCTAACTTCTCTCTCTAATGATTTTCCAGTTCAAAAGTGTGAGGACAGACTGAGGACATTTGCTGACCATCAGTACTTTTGAGAGAGGTATGAATGTGTGAATCTTTGATGCCTGAGACCTATTTCCTGATAGACGACGCATGCTTTCACATAAGTCTCTGTTGTCAAATTTGAAAGTCATTGCTATACAAATCAACTAACTTTTATTTACTTACTTTAGCAAGTAAGAACATGCAAGGGTATGCCATTCATTTGTATTACACAATTCTGGTTTAACACTCCAGGTTCAACATTTACCTTGTAAATCCAGAAGATGATACAGGTTTATTTCAGGGCTGAGACTATCTGATGCCAGGAGTACACAATCATTACAAGGGTAGGTAAAGGTTGTGAGCATTGCATGGCATCAACGTTACTATGTGTATGTGCATAGAATGAAGGTTTTAGCCCAATAGGTGGTTATTGAGTGTGCTATATGTTGCCTTTTAGCTAATGCAAAGGCATATTGAACACAGCTACGTTTGCCTACACACACAGCAGCTGCTTGTTCTTCCTCTGACTCCTCCCCTGCATGTGGCTGTGGTGACCTTGCCATCGGTAGTGTGATGTGTGCCCTTCCACTTGTTGATCCTGTTGATGCTGTTTTCTCAGGATGATGTGTAGCATGGCACACATTGTGAAGATGTACATGTACATGAGTTGTACTGCAGGTTCCCCTTAAATGTTTCTAGGAACTGGAATTGTGACTTCAGCAGCTGAAGCACATGCTCTGATATTTCTAATTTGAGAGTGTGCCTCATTATGGTGTTCTTTTGCAGGTGTGTGTGCATTTCTGATGGGCATCATCAGCCATGGTTTCACTACATAACCTGCATCCCCCAGTAAATAACCCCTGGGGATATCACCCATACCGAACATCTGATATAGTTGGGAGGTGTACCAGATATGTGAGTTATGGTAACTGCCTAGGCTGCCAGCACACACACATTCAAGATGATTCCCTTAGCATTACACATGACTTGACAGTTGTAGTGGAAGCCTTTTATATTTATGTAGACCCTGCCCTGTTCCCCAGGTGGTGCCTTGATTTGTACACATCTATTGCAATTGGTACTTTAGGGTAGTGTGCCACATGGTAGAACTCTTGCATATTTGTGGCCTTGTCCTGAGGAGTACAAGGGAAAGTCTGTGGTCACTGGCATGTTGGAGCATAGCATTCAGAAATTGCTGGAGTATCCTGGATGCTGATGCCTGTGAAACCCCCAGCATGCCCCCTGTCGGCCTGTGAAAGGTTCCTGTAGCTAAAATTCTGAGGGCTACACCTACCTTTGTTTCCACTGGAATTGGTTCCCCTTGATTTGCCCTGGTTCTGAGCTGAGGATGACAGAGGTTGCAGAGGTCCTGTAGTGTCTCTATCTACCCTCTAGCACTCTACAATTTCCACATCATGCAGACTGTGATCAGTAAAATGGGGTCTGAAAACTCTCCTCCTCCTGGGCCTTAGTCTGTTAGCAGCAGCAGCATAGACTTCAGATTGTTGCACATACACATGGGTTAAAGCAACAGTATCCCCTTTTTTCTGTGTAGACTCCATTCCATGGCTGTATTCCACTGGGTTTTGGAATTCACAGGGAAACCAGCACTGAGTGTACACAGTTGCTTTATAGGTTGTTGAATTGCTCCTCCTCCTTGGATTGGTTGATTAGCATACAATTCAGCTGTGTATGCTGTCATTTGCATGCCACAATGTTTACTGGCGTTTATATTATGCTGCTGAAAACTCAAACAGCGTAATAATCGACACGAAAATGTCGAAACCCTCAAATCGAACACACAAAAAAAAAAAACACCCAAACACAACACAAATTGCTCTATGCAGGGGGCAAGCCCCCTGCACCCCCCACACCCCCCGCTACTTAAATATACCAACTCCGAGATCGCACTACTTTGCAGTAAATGGAAATCTCCCCTTACGGAGATTTCCATTTACATGCGCAATGACTTTCGCTTTCAACATTTGACGACAATATCAGCTTCGATATTGTCGGCCTACAACAGGGTGAAGTAGACCCGTTTACTGTGCTTGCCTGGCTCTACATACCATGTAGAGCTGTTTATTGAATCTAAAATGGTGCACTACCATGGTGCTCACATGGTCTTGGCAGTCTGTATAGGGCTTATTGAATCCAGCTGACACAATTTTACATATTGGACAGGTAATTCAACTGGAGGTTTCAAGGAGCTTTTCATTATAGCTGGGAAATTAAATATCCATAGCCTTATGTTGGCACTTGAATATTTTTATCAGAATGTAAGGAACAGCAAAAAAGCAAATTAGACAAGACTTGTACTCAAGACTTTCATTGTATTAATGACGCATTTTGGAGTGCTACATATGAGTTATGCTTTCCAGTAGCCAAGATGTGTGCATCCAGTAAACCTATTTTTAATATGTAGTTGTGGTTTCCAATAGTTTTTTCATAAAAGTGTCTGTTAACTACTTATGATATGAAAAATTCTATAGAGTTTGAGGCTAATGTAACTTCTGGCACCTTTCTGTAGAATATTTTGAGATCTTGTTCAGTTTGCTATACTCCTAAGCTTATCAGCACTTTCTTCAGAAATGGGATACGAATTAGATGTCCTTTCATATCACTATATTGCAGTATTCTTCATTGAAGGGATTTCCTGCCAAGGATAGCTCGATGTTCAGCCAGTATAACAAAGCCTTTAGATTTTATAGACACCCTACATAACATGTTTCCTGCCCACATAGGGTATAAAAGTGACGTATGGATGCAAATACTTAGAACTTCATTGCTGCCAGTCTAAATGCCTTCTGCTGTGCTGTTATCAAGCTGTCCTCAGATATGTTCCCCATTGGAGTTTCTTCTACCTTTTTTCCTCACTATTATTACTTGTGTTCATGTCACCTAAGAAGGGAAATTCAGTGTAGGAGTCGGTATACCATAAAAACCATCACGACAAGTCAAGTCATGGGAATCCCCTGTCAAGCATTTACCCCTAAGACAGACTGCGTTGGTGGTGCTGCGGTAGCGTTGTCACCTCACAGTAAGACATTGTCCTGTTCGATTCTCAGCTAGAACATCTTCTGTGTGGAGACATGCGTGAATGGGTGTACCTTCGTTGAAGGTTGTGCGTCAGGGCCGGCAACTTGGCACATAAGTCTACTGCCAGTCATTAGCGGACCGGAGTTCCGCTGTGGCAACCCCTAACCGGGAAAAGCCGAAAGACACAACAACAACTATCCTTAGCCACTTATCCTCTGTCTCTTTCTATCCCCATATGCCTTGAGAACCAATATCTTAAATTGTTGGCTAAGGGTGCTTTGGCAGAATGCTTCCATCCTGAGGGTTATTCATCTCCCAAGAAGGATAAGAAGACTAGGCCTGGTTCAGTTATTGTCCAGCCTTCACTGGAATTCTCTGTAGAAGCTAATGAAAGCCATGAAGAATGTCTAGTACTTTCATCAAATTCCTCTGCTGTAACCCTGTTGGAGGTCACCATGGATCCAAGTTTGCACATGTCCTCTGAGGTTTTTCAAATGTCTGCTCTGAATGTTCATAGAGAACCTCAGTTAATTATTTCTGAAGGGCTGAGAGGAAATCCTCAAATCTTAACCCAGTAAGTGATTCCTGCTATGGTAATTGAATCCTGCCAAGATTTTAACCTTTGGCCACTGAGCTGCTGAGGGTTGTTAATACAGATGTTCTGTGTAAGAAAAGCAAAAGTCCAAGCATATTGCCCCTGTTGCTAAAGGTCCCCAACATGAGTATCAAAATTTTATTCAGTGCTTGTTTAATGCCTTGATGGCCTGAAAACCTCCTTAAGGGATCTCAATATGTGCTCCTCCCTGGTCTTCCACACCTGTTAAGAGGACAAGGGAACCAGATTCCTCAGATGAGGGTCTAGATTCTGGGAGGAATCCTTTCTCTAAACTATGGCTCAGAGGAAGGAGATTCTTTGAGCCCACATCCCCCCCCCCTGGAAAAATTATCCTTTGCAGATACTTCTGTTCATATGATCAAGTACTTTAAATGTATTGCTCCCAGGTCTCTGAAATCCAAAAGAGATACTATGAGCTTCTTCAAATGGAGTCTCTTAAGCTGTCCACAGTTCCTTCTGTGTTGGCAGCACTTATGGACATCACCTCTGCTGCCTATGTAGCTCCTGACTCTCAGCCCCTACCCCTAAGAAACTGGACAGGTTCTATCAGCTGCTTGAATACTGCAAATTCTTTTTAAAATGCCCTTTTTCTGATCTTTCTGTGGTTTGAGTCTCAAACCTTTGGCCACCTTCCAAGCTCTGTCCTTCTGATGAGAAGAGCTATGGAAAGGTTGGGTAAATTATTGCTGCCACCTTGTCATTTTTGGCTGTTAATTACCAGACCCACATAACCAGGTAGGTCTTGGCTCTCCTTTCTTAGGTAGTTAAGGTAGCTAAACTTGTGCCTGAGCTGCCTGATTAAAAAAAGGAAAGCTACAGCTGTTTCCCTGTTGGGTCCACTTCCCAGGTCACTTGTCACTCCATGAAATGTAGTTACAATGCTGCTGATACCTCTGCCATGGCTGCTGCTTTTGGTATTGTGATAAGACGTTATTCTTGGCTTTGTTTACTGGCCTTGTTCTGATACTAAACTTTTGGATGCTCTGCTGGATAATAAAAATCTTTTTGGGACAGCTGCTGCTGATCTCAAGTCCCTCCAGGACAGGGCTAAGAAAATACAGGAACTTGAGCAGATTTTTGTCTCCCCTGTACTGAAATTTCAGAGAAACTGCCCTTCTGAATCTTCCTTTAATTGTAGGCAGACTCAGCCTCCCAAAGTTAAGAAGGGGTCCAGGAATATTCCTCCTGATAAGTCCACCTAGACTTCTGCATGTCCAAAGCCTTCTTTTCATTACAAGCCTGTTTATATTTAACATTTTGTCTCAACTTCCCCTCAGCCAGGTTCCCTAATTTCTGCCAAACTGGCAGCAGATCACCTCATACTATTGGGTGCTGTCTATAATTTGTCAGGGGTATTTGATGATATGGAAATATCTCACTCCCCATTTTTTCAGGCATTCTGCAACCTCCTGCAGACCAACTCTCTCTTTTTCCCAGATGTTTTACAGTCCATTTTGGGGCAGGACACCATTCAGTTGTTCCACCCACAAAAATGGGAAGAGGCTTTTACTCTAGGATGTTTTTGATTCCTCAGAAGGAAGTTACTTGGTGACCATTTCTGGACCTGTTTCTGTGCTAACGCTTTTCTCAAAGACCCTTCTTTTAGGATTTTGTCTCTTCAGACTTTGTTTCCTCTTCTTCTCCTCCAAGCCTTCTTGGTCTCTGGTATCTTTGAGGTCTACAATCTTCACATCCCTGTTTGGGTCCCCTTCAGATGTTCAAAAATCATATGGCCAAGAACATATGATCAAACTTATGAAATGTCAAAGTTCTTTTTCAGGCTCCTTCTCACAGCAGTCTTCAAGATATCCACTTTACCACTTGTCTTTTACAAACTCTGGGGTTTACCATCAATCTCAAGAAGTCAGTAGTATGCCCTCCTAAGATCATATTTTTCTCAATTGCAGGATTCAGGCCATTTCCATGTTGGCCTTTTATCCTGCTCCTAAGGTTTTATCAATAACCACCTTCTGCCAGTCTTTAACCTTTCCTCTATCATGACCAAGGAATTTCTAAGGATACTTGGGCTTATGGCCGTCACCATTCCCATATTTCCTCTTACCAGGCTACATATAGTGAAGCTGCAGTGATGCAAACCAGTGTGGCTTCAACATTGGCACTTCCTGGAGCCCTCTTTTCCTTTGCTTTCTTGTCTCAAACCCAAACACCATGGTGGATTCAACAAATTTCTCTCAATCTGGGCGTGCCCTTTCATGCTCCATTTCCTTCCCAAGAACTGTTTATGGACACCTCTGACCTTGGGTGGGGTGCTTCTTGTGGCTGTCTGAAAAATTCAGGATCTCTGGTCTTTTCATCAAAGGTCAGACCATATCAACATACAAGATGAGTGTTCTGCTTCTGTCTCTACAGGCCTTTCATTCCCTTTTTGTCCTCTGCACCCTAAAAATCTTCATGGGCAATACCATCATCATGTGGTATATCAACAAGTAGGGGTGTATGAGGTCTTGTTTGCTTTGCAGGCTATCTCTTTATAATTGATAGCCAGATCCTGGACCTAATGTGACTCTTTAGGCAATTTGATTTCCTTCAGAGCATAGTCTAGTAGCAGACTCTCACCAAGTCCAACCACAAGTTCATGAATGGATGCTTTACACAGATGTGTTTCTGGACATGGTCTAGTATGGTTTTCGTTGGGTAGATCTTTTTGCCACCACTGTGTACAGACAACTTCCTCTGTTTTGTTTGAGAATATTAAGTCTTTTGACTTGGAAAGTTGATACCCTGTCTTTTTCCTTGGAAGGGAAGGTTTCTGTGTGCATTTTCCTCCCCTTCCACTGCTGGAAAGAGTTCTGCACAAGGTGAAGCAAGACTCTCCTAAAATCTTGTTAGTGACTCCCTTTTGGCCCAGATAGCACTGATTTCCCCTGTTTCATCTCACCAAGGTTATTCACCACAAGTTACCTCTCTGGGTGGATCTTCTTACACAAGACAATGGATCTCTTACACTGTGGGTGATCAGGTTTTGGTCTTTTGCAGACACCTCTTTTCCGAGGATGTACTTTGGGTTCTGCAGTAGGCCATAGCGGAAAATTGTATATATCTAGGGGGCATGCCCAAGATGGCTGAGAGCAGCAAGTGGTGAAAGCTCTGTCACTGAAAACTTTTCTGTGACATAAAATATAATCAAAAAATTAAAATTTGGAGATACTCATTAGCTAATTTTATTCACTAATAGGATAAAGTTTTTTAGCTTCATGGTCTTCAAAAGCTATAATTTTTAAATCATAATTTCAGCTGCTTGGTTAAGAGAGAAGACACATCAACAAGAGCCATTCAAGAAATGGTACACTGGATTCTTGTGTTAAAAAGACATCAGTCAATAATGTCTAGTATGCTGGATGTGTTACTTAAATGGACAAACTGGATACCAAAATAGAAAGTTTCAAAGAAGAGACCAGGAAGAAGATGGAACATTTAGAAATTCTTAAGAACAAAGGGCACAAATCAGGAGTATGGAAGAAGCTATAAATGATCAGGAATGGAGAATAACTGAAGGCAAGTCTCAGACTGAATTTCTTTTAAAACAAATTAACTGTCTCTTAGATAAAGTTGTTGATTTAGAAAAATAGACTGAGATGAAATAATAGAATTCATGGGACACTTGAAAATATGTGAGAGACAATATAATGTACTTCTTAACAACATGGCTACATAAAATATTAAATCCTCCTGAAATGTTATCTCTTGGAAGCGAAAGGGCACGTAGATCCCTGAGAGCACATTTGAATAAGGAAAACAGTTCACCATGTTCAATTATAGTTATGTTTATGTCTAGGTTAGTAAAATATCAAATATTAAAAACAGCATGGTCAGGCCCACCTATTAAAATAGCTGAACACGTAATCAGATTTGACAATAATTATTCGAGTAAAGTAATGAGTAAAAGAAAATCCTGGTTATCACAATAAAGGAACTTAAAAAGTACAGCATTAAAGCCACTTTGGTGTTTCCAGCGGAGATCAAATTATTTCTTTCTGAAGAAACTAAAATGTTTGACACACTGGAGGAGACATCCACTTTTGTCAACAAAAGTGAAATCCTTAATGTTGGACAAATGGATTAGAACATTATATCCCTCAAGAGGCAAAGTGAGCCAGGTTCCTGGAAAACTGCTTCTAAAATTAAGTTTAAAAACACGTGACTTTTATTCTCTGATTGCAGGAATTTTATTTTCTGAAACAATGGATTTACCTTTTTAAGTAAAAGATTTGTATTGGACTTTAAGCTTCAAAATATATGTAAGTATGTATGTATATTTTAAGCTAAAACATGTTCATGATAAGAAATATAAATGATTAATTTTACTATATTTACAGTGAAAGACTTAATAAATTTCCTTTAACTAAACTTATAAGTGTATTAATGTTAAACAAATACTTTCTGTAAGAGAATGCAATTAAATTGCAAGCAGTAGAACTGGTAACTTTAAGACTAGATACGTTAAGAATTGTATTTGTTTAACTTTGCTTAGTATTTGTCTTACTATGTTAACTGAATATCAGATCTAATTGATATGCTAATTAGAAATGTTAAAGTGCTGGTGATTTTGCTTTCTTTGCTCCAGTGTAACACATTCTTATCACAAGTTGTTCATGAAACAAGTAGCACTTAAAGGCTTGAAAACAAGAGTGTTCCAGTTGTGTCAGAATGCTGCTTGCTTTCCTTGCATCCTGCCTTGAGCTGTTTTGAAGAAATATCTAGGTTGAAGTTAATTACTGATGTCTGTGAAAATGGAAAGGAACGTTGTTTTTCTTTTTTCAAGTATATATGTGATAAATCTACTCAAATAACATTTTCCTCCTTTTCTTTGAAATGAAAAAGTGGTAAAACAAAAGCTATAGTAATATTTTGTATTGAGTTGTATGTTCCTAAACTATATAGGAAAAACATTTTTCTAATTCATATTTACATTTCAATAGCAACCACCCTTATTTCCAAAAGAGAAATATTGTGAAGGGGCAGATGGTGGAAGTAGGCTGTATAACCTCCTTAAAGAATAACTTAGTGAATGAGTTAAACTATATTGAGAGTTTATTTGGAGATGGTGCACCCTAAAGCACTTATTAACTCATTGAAAGAACAAGTGTTACAGGGGTGGGGCAAGAAGTATTTTCTGTTAATAGCTCCACTGATGGAGATGTAAGCAGGGATGCCTGCTTTGGTAACCAGAGAAAGTACATTGAATTTGGTGAATGAGTGTTACGGACCCTATTTTGTTATTTGGTACAATCAAGACACCAAGGAAGTTCAGAATATTCTTAGTAAATACTGGAAGCCTTTTGCAAGTATACCAAATAGTCTGAAAGTGTTCACTAGACCATTAACATTTAGTTTTAACACAGATGTAAATTTGAAAAATATTTTTGAAAATAATTTGTCAACTGTTAATCCCACCCCTCAGGATAGATTTAGAAAAGGGACATTTAAGTGTGGGATGCATTCCCAATGTCTTTTTATTGTCAATGCCATGGAACTGACTATGCCTAATTTAAAAATAAAAGTGTCTGCAATTGTCTATATTGTTTTTCATTCTACGTTGGGAGGACTGAGCGTAGTTTAAAACATAGGATCTATAAGCACATATACAAAATTAATAGGAGAAAAGAGACCAATGCCTTATTTAGACGTTCTAGTAGGTGCAAAAATGCTAACTTTAGATTCTGGGTTCTTGAAGAGGTCAAACCCCAGGAGAGGGGAGGGAAGTGGGGAAACCAGGTTGGAGTACCGGGAACTTATTTGGCAACTACGTTTTGATGCTTTTATAAATCCTGGGTTGTGACCATTATTCCCTGGTTCCTGCTCTAAAAGTGAGGGCATTAAAGTATTAGGAATGTTTATGTATGTTAGCATTTGTCTTAGAAGCAGTTCTGATTGTTTAATTATTGTTTAAGTAATGTGTTAAGCACTGTTCACTGACTGTTCATATTATGATTGGTCGCTTGTTTTTATTGAGGAAAAAATGAGAGCAATTTTGAAGGTTTCTAAATGTTTCTGCTTACTATGGATGTGATTCTGATTAAGTTTCCAGGGAAAGAAATGAAAGCACTAAATCCATTCATTATTTGTTGGAATCATTTGCCATAAAACTGAAGATTTTATTATACATAGGTGGGAAATCCTTTATTGGCTCCGTTTGCTTCTAGGTTGATTGTGTTTGTTTTGTTTTTTTTGTGGTTTCGTAGTGACTTCAGCAATGAATGAGAGAGAGAGAAGTTTGGATGATGTGGGGATAGTGAATCAGGAAGTGAAACAAATTAGCAAGGAAGAAGTACGGACAGCTATGAAGAGGATGAAGAATGGAAAGGCTGTTGGTCCAGATGACATACTAGTGGAAGCATGGAGGTGCTTAGGAGAAATGGCAGTGGAGTTTTTAACCAGATTGTTTAATGAAATCTTGGAAAGTCAGAGGATGCCTGAGGAGTGGAGAAGTGTTTTGGTACCTGTTTCGAAGAATAAGGGTGATGTGTAGAGTTGCAGTAACTACAGAGAGATAAAACTGATCAGTCACAGCTTGAAGTTATGGGAAAGAGTATTGAAAGCTAGATTAAGAAGGGAGGTGATGATTAGCGATCAGCAGTATGGTTTCATGCCGGGAAAGAGCACTACAGATGTGATGTTTGCTCTGAGAGTGTTGATAGAGAAATTTAGAGAAGGTCAAAAGGCGTTACATTGTGTCTTTGTGGACTTGGAGAAAGCATATGATAGGGTGCCTAGAGAGGAGTTGTGGTATTGTATGAGGAAGTCAGGAGTGGCAGAGAAGTATGTAAGAGTGGTACAGGATATGTACGAGGGTAGTGTGACAGTGGTGAAGTCTGCAGTTGGAGTGATGGATCCATTTAAGGTGGAGGTGGGATTACATCAAGGATCAGCTCTGAGCCCTTTATTTGCAATGGTGATGGACAGGTTGACAGACAAGATCAGACAGGAGGCCCCATGGACTATGATGTTTGCAGATGACATTGTGATCTGTAGTGAGAGCAGGGACCAGGTTGAGGAGACCCTGGAGAGGTGGAGATAGCTCTAGAGAGGAGAGGAATAAAGGTCAGCAGGACTAAGACAAAATATGTGTGTGTGAATGAGAGGGAGTATAGAGGAATGGTGAGAATGCAGGGAGTAGAGTTGGCGAAGGTGGATGAGTTTAAGTACTTGGGATCAGCAGTTCAGAGTAATGGTGAGTGTGGAAGAGAGGTGAAGAAGAGAGTACAGGCAGGGTGGAATGGGTGGAGAAGAGTATCAGGAATGATTTGTGATGGACGGGTATCAGTAAGAGTGAAAGGGAAGGTCTACAAGAGGGTAGTGAGACCAGCTATGTTGTATGGGTTGGAGACAGTGGCATTGACAAAAAGGCAGGAGTCAGAGCTGGAAGTGGCAGAGTTAAAGATGTTAAGATTTGCACTGGGTGTGACAAGGATGGACAAGATTAGGAATCAGTATATTAGAGAGTCAGCTCAGGTTGGACGCTTTGGAGACAAGTCAGAGAGGCGAGATTGCATTGGTTTGGACATGTGCTGAGGAGGGATGATGGGTATATTGAGAAAAGGATGCTAAGGATGGAGCTGCCAGGTAAGAGGAAAAGAGGAAGGCCTAAGATAAGGTTTACGGACGTGGTGAGAGAGGACATGCAGATGGTTGGTGTGACAGAGCAATATGCAGAGGACAGGAAGAAATGGAAACAGATGATCCGCTGTGATGACCCCTAATGGGAACAGCCAAAAGAGAAGAAGAAGTAGTGACTTCAGCTATACTACAGTTCCTTTTGGACAAATAAAATGGAAAAATATGTTTAAATAACAAACTGATTAGAAGAAACTTATGTATTATATATATGAATATGGAAGAAATACTAATGTACATGATGTCATATAATTTACATAGACAGTCATATAAAAATCTTATTTGAAAATATTTTAAAAACTGAAATTTGAAACTTGATCATGTGAACTTTAAAGCTTTTTGCATATTGTATGTTTTTAGATTCACTAATAGTACTTGAAGTATCTAATTTCTAAAGTCTGAGCTGAAAGTTCTGTGTTACATTGCTGTATCAGAACATCCAAAGAAGATTTTTCAATATGTTTGAAACCAGGAAGGGGGAGTGGGATTTGAATTAAGCACATTGTACTTTTTAAATACACTATATACTGTGAATGTTTTTTTTTACTCCATAGAAATAGCAAGACATTCTGTTTGGCTTCAGTAATGTATATATTTTTATGAATAAATTTAATAAGCTAAAGGATTTTTAAATTTCATATTGAATATTACACAATTTTGAAATATATACACTCGTGCTTTTAAAACTAATTTAGAACTTTTGTTAGATCTATAAAATGTGTATATCATGATAAATATTTGTACATTGATTTTTCTTTTGTGTAACAGTTTAGTATAATAAGATTGCCTGTCACCTGTAAGATTACAAATATCTTTCTCTCTTCTGGTGCCATTTTGTTCTACTTATTTGTTTAGAGATTTAATTATAGTAATGTTGAATGAGTAAGTAATTTAGTAATAATTAATGGATAATTTATGCTACTATTACATAAATAGGTATATTGTACACTATTTGGATTATTAACTATTTGTGATAAGTAAAGACAATTAATCTTTTATGTAGTAATGATGAAATAGTTTTAAGTAGCAAAATTATAACTAAATTAATAGTATCTTATTATTTTTAAATTGTGTATATCTTCATTATTTGTAAGTCACACTAACTTTTTGATAGGTTTTTTATGCATTTTTAGGTTGTGGTGCATAGAGAGACCGTATAGTAGTTTGTCTATTCGATAAGCAAGCTAGGAACTTTGATATCCCATGTTAGGGTTGTGCTTTATTAGTAATATATGCAGTTACAGTTGTAGACTTGTTTTTATTTATGACTTTCAGTAGTTTAGTTTGCAAAAAGGAAAATTTCAAAAAATGTGGAATGTTAAGATGGTGTTGAAGGAATGCATTACAGTTGTATATAAAATTAAATTAATATGGTGCATCAATGTGCCATACTGTCTTTTAACAGAATTTTTTTAAGTATATAGTATGGATAGTTTTACCTATTATCTATTAATGTATATGGCAACAAAAGGAAATCATTAATGAGATATCTAAAATTAAATAGATTATCTATCGAGTGACTCTCTTGCAAGAATATAAAGATATACAGTATTTAAATAAATTAGGTTATGGAATGCTATCTGCCTCTTTTAACAAAAAGAGGAGAGTAACTGCTATGCTTTGGAGAAAATCTACTGTAAAGCCTGAGGTCATGCAGTCCATTAACAATCCCAAAAGAATGTACACATTTGCCATTGTTTAATTATTGTAAACTTTATACAGTAGCTAACTTTTACTGGCTTCCTGGAATAGGTGCAAGAATGTCTAAAAATCACTTAAACTTACTACAAAGTCATTGGAAGGGTAATTTAATTTTAGCAGGAGATTAACAGCATATCTAGTATAGAAGATAAAAGTGAATGAAGCAAAGCTAAAATTCTGTTATCAGCTGAAGCACTAAGATTGATTAGTAATGATAACTTAGTTGATTCAATAGTAAAAGCAGAAACATCACTGTTCTTCACTCATTCTTATGCACATAAGACACAAACTAGAATTAAAAGGATTTATACCTCTGCAGATGTACTTAATAAACTGAATTATTTTAAAACTATTGCTTGTCCTTTCTCTGATCATAATGCACTAAGTATTAATATATTGAATGTAAGGACGTTTTTGATTATTTATACAATCCCTGTATATATGATGAAATCAATATAATTTAAGAGTTATCTGAAGGAAGAAATTAAGATTTTTTTAAAAGTCTTTGAATGATAATGATTAGGTTAGTAAAGTCATGCTGTGGTCCTCCTGAAATGCATATTAAAGATAGAATGAGAAGATGGGCAAGTAATAAAATGGAAGAGTGGGGTAAAGATTTGTTAGAAATACAAGATAAAATATGGAAATTGAGTTTTGTACAACAAACAAATTAGATAATAAGGATGTCATTAAAAATTTTAATGACAAAATATCAAGCAGTTTTCATGCATAAAGTGGAGATAGCTTTAGAAAAAATAAGATTAAACAGTTATGCCATGACTTCAAAAATCTACACAACTTAGTTAATAGAAGTAAGATGTTAAACAAAAAGGCACATACCAACAATATCAGAAATCCTCACACTAATATGCTTACTTCAGACATAGAGGAAATGCTTAATATTTAAAAAATCTACAAGGATATTAAAAAAAGTTATAATCCTGATGATTACAAAATTGACAAGTATTTAAAGTAAAATGTTGCTAATAAACTTAATGACCAACAAATATCTCTGTTGAATAGGCCTATTACTGTAATAGAAGTTAAAGAAGCTTTAAAAAGGAACATGGTAAAGCTGCAGGATTAGATGGTTTAAGTATGGAATTATATAGTCTGCTTACATTAAACAGTTTAGGATTACTGAGTGAAAATTTCAGGATAATTCAGAGTGACAAAATAATTCCTTATAGAAAATTTCTGTAATCTCACTTATTCTTAAACAAGGAAAGGATACCTCATATAGACCTATTTCATTATTAAATGCAGACTATAATATATTTACTTCCATCTTCACTACAAGATTGAGATGTAGTAGATCAGTAAAGATCAAACAGGATTTATAGTCAATAGATTAATGTGTGGTTATATAAAAATGTAATAATTATTTTAGATTTAGCAAAAGGAATTAACAAGAAATTGGCCCTAATTAGCTTGGATATCAAGAGAGTTTTTAAACAAGTAGTTCCAGTTTATAGGATCAAAACTTTAGAAGTGTTTGCATTTCCAGAACAATTTGTTGGAATTTTTACAAACCTTTATAGAGACTCCTACGCAGATGTTTAAATTGGACTTTACATTCCTCAGAGATTCACTTTAAACAAAGACAAAAAGCAAGGGTGTCCCTTGTCCCCTCTACTGTTTGCATTACTCTTCGCTAACAGTGTAAGAAGCAATGAAAAAAAAAAGATGGATTCTCAATAAGCAAGGATTGTCAATCTAAAATGCAGCTTTTACAGATGATATTTTACTACCTATAGCAGATTTAAATTATTCAATTGATGAAATAGATGAAAGTTTCAAGAAGTACAGCTGCTGAAAATTAATAATGATAAAACTGAAACTTTAGTGTTAAATCAATTACTAGAAAGTAAGTTGAAAGATACATATAGATATAGTTTGGAAGGAAAACAAGTAAACTAGGAATTAAAATCTAACAAGTTGTGAATAAGATTATTTATAACAATTTTGAAAAAAATAATTGAAGTGTTACTTATTAAAAATGGGATGGATATTTTTTTAATTTTACTTTCGAGGACAGGTTGGTACTTTTTAAAAAGATTATATTACTCATGATCATGTACATATTGCATTCAATAGCTTTAATACCTGGCAAAAAACATTAAAGGAAATGGAAAAAATGTTAACCTCATTCTTATGGCATCATAAAAAGCCGAGAATTGTTTATAGAAATCATGTAAGATTATAGGAGAATTGTGTCAGCTTCCCAGATGTAGAATCGTATTCTGTTGCTGCAAATGTTTGCCTATTATACTCTGGATAGGCTCAACTTGCACTAGTCAATGGAAAACCATTCAGGAGCAGATTTTACTAAATTCTTATATGTTTATCAAATATGTCAAATTAAAAATATGTAACAATCCTTTTATCTGCTTAATAAAATTTACTTTAGAAGACAATTCAATTCAGTTTTTTGGCTCTGCATATATGAAATAAATTTTTAAAATGTTAAGAAATGTTTTTAAAACTCCATTAATATCAAATTGTAAATTTTTGAGCTTTCCTATTGCACACACCTCTAGACTTAAGGAAACTCACAAGAATGTTAAAATGACTTTACTAAAAAAGGAATGGCTTGATACTATAACGTCGGGTGGTACGATGCCAGGGGATTTCTATGGGCTAGACTTGTAAAGGCCCCAGGGCCATTAGCCTAGTACACATCTATGAATCTATGAACCTATAGTCCGATTGCTTCGAAAAAGGAAAAGCCAAGTCAATAGAATATTTAATGAAAGAATATAAGTTGGATGAATCTGTTAACCAGATAATATTATGCTTTAGTAAGCAATTAAATGATTTAATTAATTTGTAGATAATGAGTGATGAGGAACAGAACACTATTCCCTTTATTATGAATGCTATTACTGATGGTAAATTGACCTACAAAGGACTTGGTCAAAGTAATATAAGTCAATTATAAATAATAATTTTGATGCATAATTCAGGAACGTTTTTGATAGTAGTGGACTGAGTTACTCAGTAGATGGTAAAAATAAAACTTTATTGTTTAAATAAGTTAGTCAAACTTCAAGTTTATACTGGAAGGTTTTTATGTGGAAATGTATACATAAAATGTTTTTAACTCCCTATAAAATCTCTAAGTTTGGTAAAATGACTTCTTCAGTCTGTTGGAAATGTAGTAAAGATGGAAAAGCTGATAGGACACCCATCTTTATGGATTGTGAAAAGGAAGAGAGAAGTATGTTTTTAAGGGGTTATGGTCTGATAATTGTTATTTAACTTGATCAGTAATACTAATGAATGTTCCACTTCTTTTATCTCTGAAAGCCAAACAACAACAATTGTCTGGAGTCCCCTGTCAGTAGCTAGAAAAGTTATTACAAAAAATCAGAAATCAAATTCAGTTCCTACATTCAAAGAATTTTTAAATTTAACAGCAACGCTGTGTAAAACTGAAAAAGAAGTGATCAGAATAAGATCTATAAATCCTACTAAGAGTTTGTGTTTGGGATAGCCTTGAAATGTTGGTATTGAAATGCCAAGACTCTTAATGTGTTAATTGTTTAGGATTACTTTGATGATTCAATGTATTCATAATGTTGTATAACAGTATGTGAGGTTGAATTTCTTCCTTTGTGTATATATTACAAATATGCTAAATTTAATAAAAATAATTAAAAAAAGAAAATCATGTATACCTAAATGGAAAAGGTTTTCAGTTTGGTGCCTCTCTTCCATCAGGATCCCTTCTCAATAAGGGTTCTTCTGATTCTGTAATTTGTGTGATCAGCTCCATGCTGGCTTGGCATATTCTTGAGATAACACTCACCTATCTGCTATCTCTGCTTGTCTCCCCTTTGAGCCCTCTTTTGGTCTCTCAGTTTGAGGTTAAGCAATTTCTGAAATGCATGCATTATATCAGTCCCTTGAGAAAGCCTATTCCACCTGCTTGGGACCTCAGTTATTCCCATGAAAAGTTGACATGGGCTCCTTTTGAACCAGCTAGTAACTTCTGGCAAGAGAGTGCCTGAGCTTTGGGCTCTTATAGCCATTTATTCTTTTTTAATTTTTCACAGAGATGGGATGTCTCTTTGTAATAATCCGTCTTTATGAATAAAGTGGTCAGTGAGTTGTCCCTTAAACAATCTATTCAACTTCTGTTCTTTTTTCCTTTTTTCTCAGTCTGCCAGTGAGAATGTTCTTCACTTCTTGGGTCTGCATAGACAGCTGCAATATTATTTTGATAAAATAAACATTATTAACAAATCTGAGCAACTTTTAGTTTCCTTTCATCTCAGGACTTTGGGTTTAGCTGTTTCCAAGCAAGTCTCCTGCTCCTGGATCAATAAGGCCATTTCCTTTTATTTTGTTCATGGCAAATGTGTTTCTTCATCTGTAAAGGCACATTCTACAAGGGTAGTTGCCTCTCCTAGTGCCTTTTTCAAAGTCAAAGTAAACTTTATTGTCATACAGATCAACAGAGTTGAAAAAGTACACATCACTGCACGAAATTTTGATACTCGGGCTCGTACCATATGAATGACAGTTTACAGAAGGAAGGTAGATTAGATTAAGAAAAAATTTAAACTAAATACAAATAAAAAAGTGAGATACAAGAAGTACATAAAGTAAAACAAATCTGAAAGCTGTCTTTACATCAGAAACACAACAAATACAACAGCAAGAATAGACTCTAGAAATGTAAGGATATGCAAAAAACAGTACTATAATAAATCAGAGAGGCATACACACAAACTTATACACCACCAATATATACCATAAACTTACAGTTCACAGTTTTCCTAGTGCAGAAAGAGATGTATGAAGTGAGCTATTCAGACAGTTTATGTAAACAGCAGTGACTTGTTGCACACAAATAATGTTTTACCCATTTAGCACGTTAGGCTATGGGTTTGTTATTCAACAGTCTCATAGTGTGTGGGGAGATGCTATTATGGAGTCTGGATGTCCTGCATCTAATGCTTCTGTAGTGCTCACTTATTGGCAGGAGTTTGAACAGTCAATGAGCCCAGATGGTGTATATCACTCAGTAGGTTTTGGACTCTGTATATCACGCAATAATTTTTGCACTCTGCCATAGCATCTGTTTGAATATATGTCATGCAGGGATTGAAGGTTGGAGACAGTGATTTTTGTGGAATGTTTAGCAATCTTATCCAGTGCCTTCTGATCAGCTTGAGAGCAATATCAGTACAAGACAACAATGTTGTTTGTCAGTACACTCTCAATCGTGGCTCTGTAGAAGGTGAGTAGGACCTGTGGGGGAAGGTTAGCTCTACAAAGTCTCCTAAGGAAGTGGAGACATTGTTGGGCTCTCTTTATAAGGTAGGAAGTGTTTGTTCCCTAGCTTAGGTCTTGCGAGATATGTACCCCTAGGAATTTGGTGCTATTTACTCTCTCCACTGTGACATAATTGATGATGAGGGTCTATATCACAACACCGAACTTTCAAAATTTCGAGTATTCTAATAGCGAACCCTATTCAACGAAAATTTAAAATATTGAACATACAGAACAGCGAATTTTTTCCTAGGGGAAAAAATTTGCTGTTCCAAAACACATACACACAACACAAGCACACCAAACAAACAGCAGTCTACACACATACACCTAAACTCTTACACCTAACCCTACTAAACTATACATGCACCACTAACTATCCACTTACCTTAACCCTAACTCTAAGGTCCGTCACTATCGCACAGTCACCTCACCCGCGTCCTAACCCTAACTCACCTACCCCACCCTAACCCTCATGTCCACACAGTTGCACTTACCTGACCCACGCCCTAACCCTAACTCACCTAACCCACCCTAACCCTCATGTCCACACAATCACACTTACCTGAACCCGACCCGTAACTTTCCACCACAGCACTGAAAATACCAAAGCAAGAGAAATGGACAACCAAATTCTTTCCCTAGGAAAAATTTGTTTTCCGTTTCCTCAATATTTTCAGCATTCGCTGAAAACTGGTCGATACTAGAACACTCGAAATTTTGAAAGTTCGGTGTTTTAATATAGACCCAATGATGAGGGTGTGTGTGTTTTTTTTCCTCTTACTAAAATTTATGATGATTTCTTTGGTTTTCCCAACATTTAGTGCAAAGTTGTCAGTGCACCAGTGACTGAGTTGGTTCACTTCTTCACTGTAGGCCCCCTCATCTTCCTTCTTGATGAGGCCAATTACTGTAGCATGATCTGCAAATCTGATGATTCTGTTTGACTGATGCATAGCTGTGCAGTCATGTGTTGGAATTGTGAAAAAAAAGTGTACTGAGTACCCAACCTTGTGGGACCCAGATGTTTAGGGTAATGCTATTAGTTTGAGCTGGAAAGCATCATTGTGGCCTTTGAGTTAGGAAATTGAGGATCCAGTTGCATATTGTGATTTACGACTAGTTTACTCAGCTTAGACAGCAGTTGTTGTGGAATAACCGTTTTGGAAGTCCCAAGTTGAAGTCTATGAATGGCCTGCATACGTAACGGTCCTTATTTTCCAAGTAGTCCAAGGTGTAATGAAGTGTTAATTTGGCCTGTATGCAAATTGTAAAGTATCAAATGTAGCAGGCTGGCAGGATGTTATATAATCTTTGACCATTTTTTTGAAACGCGTCATTACTACTAAGGTAAGTACAATTGGACGGTAATCATTTAATGATGTTGGAGATGATTTCTTGGTCAGAGCAATGATGTTGGTGGTCTTAAAGAATTTGGGCAGTTTTTTCTGGCTGAGAGATGTATTGAAAATGTCTGTGAAGACTGGTGCAAGCTGATCAGCACAGTTTAAATAGCTTCCCTGGGATCCTATCCGGACCAGCAGCTTTGCCCAGAAGAACCCAACATAGGTTCTTGTGTACTTCCTCTAGGCTGAGGCATAGCAATATGGCCTCTTCATTTGTGGGTAGTCTCTCTGGTGATGTTCTCTTCGATTCCTCAAATCTGCTGAAGTAGATGATTAGCTTGTTTAAAAAGTCTGGGTTATCATCACATCTCGTGGAGGGTGGCTTATAGTCTGTGATGTTTTGGATCCCTCTCCACAGCTGCCTGGGATCTTTCTGGTCAGAGAGGTGTCTCTGTATTTTTAGACTAGAAGCCTGTTTTGCTTCTCCCACACCTTGTTCAAGTTGTTCCTGATCTTTTTCAAAGCCTCTCTGTCTCCAGCCTTAAAGGCAGTGTTATGTGCTCTCAGTAACTTGTATACCTCACTGGAGAGCCAGGGTTTTTGGTTGGGTCTGATGATTACATCCTTCAGGGTAGTGGCATCCTCAACACATTTTAGTATGCATCCCACAACTGTTTCAGTGTGCTCATCCAAATTAACACATTGATTTGTGGTGGCAACCTCTTTAAATATATTCCAGTCAGTGCATTCAAAGTGGAGTTGTACTGCTGAGACTGCACTTTCAGGCCAGATCCTTATTTGCTTCCTGAAAGGTTTTTCCATTACTAGCACTGGTTTATAGGCAGGGATAAGCAGGATAGAAATGTGATCTGAGCTACCAAGATGGGAGTGGGTACTCCCTTGAATGCCTGTTTGATATTTGAGTGTACTTGAGCAAGTGTGCTTTCACCTCTTGTAGAGAAGTTTACATACTGTTGGTAGTTTGGTAGCACAGTTTTCAGTTTGGCCCGATTGAAATCCCAGCTAAAATGTTGACACACACTGGGTTCTTGTTTTACAGATCACAGGCTAACTGGCACAGGCTGGTCAGTGCTTCATTAGTGTTTGTATTTGGAGGTATGTAAACTGCAGTTATAAAGATAGTTGAAAACTCTCTGGGGAAAGTAGAATGGATAACATTTAATTGTGAGGTATTTAACATCAGCTGAACAATAGCTAGTAATAACGCCATTGTTTTCACACCAGCTTTTGTTGATGTATATGCAGACTAAACCCACCTTTTGTTTTGCCATTGAGATCCTATAACCTGTCTACTCTGAATAAGGAAAATTTGTCTATTCCAACAGCTGGGTCACTGATATTTGAATTTAGCCAAGTCTCAGTGAATAAAAAGTTTACCTTACTGTTTGTGTTAATGTCCAGCTGATTAAAGTCAATTTTGTTATCCAGATTCCAGAGATCTTGCGTTAGCAAGCAACATAGAGGTAATTGCAGGCCTGAGTTGAGCTTTTCTTAATCTGACATTGGTACCAATTCTATTTCCCCTTTTCCTAGGTCTCTCACATCTCCTACATATTCTTTTTTTAATTTTTGTTGTTTATTTGAGAAACAAAACAGCTACAGCGGTCTAGATGAATCTTCAGCAGTATTCCCAGTTTATTTAGTGATTCAGGCCCCACAAGGCCTGCAGACATCAGCCCTACAAACCACTAACATGCTGAGCCAGATTGCAAAAGGTTCAGCAGAGCAGAATGACCATAACACCTTCCCACATTCGAAAATTCAGTAAAATTAGTAAGTCCAGGTAAATCCACTGCAGAAAATGTGCATTTGTGAGCCAGAGTAGCTGCAGACATGCAGTGTGCTGCCAATGCCATCCTTTTTTTTTTCTATAAGGGTTTGGACACGAATTCCATCCTTGAAGTTGCTACTTGGTCCACTGTTCATACTTTTACTAAGCATTACAAACTGATGTTGTTTCCAGGGCCAGGACAAGTTTTGCCAGGACTATTTTGCATGGGTTTCTAAAGGGATCTTCTGTACCTTCCTCCTCCCAGCTTTCCTCTTATGTTATGTACTTTCCCATGTGTTATTAATACTGAGACAGTGATATGGAAGGACTTAGTACATTTGTTTAAAATCTTACCATAACAGTAGATGTCCTTCTCTTCACTATTGTAGCATTCGGCCCCTCCATCCTTTCCCTCTCTGTTATGGCTCTTGCCCCTGTCTTCTGTTACCCTCCTGGCTGAACGGCTCTCACTTCTTTCCCTTCTGCACTTTTTTCTTTTGGAGGTACATGTTCTATGTTGTCCTTGGGGGGAGTATTGTGTTCCTCCGGGATTAATTCATTTCTGAATATTTCTGATCAGTATGTTCCCTTTGTACCCCACGCCCAATGCGGGGAGTGTATGTGAGACGTATGGCAATTATAAGATGTAAAGGCTTTGGTACGCTGTCTGGATGTTGGGCTATCCTTGACGGGAGATCCCTTCAGTGAGGAATACTGCAACAGTGATGAGGACATCTACTGCTATGGTAAGATTTTACACAACTGTACTTTCTGCAATGTTCCTAATGAAGGGAACAGGAAAAAGTGCAGACTGATTTTTGTCTTTGAAGGTTGAGCTAATGGCACTGAACCTTTTTATCTAATACTTGGCTAATCCCCATTTCTGGTTTATGTATTGAAAGGAAGTTATGATGGTCTCACATGAGCCGTTATGTACCTGCTGTGAACAGCATCTCCCATGGGACAGTACCACCCACTCTCCATCCCATGTGTTTCCCAACAGCAGACATCTACAAGTCATGCTACATCACATGTATGTATCCAAATTTCATACAAAGACCTAAGACTGGCCCAATGTAGAACACATAATTACAGTTGCATTGCAAATTCTTAATTTGTTGTGGCTGAATCACAGCAAACTTGTTTGTGTTTTTATGTACTAATTTTTACATTTGTAAAAGTAACCTTTATATGGATAATCCCCCACTTTTTCACTTTTTCTGAAAACAAATTCCATACAACAGCAGGACCTGATTGATGAGGCCTTCCTGTGTTGCTCTGACCAAGGTCATAACCCAATCAAAATGGTTTCTCTCAGCATTTCTCTTATTAATCATATATTAATGTTCTTGTAGGGTCTAAACGCACTTTGGTCCCTATAGCTGGAGAGCTTTTCTAGGATTATAGCCGTTTGACAATTGTACATATCCAGGGAGACACTTTAGTCATCAGAGACCATCCAGGCTGTATAACAGAGATTGAACTGGCAGAAACCAACCCCTCAAACACACAGCTACCTGCCTTTTTCTGTTTTGTGTTTCCTTCCACCAATAATCATTAATTTGCAGTACCTTTTTGTTTTTTTGTTAGGGCTCATCTTTATATTGATATCCCCTTTCCACAGTGTCAGAAAGTACCCTAGGTGGTTGTCCCTCTTTTTTGCCATGGACTAAGTGTTGAACTCTGGTCACAAATGTCTTGGACAGGTGCTTGGCCTGTTTGCAACAAGACTGACCTCCACTCATAAGTTTGTATGAGAAGTGCATAGACAAAACTGACATTGTGATGTACAGTCACTCAACTTGATTCTTTCTGTGTTTGCTTTCCAGGATGATGCTTATAGTTTGGAACAATACATTGCGCAAGAGTTTACAAAACTGCACGTGTTACTACATGACTGGGAACAAAAATTACTCCAACAGCTTAAATATAACAAAGTGTCAGTTCTGAAACAGAAGGAAGAAAACCTTGAATGTACAAAACATGATGCTGTGGTCACCAATGTGAAAGCACCCAATGGCAGCTTGGAGTTCAGGAAGGAAATAACACTGACTGTGGAAGAGATGGGAGAAAATGCTGAAAACATTAAAAATGATGTTCCTGCAAAATGTAAAGCATTGTATGATAAGTCGGAGACTAGAAAACAGGAAACTGTTGGTTTTCTAACTGTAAGTGTACTTTTCATTACATGTGTTTTATTTTATATACAAAATCGGGCAGTTGATTGTAAATAGTATATCGTGATAGTATAGCAGTGATATGGTTTTCTTTATGTATTGCAGAAGTGTATTTATCAAGGATTTTCCAAATAACGCAGAACACCACTAATCCAGAACATGCATTGTTTAACATTTTATTTATTTTTGTTGTTGACTGTACCATTCCATATAGGCATAGTCCATTTACACTGAGGCCTGGAGAGGAAAACACTAGTAGACTAGGGTCGATATTACAATGTCGAATTAAAACAATTTTGAACATTGTAATATCGAACCCTAAAGTCCAAAAGGGGAAAATAGTGAAGCCAAGGCACATCGACTTTTTTCCCATGGAAAAAAAAACAGTGGCCATTTTCGGGGGTTTGCTATTTCTTCCACTGTGGTGCGATCTCAGAGTTGCTATATTTAAGTACGGAGGTGTGTGAGGGGTGAAGCCCCCCATTTAGTTTAGGTTTAATTTTGTTTTTTGTCACAAAACACTGATTTTTTTCCCTGGGAAAGCTGTTCCGTGCTTTTGGTTTTGTTCATTTTTGGGCAGTAGGGTTCAATATTACAACGATCAAACTTTTTTAAGTTTGACGTTGTGATATAGACCCAGTAGAAAATGTAAGGTTACAGAGGTTAACAGTACACAGGAATACACAGTGGTAAAATCTGATAACTTATCTCTCAGCTGTCCAGAATTTTTCAGAAAACTCTTAGTTTTACATTAAATTTTTGCATCCCCCTCAAAAAATTTTAATTTTCTGGTAAATTACTGTAGATTGCAGGCAGTCGTTAATGCTTGAAGACATCAGAGTTTCATTCTTGTCCTTCAGAAAGTACCTCTTAATACAGAACCAGTTGCTTTATTAACATTTTAAGTGAATTAGAGTAATGTTTAACAATTGTTTCTGGTTTTGGGACTTTGTCTTCCCATTATTTGTGGCTTTGGCCTGAATTCTTGAAGAAAGAAGCTGAGGTGTATAATAGATACTCTTACAATGCAGCGCAGAAAAACTATGAAATATGGACTTGTAAACAGTAGCCTAATTATTAGAATATCTTTGGTTATCTTTGAGTGAGTAGCAGAGTTGTAGGCTGACTGGCTCATGTGTATTGCTTGTATTTGGTGTACTGTCTAACTGCTATTTTCTAAGCAGGCCCATCCTATCTCTTAAGGTTGCCAATAATTTCACGTTCACTTTTATTTCTTTATTCGTTTTCAGTACTACATTCCCCTGTGTTACAGCTCTTATTTTCCACATGTCCAGCCTCTCAGTCATGCTTTGTCTAAAATATTCAAACCACATAACCAGTGATTTGTCATGTGTCATCGCTACTTCTTTTTATAGTCTTCCTCTTACATTTGATGCTACGTGCAATTCTGTCTCTCATCAGTAAGTTATGCAAAGCACCAAACCAAACTCAAGTCTTTCATTGTGTTTTATATCATTCTCATAAGCATCCACTGACTCCTAGATCATTATAGTTGCAATGAAAAATAAATGTGCTGTATGTCCCATGAATTAGAAGATTTAACACCCTTCCACTGTGTTCCTGTTCTGTTATTAAACCAGTTGGCAATGTAGTTGTCTGCCCCTTATGTTAATTTTACCACAAAGTGTCCTCCTTCTCATCTTTCATCGACTCTCACCAGTAAACACCGAAAGTATCATTTTGTGTGAAGCCACTCCTCTTAAACTGTTTAAATTCATTTTCCTTCCTGATGTGATCCACATACCTAGAATACTGAGTGCCCACATATAACTACAGGTGAAACCAATGATCGTCTAAAAGACTCCCACTCAGAGCCGATAAACTTACTGTGTAAGTAAGCTAGTTATACTTTGGGGTTCCTTAACCTTTACTGTTTGCATTGCATGTAGATCTATTCTGTCAGCTACCGTTTATATTATTAAGTGAAATAAAAGAACACTGCCTATAACTGTTGAGTCTGAACATGTTTTGGTCGCATCCTTTAAGAACTTATTTGTATGTGATTTTTGAGGCAGTATAAATACTGTTTCATGTTTACTGTTAGCCAAGTTCTAACATTCACTGGTTGCACTAGAGAGAGATGCATTGTTTATCAAAACTGGAGGCTAGTGTCTCTCACTCTGTGTCCCACCCATAACCCATTAAACAACACAACGTAACATAGTAACACAGTTCCACAACTTCATTGCAACTTATGCTGAGGTCATAAAGAAACTTCCCTTGACCTCCAAGGTCGTGTTGACATCCTGCTAGCTTATGTTGGGCATGTTGTCAAAATGCTAACACTACATCTACACCCAAGTTACCTGTACTATTAAGGTCTTATAAGGTTTCAGCACATTCCAGGAAATATGTTGGTCATTAGTAATTACATTTCAAGACATAGAGAGACCACAGTCAACAGGCTGGCAAATGCCAAGGTGACAGCTGTGGGTGGTAAAGGATTAGGGATCACTAGGGCCCTTAGGCCTCTGCGCCACCCCATTTACAATTACAACTTTGTAGTTAACAATGTGGAGATGAATGATAGGCATTCCACTTTAAGGGAGATGAGGAAACACAATCAAACTCTCTCTGCTCTTGTCTTTGAAGAAACTGAGGCTTTAGAATTGAGCAGCATTTTACCATTACCAAGAATGATGCCTAAGTTCAAGGATAAAATAACTGGTTTCAGTAATTTGCTAAGTAAATGGATTCTAAGAGGATTCAGTGTGTGTCTGCATGATCTGAGATGGTTAACAGACCCCCCCCTGCTTTTCCAGGGGTGACTTGCACCTGTCACCCACTCTTCAGTTTTTCTTGTTGAATTCCACCTCAGAGAACTGAATAACTAAGGCAAACCCATGGGTCTGTGGGCCAATGCACTGATGGCTTGATAAGTCTGCATATGCATGTTAGAACAATGATGTCTGTAATGGGGAAGTAAAAATATGTCACATTTATTCTACTGGCATACATTTCTGATAACTGGTTAGTGCACAGAATAAATGCTGAAACCCACCTTACGTATGTGTGTGTGTGTGTGTGTGTGTGTGTGTGTGTGTGTGTGTGTGTTACACACACACACACACACACACACACACACACACACACACACACACACACACTTCTCTCGACTGTTGTATAGCTCTCAGTGGTACCACTCTCATTACACAAGTATATGGCTTGATAATTCAGACTTATCAACGTGTGTCTGTGTAAGAGCATTTGTTACTAAAACTTTTTTGTTGCTGCTAACCTGAGTGACAGTAATACATATTGTGTGCACACTGTTTGTAAACATTTTAAAACCTGATGTTTTTTTTTTCCTTTACATACAAAGAATATTTATGCAGGTTCTGTAGTGGTACACAAGTAACATCTGTAGAGCAGTAATCTACAGTGTTGTGTGTGCATTTCATCCTTTTTCATATTCATAAATATTATTGCTGTCATTACATTTATTTATATTAGAAGCTAGTCAGTGGGATGTGTAGGAATGGAGATTCTTGCCTCTTTGGTTGCATTTATGTTTTGTATTTATCCTGCAAAATGCTGTAAACTTTATGTATACACATTGCACAAATTAATTCAGCAGGTTATGTACTGTTGTGGAAACATCAGAAGAAAAACATTGGGTGGCGTTCATAGTCCCTCATCTTGCATATATGCAACGGTAACCTGAGAAGAGTGCCACTGTACCTTTACATAAATGTGGTAAACACCAATGAATGCTGCTGATTACAGAAAAATGGTGTGCTGATTACAGAAAAATGGTGTGCTGTACAGAAATTATCAGAACATTTTTGGCTATCTGAAGCATTGTAAAATGTATTAAACATAGTCTGTTATGTGTCATGGAAGCCACTTAAATGTAAAGCGACAATTTCTTTCTTTCTGCTGTTTTTGTTTATAAGTGAGTGAAAACCTGTGCTAGCCTGAACATAACCCTAACAATTATTTGAGGAAAGCTGTGCTCAGCACATCTCTTCAGAAATCAAGTTAAACTGCTTAAAGGTTTTCTTTATTGAATGTAGGGATGTGATTAAGTGGACACCTTGATTGGTCTTTTAAAAGATTGGAAAGGGAAAACAGGAAAGCTGGAAATGAGGGAAAGAGAAGATGAGGGACACAGAAGGAAGGCATAAAGAGAGTTGTGTTGGAGGGGGTGGGAGATGAGTGGAGGGGTAGCATGTGTTTGTAGGGGATAGACCCCCTATTTTTTAATATAAGAGAAGTTCAGGAAGGAGTAAGGAAAGATGGTGTAGGAGAGAGGCTTAAGGAAGAGATAAGGAATGGATGCAGCAGAAAAGATGGACAAGTGGGCCCACACTGGTGAGGGACAGAAGACATACTGATAGACACAAAAGTGGAAGGGTGAGGACTTGTGCAGCACAGGTCACACCCCAGTCTGGAGGACCACAAATATCACCCCTCCTTGATGGGTCATCAGAGGGAACCCTGGTGATATGTGGACAGAGGCCTCTGGTTGCTCAATGGTCAAAGACAATTAGGTCAGCAAGTTTTCTGCCTGTTAATGAAGAGTTTCTGTTGGTTGAAGGTGTCTCCCCACTACCTAGTCAACCTCTGTTTTTTTTCAGGTTCTGAAGCTTGTGATGTTGGCAGCTTTTCAGGCTATCATACACTTGGGGGGGGGGTGCTGCTGACCATGTTATGCATTGATAGGAAATGAATGCATGGAAATAGCCAAACGCCAAGATGTCTGTATCTTCTTGACCATTGACCAATGCTAGTTTTGGTAAGGACAAGATGTTTTCGGCAGGAAATTCCCCAAGTAGCAGTTACCGCAAGTATTTTCACAGGTTACAAAGGTAGAAAACGCATGACTTCCCATTTGTAAGGTATATGTACACAGTGCAGGAGCACATAAGAGTTACTATGAATTGCAAGCAGGCAGGAAATGCATTATTTAGATAAGATAATCCAAAGATTGCAGCCATTTCTGATTTACATCTCATTACAGTATCGTTTACATATGTTTTTTTTTTTTTTTGTTACAAGCTTACTAAAGTAGCTTGGCTCTAAGTGTAGTTGTCCTCCATTGTAACTAAGCAGTGCTTGGCACAGCCAGTATACTGTTTGTTGGATTATTTAATATTTATGATGGAGCAGTGGTGCAGTGGTTGTGTTTTTGCCTCACAGCAAGAGATTCTCCTGTTCAGTTCTCAGCTGGGGTGCCTTCTGTGTGGAGTCTGCATGGCTTCCCTGCATTCGTGTGGGTTTCCACCGGGTGGTCTTGTTTCCTCCCACGTTACAAAGGCATGCATCTGGAGCATTTCTCCCTGGGCCTCCACTGAAACTTTGCCTATTCCAAGTCAGACTTTCCCAGTAAACAAATGATAAATAAATAAGTTTGTGATAAGTAGAAAATGACAATTAATCTTTTATGCAGTAATGTGGGAATAGTTTTAAATTCAAAATATATAACTAAATTAATAGTCTCTTATTTTTAATTTGTGTATAATATTATATAAATTATTGGTAAGTCATGATAGCTTTTTGCTAGCTTTTTATGCATTTTTAAGTGTTGGTACTTATTACAGTAGTTTATCTGTCTCTATTTGAAAGGCAAACTAGGAACTTTGATATCCCATGGTAGGGTTGTGGTTTATTAGTAATATATGCAGTTACAGTTTTAGACCTGTCTTTGTGATTTATGAGTCTCAGTAGTTTAGTTTGTAGAAAGGAAGAATTCAAAAAATATGGAATGTTAAGATAGTGTTGCAGGAATGCATTACAGTTGTATATACAATTTAATTAATATGGTGCATAAATGTTTCATATCTTAAAATAAATCTTTAAGTATAGAGTATGGATTGTTTTAACCTATTATCTGTTAATATATATGGCAACAAAAGGAAATTTTGAATGAGATATGTGAAATTAAGTAGAAACATTATATTCTTGCAAGAGATTCACATGATAAAAATACACAATATTTAAATAACTTAGGTTACAAAATATTATCTGCTTCTTTTAACAAAAAGAAGAGAGGAACTGCTGTACTTTGTAAAAAAAATCTAGTGTAATGCCTGAGGTCATGCAATATATTAATAATCCCAAAGGAATGGATACATTTGCCATTATATTTAATTGTTACAAACTGTATACAGTAGCCAACGTTTACTGGATCCCTGGAATAGGTGCAGGAATGGCTAAAGATCACTTAAACTTAAAGTCATTGGAAGGCTAGTTTAATTTTAGCAGGGGATTTTTAACTGCATATCTAGCCGAGAAGATAAAAGTGAACAGAACAAAACTAAACTTCTGGTATCAGCTAAAGCACTAAACAGATGGATTAGTAATAATAATTTAGTAGATTTAATAGTAAAAGCAGAAAAGTCATTGTTCTTCACTCATTCTTCTGCGCATGAGATGCAAACTAGAATTTAATAGGATTTATGCTTCTGTAGATTTACTTAATAAAGTGAATTATTTTAAAACTATTCCTTGTCCTGTATCTGACAATAATGCACCAAGTATTAATAAATTAATGAATGTAAGGAAATGTCTGATTTGTTTATAGAATCCCAGTATATATGATGAAGTTAAAAGAATTTTAAAGTTATCTTGAGGAACAACTTGAGAATTTTTTTTTATCTTTGAATGATAATGCTTAGGTTAGTAAAATCATACTATGGGGCTCCTTAAAAATGCATATTAAAGATAGAATGAGAACATAAGCTAGTAGTAAAATGAAAGCGTAGGAAAAAGAGTTGTTAGAAATGCACAATGAAATATGCAACTTGAGGTTTGTACAAAAAACAAAGAAATCAGTCATGAAGTTATTAAAAATTAATGACAAAATATCAAGCATATTAACACATAAAGTTGACTTCCCACTCACTGACGTCCCACTCACCAGGCTGAACAAGGAGAGGGTCACAGTAAGCTGCCTATCGGGCGCTAGAATCCGCCACATAACACAAGCAGTCGGGTCACTCCACGGCAAGTACAAATATGACACAGTCCTTGTCCATGCTGGTGTGAACGACCTGAGACATACCTCCCTGGACTACATGAAAAGAGACATAGAGGAGCTCTCTGATTATGTAGCCCAGGCAGGTATGACCCTAACCCTGAGCAGTATCCTTCCTTCACCAAGAATGATGCCACAATATAGAGACAAGATGATCAGCTTTAACAATTGGCTTAATGTCTGGTGTCATTCAAAGGGGATCCAGTGTCTGTCTGCCTGGGATGACATGCTTGACAAGCCACGCTGCTTCGCAAGGGACGGCTTGCACTGTCACCCCTGGGATTCGGATATTGGCTAAGGCTCTTGCCACCCCATAGTGCCTTTTTAGGCAAGGCTCAAATTCTAAACCTACCACCCTAGAAAACAAAAATGGGAAGAAACTGAGGGTAATGCTGCTCAATGCCAGAAGTCTAAATCTCAAAATGCACGCACTCGAGGCCCTTCTCAGTATGGAGAACATCGATGTCTGTGCTGTAACTGAAACCTGGTTCAAGGCTCCTGAGAGCACCCGGCACTATTAGGTTTTACCTCATATCATGCGTTCCGGCCCCAAAACCCGGACCACACCACAAAAGGAGGGGTGTATCCATATTCATAAAGGATACCCACACCTCCAGGTTGGTGGCAACGCAGCTTCGGAAACCATCCAGGTGCAACTAACCATAGGCAAAACTGCTCTACAAATTGTAGCATGCTACAGGCCACCCTCTCAAACTCAGGAACCCCACACAGCCTTCCTGAAGACACTGGAGGGTATAAATGTATCTCAAAACACCATCATATTGGGTGACTTCAACTACCGAATATAGACTGGGAACATTACTCAAGCCCTAACTTTCTAGCCCAACGGTTCCTGGAGTTCATAAATTCAAATGCCATGGAACAGCTAGTCACTGTTCCCACGAGAGGAGAAAATATACTAGATCTCATTGTCACAAACATGGGGACAAAATGCTCCACACGAAGTATATCCCTCATTGGTGAGATCTGATCATAAACTAATCTCACTGGAAATCCACATCCCGCCCCACCCCAAACAAAAAGACCATAGTGAAGAACTTCTCTAAAGCAAACTTCACACTACTCAAGACTGGTGTGGTATCCTTCAAGGCCCCTGAGCCAGAGGAAACCACAACCCAAGCTGCGGAAGCCCTTACAAATGCCTTCTATGAACACCTCCAGGACTGCATGGATCAGGCAATCCCAAATAAAACCAAGACTCTTTCCACAAAGGGCAAGCGTCCAGTCTGGTGGACCCCAGCCATTAACAAACTTTACAATAAGAGGAGAAAGCTATTACATGATAGAACAAAATCCATAAAAGGGAAGTCACCCCTGATCATTATTAGTATAAATTACGAGCACTCATAAAATCAACTAAGGCCAATTTTGAGAGAAAAATTGCCATGGATTCAAAGGACAATCATAAGGCCTTTTTCAGCTATGTTAGAAACCTGGGTGGAAACTCCCAGATATGCTCAGAATTAGTCCAAAATGATACAAAAATCACTGAACCCACAGACATTGCCAACATACTGGCAGACAGGTTCAGTGCAAACTTCACCCCCCTCCCCTAAAGGAGGGATAACTATCCCAGCCGAGTGTAGCCTCCCGGACATCTCAAATGCGCAGGTGAAAGCTGCTCTCTCTAAAGCTAAAAACACAGCATCAATGGGACCGGATGGTGTCCCCGGCTGTGTGCTACACGAGCTAAATGAGGAATTAACCCCGCACATAAGGCAGCTGTTTAATCTCAGCCTTACCACAGGATACGTGCCCAAGGAGTGGCGTGACGGCAACTGTGGTCCCACTCCACAAAGGCGGCCTCACGGACCCTGGTAATTACCGCCCCATAAGCTTAACAAGTCTAGTCTGCAAAGCTATGGAGAGGATCATAATGGAGCTCATAAACAAAGATATAGGGGACTTGCAGACATTGGACCCGACCCAGTTTGGCTTTGTCAAGGGAAGATCATGCCTTTTGAACTTGGTCGACTTCTTGAAACAGTCACCAAGGCCATTGATGAGGAAAGGCAGTCCATACAGCCTACCTTGACCTTGCAAAGGCTTTCGACACAATACCCCACTCGGTATTGTAGAAAAACTTACCAGCTTAAATGTAAACCCATATGTCACAAGATGGGTTGTAAACTGGCTTAAGGACAGAACCCACAGGGTTAGAGTTGCTGGCGCTGTGTCAGACTCCAAGCCGGTCACAAGTGGTGTCCCACAGGGCTCGGTCCTTGGCCCCCTATTGTTTGGCATCTACTTCTCAGAAGTACAGGCCAGCATGGGAGGACTTTGGCTGACAAAGTTTGCAGACGACTGCAAACTGGGCCATAGTGGAAAGTGCATCGGACACGGATATCCTTCAGAAGGGACTCACGGAAACAGATAGCTGGTGCCAGAGCCATGGCCTGAAGTTAAACGCCAAAAAATGTATAGTCATACCCTTCGGGAAAAACAAGGTAACCCCAAGCTACCATATAGGTGGCAATCCACTAAGCACAGAAGAGGTTATCAGGGACCTGGGGACCCAGGTTGACAGTGGCCTTTCTTTTGACACTCACATTGCTAAAGTGGTTAGAAAGACCTTCTACATTGCCCACCTGATCATGAAGGGATTCACATCCAGATCTAGTGAGGTCATTGTTCCCCTGTACTCTTCACTTATCAGACCAATGATAGAGTACAATGCCCCATTCGGGATGTATCTCACCCGACATCTGCAGCAATTGGAGAGACCCCAAAAGTTCCTCACCAAAAGGATAAAGGGACTCCAAAATCTGTCATATGCTGCCAGATTGAAGAAACTCCAGCTCTACTCAGTCGCATACCGGCTGCTCAGAGGTGACATGTGCCTGACATACAAGGCCATGTCCAACCCAGAATTAATGGACATGCTCCACCTCAAAAAATCCAAATCCACCAAAACCACTAGAGCAAGCGACTTAAACCTTAGCACGGATATAAATAGGACGTGCTGGAGGGATAGATTTATCACTCAGAGACTCCCTATGCTGTGGAATAAAATCCCGGTCCATGTGAGGCAGAGCACCTCGCTGACTCTGTTCAAGAGAAATCTAGACCTGTGGATGGGAGATCGTAGGTTTACCCCGGGAATCATCTCTGTGTCACTGCTGGACAGAGGCACAACAAACTAATGGGCACAGTATTTTTTCATATAAGGGGTGGCGTAAGCCACAAAAATTTGGGCTAGGCTTATAAATGCCTTAGGGCAGATAGCCTAGTATAAACCTATGAACCTATGAGATAGCTGTAGAAAAAATAGGAATGCACCGTTATGTGATGACTTCAAAAAATCTACATAAATTAGCTAATAGAAGTTAGATGTTAAGCAGAAAGGCACAAGTCAATAACACCAACAATTCTTAGACTAATAACATTACTTCAGATACAGAGGAAATAGTTAATATTGTTTTAATTCCATGAGTATCTTAATGATACAAATAATCATGATAATTACAAAACCGACAAGTATTTAAAGGAATATGTTACTAATAAATTTAATGACCAACAGATATCTCTTTTGAATAGGCCTATTACCCTAATAGACGTTGAAGCTTTTAAAAGGGGAAAAATGGTAACCTCCAGGGTTAGATGTACAAGTATGGAATTACTTAGTTTGCTTCCATTAGATATTTTAGAATTACTGAGTGACATTTTCAGAATAATTCAGTGACAATCTCCCATATATTTAACCAATGAAATGATAATACGTTTGTTTCATCATATAAATGTAGACTTACTTGCTTCCACCTTTACTACAATATTAAGAGGTAAAGTAGTTTAATAAAGCTCAAACAGGATTTATAGTTAGTAGATTAATTGTATGCTAATATGAAAAGGGTAATAACTATTTTAGATTTACCAAAAAAGAACAATAAATTGGCCATAATTAGCTTAGATATCAAGAGAACTTTTAAACAAGTAGTTCCAGTTTACAGAATCAAAAATTTAGAAGTGCTTGCATTTCCAGAACAATTTGTTGGAATATTTAAAAACTTGTGTAGGGACTCCATATGTCAATTGGCTTTTATGTTTCTTGGGGATTCATTTTAAACAAAGGGAAAAAACAAGGGCAGCCCTTGCTCTTCTATTGTTTGCATTATTTATCAAACCATCAGCTAATACTATAAGAAGCAATGAAAAAAATGATGGATTTTCAATTAACAGGGATTATTAATCTAAACTACAGCTTTTATAGATGATTTATTCACTATAGCAGATTTAAATTATTCATTTGAAGAAATAGATGAGGAAATTGAGTCATTTCAAGAACGGTAGCTGCTGAAATTTAATAATGATAAAACTGAAACTTTAGTGTAAATTATATACTAGATAATAAGTTTAAAGATTAACATAGATATAATTGGGAAGGAAATTTTTATTTTGAAATATTTTAGTTTATCAAGATTGGAATAAGATTATTAATACAAATTTTGAAAAAAAAAATAATTGAAATGGTACTTATGAAAAAGGGAATGAATGTTTTTTTTTTACTTTTAAGGCTATGTTATTACTTATTAAAAAGATTATATTGCCAAAGATCATGTACATATTGCATTCAATAACATTAATACCTGACAAAAAACTTTTAAAGGAAATGGAAAAAATGTTAACTTCATTCTTATGGTATCCTAAAAAGCTGAAAATTGCTTATAGAAATCATACAAGTTTAATGGGAGTATGGTGGTATCAGTTTCCCAGATGTAAAATAAATTCTGTTGCTTCAGATTTTAACTCTATTATACTCTGGATAGGCTCAACTTACACTAGTCAATAAAAAGCATTCAGGAACTGATTTTACTAAATTCTAATAAGTTTGGCAAATATGATAAATTAGAAATATGTAACAATCCATCTGATTGTTCTTGAAAGTTGGGTTATGGTTCTCATCCTAGAAACCAGGTAATCCTTTCATCTGGTTAATACAATTTACTTTAAAAGGAAATTCAGTTCAGTCTTAAGAATCTACATACATGAAATCAAGTTTTAAAATCATTATGAAATACATTTTTTCAAACTCCATTAATATAGAATTGGACATTTTGTGGTTTCTTGTTGCATACACGTATAGATTTAAGGAAACTCAGAAGAATGTTAAGATGAATATACTAAAAAGGATGGATTGATATTCTAGTCTTATTGCTTTGAAAAAGGAAAAGCTAAGTTGACCTAATATTTAATGAAAGACTATAAGTTGAATGAATCTGTTAACCAGATGCATGATAATATGAGTGAGGAGGAACAGAACACTATTCCCCCATTATAGGAATATATGAATGCTGTTATTGAGGGTAAATTGACCTACAAGCTTCCTTGCAACATTGTACTTGGAAGACTGTTCAATTGTTTGGTTTTAACTTCTGCCAAGAGAAATCCTGAGCTTCAGGCCCTTATGGCCATTCCTCCTTTTTAAATTATTCACAGGGATAGAGTGTCTCTTTGTACTAATCCTTCTTTTATGCCTAATGTGGTCAATGAGTTGTTCCTTAAACAGTCTATGTAATTCTGTCCTTTTTTTCCTTCTTCTCAGTCTACCAGTGAGAAGGTTCTTCACTTCTTAGGCCTGCATAGACAGCCTAGATGTAATTTGGATAAAACAAATTATTTACAAATCTGAGCAACTTTTAGTTTCCTTTTATCCCAGGACTTTAGGTTTAGCTGTTTCCAAGTAAACCATCTCCACCTGGATCTCTAAGGCCATTTTCATTTATTTCTTTCATGGCAAATATGTTTCTTCATCTGTAATTGCACATTGTACTAGGGTGGTTGCCTCTTCTTATGCCTTTTTCAAGGGTTTAGACACTAATTCCATCATTGAAGCTACTTGGTCCACTGTTGATATTTTTACTAAACATTACAAATGGATGTTGTTACCAGGTCATGTATTGCCAGGGCTATTTTGCATGGGTTTGTAAAGGGCTCTTCTGCGCCTTCCTCCTCCCAGTCTTCCTCTTAGGTCTTGTACTTTCCCATTTGTTATGAATACTGCAACAGTAATATGGAAGGACTTTCAGTAGTACATTTGTGTAAAATCTTACCATAACAGTAGTTGTCCTTCTCTTCACTGTTGTGGTATTCTGCCCCTCCATCCTTCCCCCCTCTATTATAGCTCTTTCCCCTGTATTTTGTTACCTTCTTGGCTGAAGGGCTCTCACTTCTTTCCCTTCTGAACTTTTTTCTTTTGGATGTACATGTTCTATATTGCCCTTGGGGGGTATTTTGTTCCTTCTGGGTTAATTCATTTCTGAGTATTTCTGATCGTATGTCCCCTTCATGCCCCACATGCAATATAGGGAGCGTATGTGAGATGTATGGCAGCTATAAGATGTAAAGGCTTTGGTATGTTGCCTGGATGTTGGACTATCCTTGGCAGGAGACCCCTTCACTGAGGAATACAGTGATGAGAAGGATGTCTACTCTTATGGTAAGTTTTATACAACTGTACTTTCTGCAATGTTTCTAATGAAGGGAATAGGAAAAAAGTACAGACTGAGTTTTGCCTTTAAAGGTTGAGCCTATGACAATGAACCTCATTAGCCAAATACTTGGCTAATCCCCATTTCTGTTTAATGTATTGAAAGGAAGTTATGAAGGTCTCACTTGAGCCATTATGTACCTGCTGTGAACAGCATCTCCCGTAGGTCAGTACCACCCATTCTGTATCGCATGTGTTTCCCAACATCAGACACCTACAAGTCATGCTACATCACATGTATGTATCCAAATTTCATACAAAGACCTAACACTGGCCCAACACATAATTACAGTTGCATTGCAAATTGTTATTTGCTGTGGTTGAATCATGGCACAGTTATTTGTGTTTTACGTACTAAGTTCTACATTGTAGAAGTAACCTTTATATGGATAACCCCTACATATTCCTTTTTTTGAAAATAAATTCCATACAACAGATTAGGCCTTGCTGTGCTGCTCTGAGCAAGGTCATAACCCAACCAAAACATTTTTTCTCAACATTTCTCCTATTAATCCTATATTAATGTTCTTGTAGGGACTAAGCCCACTTTGCTCCTTATGGCTGGAGAGGTTTCCTAGGATTATAGCCTCTTGACAATTGTACATATCCAGAGAGACACTTCAATCATCAGAGACCATCCAGGCTATATAACAGAGATTAAACTGGCAGAAACCAACCCCTCAAACACACACCTACCCACCTTTTCCTATTTTGTGTTTCCTTCCTCCAATGATCATTAATTTACAGTGCATTTTTTTTTTTTGTTAGGGCTCATCTTTATATTGATATCCCCTTTCCACAGTGTCAGAAAGTACCCTAGGTGGTGGTCCCTCTCTGTTCATAGGTTCATAGGTTCATACTAGGCTATCTGCCCAAGGGCATTTATAAGCCTAGCCCATAGTTATGTGGCTTTCGCCACCCCTTTAGTTTGAAGAAAACTATGCTTATTATTTTGCTGTGCCTCTGTCAAGCAGTGACACTGAAGTAATCCCTGGGGTATATCTGCGATCTCCCATCCATTGGTCAAGATTCCTCTTGAACAAGGCCAGCGAGGTGCTTTGCCTCACATGTACCGGGATTTTGTTCCACAGCATAGGGAGTCTCTGGGTGATGAATCTGTCCCTCCAGCACGTTCTATTAATAACCGTGTCAAGGTTTAAGTCTCCCGCTCTTGTGGTTCTGAGGAATCTAGATTTTTTGAGGTGAAGCATATTCATCAAATCTGGGTTTGACATGGCCTTGTATGTCAGGCACAGGTCACCTCTGAGCAAGCGGTATGCGACTGAATAGAGTTGGAGTTCTTTCAGTCGGGCAGCATAAGACATATTTTTGAGACCCTTTATCCTTTTGGTGAGGAACTTTTGGGGCCTTTCCAGCTGCTGCAGGTGTCGGGTCAGATACATTCCGAATGGGGCATTGTACTCAATCATAGGTCTAATGAGTGATGAGTACAGGGGGACGATGACCTCCCTTGATCTAGATGTGAATCCTTTCATGATCAGTTGGGCAATGTAGAAGGTCTTCCTAACTACTTTAGCAACGTGAGTGTCAAACGAAAGGTTACTGTCAACCTGGGTCCCCAGATCCCTGATAACTTCTTCTGTGCTCAGTGGATTGCCACCTATATGGTAGCTAGGGGTATCCTTGTTTTTCCCGAAGGGTATGACTATGCATTTCTTGGCGTTTAACTTTAGGCCATGGCTCTGGCACCAGTTATCCATTTCTGTGAGGCCCTTCTGAAGGATATCTGTGTCAGATGTGTTTTCGACTATGGCGCCCAGTTTGCAGTCATCTGCAAACTTTGTCAGCCATAACCCTCCTGTGTTTGCTTGTACTTCAGAAAAGTAGATGCCGAACAAGAGTGGACCCAGGACTGAGCCTTGTGGGACACCACTTGTGACCGGCTTTGAGTCTGACATGGCGCCAGCTACTCTGACCCTGTGGGTTCTGTCACTTAGCCAGTTTGCAACCCATCTTGTGATGTATGGGTTTACATTCAAGCTGATGAGTTTTTCGATGATACCTGAGTGGGATATTGTGTCGAAGGCCTTTGCCAGGTCGAGGTAGGCTGTATGGACTGCCTTACCCTCATCAATGGCCTTGGTGACTGTTTGGAAAAAGTCAACCAAGTTTAAAAGGCATGATCTGCCTTTGACAAAGCCAAACTGGGTTGGATCCAGAGTCTGCAAGTTCCCTATGTCTTTATTTATGAGTTCCATTATGATCCTTTCCATGGCTTTGCAGATAAGGCTTGTCAAGCTAATGGGACGGTAATTTCCAGGGTCGGTGGAGGCACCGCCCTTGTGAAGTGGGACCACAGTCGCCGTGCGCCACTCCTTGGGTACGTATCCTGAGGTGAGGCTAAGATTAAACAGCTGTCCTAACTGCGGGTTTAATTCCTCATTGAGTTCGTGGAGTACACAGCCGGGGACACCATCCGGTCCCATGGATGCTGTGTTTTTTGCCTTGGAGAGAGCAGTTCTCACCTGGGCGTTAGAGATGTTTGGGGGGCTACAATCCTCTGGTATAGATATCTCTCCTTTTGGGGGGGAGGGGAGGGAGAAGTTAGCACTGAACCTGTCAGCCAATATGTTGGCAATGTGTGTAGGTTCAGTAATCTTCACATCATTTTGAACTAATTCTGAGCATATCTGGGAGTTTCTTCCTAGGGTTCTAACATAGCTAAAGAAGGTCTTATGATTGTCTTTTGAGTCCTTGGCGATTTTTCTCTCAAAATTTGCCTTGGATGATTTTGTGAGAGCTCTTAGTTTTTTACTTATAGTGATCAAGGGTGTCTTACCTTTCAAGGATTTTGCTCTACCTTGTAGTAGCTTCCTCCTTTTGTTGTAGAGCTTGTTTATAGCTAGGGGTCCACCAGACTGGACGCTTGCCTTTGGTACAAAGAGTCTTAGTTTTGTTTGGGATTGCCTGATCCATGCAGTCCTGTAGGTGCTGGTAGAAGGCATTTGTAAGTGATTCAGCGGTTTGAGTAATGTTTACCACCAGCTCAGGGGCCTTAAAGGAGACCACACTAGTTTTTAGAAGTGTGAAGTTGGCTTTTGAGAAGTTTTTCACTGTGGTCTTTTTTATTTCAGGTGGGGGTGGGATGAGGACCTCCAGCTAGATTAGTTTATGATCTGATCTCACCAGTGAGGGGTATACTTCCGGTGTTGAACATTGTGGTCCCATGTTTGTGATGATGAGATCAAGTATGTTTTCTCCTCTTGTGGGGATGGTGACAAGTTGTTCCATGGCATTTGAGTTTATGAACTCCAGGAACCTTTGGGCTAGAGTGTTTGGGCTTGAGTAGTGTTCCCAGTCTATATTAGGGTAGTTGAAGTCACCTAGTATGATGGTGTTTGGAGATACATTTATCCCCTCCAGTGTTTTCAGGAAGGCCATGTGAGGTTCCTGAGTTTGAGAGGGTGGCCTGTAACATGCTACAAATTGCAGAGCAGTTTTGCCTATGGTTATTTGCACCTGGATGGTCTCCGATGCATCGTGCGTTGCCACCAACCTTGAGGTGTGGGTGTCCTTTATGAATATGGACACCCCGCCTCCTTTCTTGGTGTTGTCCGGATTTTGGGGCCGGAACGCATGATACGAGGTAAAACCTGATAGTGCTGGGGTGCTCTCAGGAGCCTTGAACCAGGTTTCTGTCACAGCACAGACATCGATGTTCTCCATACTGAGAAGGGCCTCGAGTGCGTGCATCTTGAGATTGAGACTTCTGGCGTTGAGCAGCATTACCCTTAGTTTTTTTCCTTTTTTGTGTTCTAGGGTGGTAGGTTTAGAATTTGAGCCTTGCCTAAAAAAGGCACTATGGGGGTGGCAAGAGCCTTTGCCAATATCCGGAAGCCCAGGGGTGACAGATGCAAGCCGTCCCTTGCGAAGCAGCGTGGCTTGTCCAGCATGTCATCCCAGGCAGACAGACATTTGATCCCCTTTGAATGACACCAGAATTTAAGCCAATTATTAAAGCTAATCATCTTATCACTGTATTGTGGCATCATTCTAAGTGAAGGTAGGATACTGCTCAAGGTCAGGGTCATACCTGCCTGGGCTACATAATCAGAGAGCTCCTCAATGTCTCTTTTCATGTAGTCCAAGGAGGTACGTCTCAGGTCGTTGACACCAGCGTGGACAATGACTGAGTCATACTTGTACCTGCTGTTGAGAGACCTGAGTGCTTGCATTATGTGGCGGATTCTAGCGCCTGACAGGCAGCTTACTGTGACCTTCTCCTTATTCAGTCTGGTGAGCGGGACGTCAGTGTGTCTGACTATGGAGTCACCAATGACGAGTGTGTCTGGCATTGTGTTTGGCCTTAAGGGCTGTGACTGTTTGACACTCTGACTGTGTGGTCTATGTGTTGCATGTGTTTGGTCCTGAGGTGGTAGTTGTTTGGGTGTCTGCTTTGGTGGCCTCTGCTGTTTTGGTAGATTATTGATCAGAGCCTCCGAGTATGACTTTGTGTGATTATGTGTATGATTTGAAGTTGTGCTGGTACTATGTGTGACTGGGTATGTAGTGTGTGTGGTTACCTTCTCCTCCTGTCTGGTCTTGCCAGTCCTATGTTGAGAGAGCTCAGCCTCCAGTTTGACCGTATAGTTGCATCTCTCGCATGTATTTGTGTTTTGTGGGAGAAGGAGAGGGTTGTCTGTGTACATGAGGCAATTGTAACATTGCCTCAGTATTCCCAGGTTCACCAGCTGAGCAGGAGAGGACACTAGCAACTGATCCCTCGACATGCTAGAAGGAATAGATAAGAAACTTACAAAAGACTCCGGGGGATGTGGGTTCTAGGCTGGTGGAGTACTATCTATAATAAGAGTGCTTTATCAAGGTGAAAGTACTGTAGGAGCAAGTGCTAGGCTTTACAGATAGAGAATAGTCTACTTGGGAATCAAGTAGAGATGAACTTTTTAGTTATAGGGTACGCTGGTTTGATCAGCAGTACAGTTCGAGGAAGGTAGTTTTAAGGGAAAAATTGAAGAGTGGAATTTAGGTAGCCCGAATAGTTTAACCTTGTTTAACCGCTGCTCTTGTGTGCAACAGTGGCAACTCCGCGCTAAATCGCGCTAATGCGTGCTTTATAGCAGGGGGCTGGAAAAAACAGGAAATGACCCAAAATGGCCAACGAATTACTAGTTGCTGTCTCTAACCACTCCTCTGAGGACAAACAAGCAGCTCAGTACTCCCCACTCCCACTGGTGAGTAAAGAAACTACCTCTGGCCACACAAGAAAATGGAGGAACACAGGAACCAAATACAAAGCCCAGGGATCAGCAAAATCTGATCACTGGAACAACTAACTAGGAAAGTTTAGGAAAGCAGTAGTATTTTTTTTGTTTTTTTTAGTTTTTTTGCACACAGACAGAAAAAATACAGCAAATGCTTTGTTTTTCGACTAAATTGCTATCAAAGGCTGGTACACTTGAGTGTATTAGCCTGTTTGTTACTTTTAAGCAAAACTTTAGCCAACAAGTGCAATCAACAATTTAAGCACAGAAAAACAGGAAAATCAGGTAATAAAACAGTAATATAGGCACAAACAGTCGTCGAAAAGCTCAAAAGATCGAAAAATGCAAAATAAAATGTTTAAAAAATACTTATAATCAAGAAAGTCGCTTTTTCTGCTCTCTGCTGGCTTAGGAACTCTGCCATGGACTAAGTGTTGAACTCTGGTCACAAATGTCATGGACAGGTGTTTGGCCTGTTTGCAACAAGACTGACCTTCACTCATAAGTTTGTATGAGAAGTGCATAGACAAAACTGACATTGTGATGTACAGTCACTCAACTTGATTCTTTCTGTGTTTGTTTTCCAGGATGATGCTTATAGTTTGGAACAATACATTACACGAGAGTTTACAAAACTGCATGTGTTACTACATGACTGGGAGCAAAAATTAGTCCAACAGCTTAAAAATAAAGTGGTGGCTCTTAAACAGATGGAAGAAAACCTTGAATGTACAAAACATGATGCTGTGGTCACCAATGTGAAAGTACCCAACGGCAGCTTGGAGTTCAGGAAGGAAATAACACTGACTGTGGAAGAGATGAAAGAAAATGCTGAAAACATTAAACATGATGTTACTGCAACATGTAAATCATTGTGTGATAAGTCTGAGACTCGAAAACAGGAAACAGTTCATTTTCTAACTGTAAGTGTACTTTTCATTACATGTGTTTTATTTTATATACAAGATCGGGCAGTTGATTGTAAGTAGTATGTCGTGACAGTGTAACCGTGATATGTTTTTCTTTACATATTGCAGAAGTGAATTTATCAAGGATTTTCCAAATACTCCAGAACACCAAGAACATACCTTGTTTAAATTTGTAATTATTTATTTTTGTTTGTTGATTGTAAAGTTCCATCTAGGCATAGTCCATTTGCACTGAGAAGAGAAGAAACCCTAGCAGACAATATAAGATTACAGAGGTTACATGTAAAGCCATTGCAGTATACAGAAAAACACAGTGGTAAGATCTGATAACATATCTCTCAGCTGTCCAGAATTTTGCAGAACACCTCTAGTTTTACCTTAGATTTTTGCATCTCCCTCAAAAAAAATTTATTTTCTGGTAAATTACTGAGGATTAGAGTCAGTCGCTAATGGTAGACATTACAGTTTCATTCTTGTTCTTCAGAAAGTACATCCTGATATAGAACCAATTGCTAATTAACATTTTAAGTGAATTAGAATAATATGTAACAATTGTTTCTGATTTTGGGCCTTTGTCTCCACATTAATTCTGGCTTTTGGCCTGAATTTTTGTCTCCACATTACTTCTGGCTTTTGGCCTGAATTCTTGAACAAGCAAGTTGAGCTGTATAATACATACTATTATGATGCAGTGCAGACAAACTATGAATGAATGCCTTGTAAACAGTATCCAAATGATTAGAATATCTTTGGTTATCTTCTCTGAGTCAGTAGCAGTTATAGGCTGACTGGCTCATGTGTATTGCTTGTATTTGGTGTACTGTCTAACTGCTATTTTATAAGCAGGCCCATCCTAATTTCACGTTCACTTTTCTTTTTATACATTTTCAGTTGTACTGTCCCGTTGTGCTACAGCTCTTATTTTGAACATGTCCAGCTCCACAATCATGCTTTCAGTCTAAAATGCTCAAACCACATAACCAGTGATTTATCATGTGTCATCGCTACTTCTGTTTGTAGTCGTCCTCTTATCAATTTGATGTTATATGGAATTCTGTCTCTTATCAGTAAGTTATGCAAAGCACCAAACCAAACTCAGTCTTTCATTGTGTTTTACATAATATATAAAACAATCTTCAGTACACCTCCATGGCCTTGGTTGCACTCAGTAAAAACTAAAACAAAAAACGTTTTAATGAAACCTTTAAAAACACTGGCAAACTTAGAACATGGAGAGCTAATACAGCCAATCATTGTATTAGCTCTCCATGTTCTAAGTTTGCCAGTGTTTTTAAAGGTTTCATTAAAAGTTTTTTGTTTTAGTTTTTCCTAAGAGTGCAACCAAGGCCATGGAGGTGTACCGAAGATTGTTTTATATTTTGTCTTTGATTCACTCGGTATCCTTGGGAGTTCAGCAGTGTGTTTCTTCATTGTTCATTGTGTTTTATGTTATTCTCATAAGCATCTACGGACTCCTAAACCATTATAGTTCCAATGAAAAATAAATGTGCTGCATGTCCCAGGTATTTGAAGATTTAACATCCTTCCTGTGTTCTTGTTGTGTTATTAAACCCAGTGACATTGTGGTCATCTGCCCTTTATATTAATTTTTCAACAAAGTGCCCTGCTTCTCAGCTTTCATCGACTCTCACCAGTAAACACCCAAAAGTATAATTTTGTGTCAAGCCACTCCTCTTAAACTGTTTAAATTAATTTGTCCTCCTGTTGTGATCCACATACCCGGAATACTGAGTGCCCACATATAATTACAGGTGAAACCAACAATCCTCTAAAAGGCTCTCCCTCAGAGCTGATCCACTTACTGTGTAAGTAAGCTAGTTATACGTTGAGTGTCCTTAACCATCACTGTTTGCACTGCTTGTAGAGCTGTACTGAGAGCATATTCTGGCAGCTGTCTTTTGTGTAATTAATTGAAGTAAAAGAACACTGCCTGTAACTGTCTAGTCTGATCATGTTTTAGTCTCATCCTTGAACCTATTTGTACGTGCTTTTTGAGGCAGTATAACTACTGTTTCATGTTTACTGTTAGCCAAGTTCTAACGCTCACTAGTTCCACTAGAGAGAGATGCATTGTTTATCAAAACTGGAGGCTAGTCTCTCGCTCTGTGTCCCACCCATAACCCATTAAACAGCACAACATAACATAGTAACACAGTTAACAAAACTCCACTGTAACACATGTTGAGGTCATAAAGAAACCTTTCCTAAACCTCCAAGGTCTAGTTGTCATCCTACTAGCTTATGTCAGCTATTTTGTCTAAATGCTAACAGTATCCCTACACCCAAGTCACCTGTACCATTGAGGTCTTATAAGGCATCAGCACACTCCAGAAAATGTGTTGGTCATTGGTAATTACATTTCAAGACATAGAGAGACCACAGTCACCAGGTTGGAAAAGGACAAGGTGACAGCTGTATATGGTACTAGGATTAGGGATCACTAGGGCCCTTAGGCCTCTGTGCCACCCCATTTACAATTACAACTTTGTAGTTGACCATGTGGGGTTGAATGATAGGGATTCCACTTTAAGGGAGATGAGGAGACGCAGTTTTAACTCCCTCTGCTCATGCCTTTGAAGAAAACGAGGCTCTGGAATTGAGCAACATTTTACCATTACCAAGAATGATGCCTAAGTTCAAGGATAAAGTAACTGGCTAAGTAAATTGATTCTAAGAGGATTCAGTGTGCATCTGCATGGTCTGAGATGGTTAACAGACCCCCCCCCCACTGCTTTTTCAGGGGTGACTTGCACCTGTCATCCACTCCTCAGTTTTTCCTGTTTGAATTCCATCTCAGAGAATTAGATAACGAAGGCAAACCCATGGGTCTCTGGGCAAATACACTGAGGGCTTGATGGTAACAGTCTGCATATGCATGTTAGAACAATGATGTCTGTAATGGGAAAGTAAAAATATGTCATATTTATTCTACTGGCATACAGTTCTACTAACTGGTTAGTGCACAGAATAAATGCTGAACCCCCCCCCCCCCAGTTCTCTTAACTGTTGTATAGCTCTCAGTTGTACCGGTTTCATTACACAAGTAAAAGTTTGATAATTCAGACCTATCGACGTGTGTCTGTGTATGAGCATTTGTTACTAAACTTTGTAGTTGCTGCTAACCTGAGTAACAGTAATACGTATTGTGTGCACACTTTGTAAACATTTTGAAGCCTGCTGTGTTTTTTTTTCCTTTACATACAAAGAATATTTATGCCGATGCTGTAGTGGTACACAAGTGACATCTGTAGAGTAACAATCTACAGTGTTGTACTTGCATCTCATCCTTTTTCATCTTCATAAATATTACTGCTGTAATTACATTTATATGTATTAGAAGCCATTCAGTGAGACTTGTAGGAATGGAGATTCTTGCCTCTTTGGTTGCATTTATGTTGTTTTGTATTTATCCTGCAAAATGCTATAAACTTCATGTATAGACAACCTGATGAATTAATCTATACATTGTGTACTGTTGTGGAAACACCAGAAGAAAAACATTGGGTGGCATTCCTATCCCTCAGCTTGCATATGTACAGTGGTAACCTGAGAAGAGGGCCACTGTACCTTTACATAAATGTGGTAAGCACCAATGAATGGTGCAGATTACAGAAAAATGGTGTGCTGTACAGAAATGACCGCAACATTTGTGGCTACTATAAAATGTATTAAACATAGTCTTGTGTGTCATGGAAGCCACTTGAATATAAAGTGGCAACTTACATCTTTCTGCTGTTTCTATTGTTTATAAGTGAGTGAAAGCCTGTGCTAACTTGTGCATACCACAAACAATTATTTGAGGAAAGCTGCACTCAGCACAGCTGTTCAGAAATCGGATTAAACTGCTAAAAGTTTTATTTACTGAATGTAGGGATGTGCTTAAGTGGACACCTTGACTGGTCTTTTATAAGATTGGAAAGGAAAAAATAGGAGAGCAAAAATAGGAGAGCTGGAAATGAGGGAAAGAGAAGATGAAGGACAGAAAAGGAAGGCATAACGAGGATTGTGTTACAGGGAGTAGGATGAGAGGGGAGGGGCAGTTTTTGCAGGGGATAGACCCCCTACCTTTTAATATAAGAGAAGTTCATGAAGGCGTAAGGGAAGAAGGCATAGGGGAGATGCTTAAGGAAGAGTTAAGGAATGGATGCAGCATAGGGAGATGCTTAAGAAAGAGTTAAGGAATGGATGCTGCATAAAAGATGGACAAGACAGAAGTATTATGGTGGGCCCACATTGGTGAGGGAAGGAAGACATACCGTTAGCAGACACAAAAGTGGAAGGGTGAGGACTTGTGCAGCACTGGTCACACCCCAGTCTGGTCTTCAGAGGGAACCCTGATGATATGTGGATGGAGGCCTCTGGTGGCTCAGTGGTCAAAGACAATTGGGTCAGCAAGTCTTCTACCTGCTAAAGAATAGTTTCTGTTGGTTGAAGGTGTCTCCCTACTGCCTAGTCAACCTCTGCCTTTTCCAGGTTCTGAAGCTTGTGATGTTGGCAGCTTTTCAGGCTACCATACTCTCCGGGGGGGGGGGGGTACTGACCATGTTATCCATTGATAGGAAATGAGTGCATGGAAATAGCCAAAGGCCAAGATGTCTGTACCTTCTTAACCATCGAGCAGCGCTAGTTTTGGTAAGAGCAAGCGGTTCTCAGCAGGAAATACCCAAGGTAGCAGTTACCGCAAGCATGTTCACAGATTACAAAGATAGAAAAGGTGTGACTTCCACTTTGTAATGTATATGTGCACAGTGCAGGAACACACAAAAAAGTTACTATGAATTGCAAGCAGGTAGGAAAATGCATTGATGTCCTTCAAGGATGCATCTGCAGTCCTAACAAATGGGTTGTCCTGCCTCAGGCAGCCCTTCGGTTGGCCAGATTCCAAAGTCTGGGTCTGGCCTCGGCTGATGTCGCATTTCACCCGACATCATAGCTGCTTGGGTATAAAGGCATCAGCCGATGCCATTTTCCTCAGTCTTTCTTGCCGCGCAGTGCCCGAAGCAGAAGCTGTTTGCAAGTGCCGGTTGGTCAGATCCAGAGATTTCAGCGTACCGAAGACTTCTAAAAAGCTAAGTACCCCATTGGGGACTCTTTCTTGCCTCAGCCGATGTCAGACAAAGTAAATAATTGTTTAACTTGTGGGAAACAAATACCTCATAAGGATTTCCACTCTTATTGCCTTCCTTGCTTAGGCCCAGACCACGACGTATCAGCTTGTTTAGCCTGTGCTTCCTTCAACCGACGGACTCTCAGACGTCGGTCGGAGTTTGCCGAAGAGTTTTTTGGCTCCACTTTTGCATATAAAATGCCATCGGAGACTCCGACTACCCATTTAGCTAAAAAACGCAAAGAAAAGGACCGACACTCGCGGCCCGCGGTTTCAGCTGAAACCACGGTTAGGCCTACCGCGAGTGTCTCGGTTTCGGCTGAAAACGAGACCTCGGTTCTCCCATCGGCCGAAAGCATGCCTCCGATAACCGAGGCCACACAGGCCATGGCTGAGTCGGCTACAGAAATCCCTGCTGAAGTAGCAGGCACACAAGAGTTGTCTGACACTATTCCGTTGGACATCTCTACTCCTGCACATGGGACAGCTAGACCCCCTGCTTCTATGTCTATCAAGGTCTTTTCCAGGGCTAAAGCAGCCAAACTTTCCAAAGCCTTACCTTCAAAAGCTCCCTCTCACAGGCCTTCCTCAAGTTCCCAGATTCTCAGCCTTGCTGAGGACCTTATTTCTCTGATCAGGGGAACCCAACCTCACCCAGACAGGGCCTCACAACCCCCTCCTGAAAAGAGGCCTAGGACTGAATCCCCTGAACCTCTGTCCTCTAACTACTCCTCGGATGGTTCAGATGTATCGGACCATCAGGAAGACCCGTACTCACCTTATGAGGATTCTGATGCAGAAGACTCCATTCCTTCTGCCTCACCTCCAGAAGAATTTTTTTTTGGGGAAACCCTACACTCAATGAGGGAACACTTCCAATGGCAGGGTCAGGATTTTTCTGATTCCAGGAAAAGGCTTAGGACTTTTTTACACTTACCACAGCATAGGTCTTTAGCCATTCCACCTGTACTATCAGTTGTGGATGATGCATACAATGATGCCAGTACTGCCCCTGATTCTCTTCCCCCGGCCCCTGCAAAGCCTGATAGATACTACAGGGTCCCGGATTCTCACTACCACTTGTATAAGGCTCATGCTGCAGACCCAGAAACCATTTCTCAAGGCCCTAAAGGTGTTGCAGCTGCCTCTGCCAAAAACCCACTACCATCTGAAAGAGAATCTAGAGCATTAGAGAGATGGGGTAAAAAGGTTTATACATCTGCTACTCTTTCTGCCAGGGCTTTAAACTGTCAATTTCACATGATACAGTATCAGGAATTTTTGTTAGATCAGCTGAATAAAAAGCTGGCCTCCCCAGAACCTTTAGACCGTAAGTCCCTTCAGGATTTGGTACACAACTCTCAGCAGGTCAGTAATCATTTCCTAAAATGTGGCTATGATGCACTGGAGGCTTTATTTAGATCAGCTATGACTGGAGCAGTGATTCGAAGGCATGCCTGGTTAAAAGAACAATCCTTACCAGACCATGTTAAGTCTAAACGTCTGGATGCCCCTATGGAGAAACAAAGTTTGTTTGGCTCCCCTGCACAGGAGGTTCGAAAGAAAGTGGAAGAAAAAGCAAAATCTGTCCAAACAGTAAAGGATTTTTTGCAGGTCCAACCTCCGAGGTTTAGCAGAAATTGGCCTTCAAAGAATTGGTCCTTTCCAGACACCTCCACAGCACAGAGAGGCAGAAATAGATGCCCCAGAGGCAGAGGTCAATCTAGGGGTGCCCACAGGGGTCGTCAGTGGCAACCTGCCAACCAAAGAAGTGCCGCCACAGCTGCGACTACAACCACTTCTACAGGACAGACACAATGACTTGGCTCTGATTCCGCCTACCAGGGAACAACTGGAAGCACCCTTGGGCGGAAAGCTAGCTTTATTCTCAAGAAATTGGCATTGTATTACAGGAGACAAATGGACTTTACAAACAATAGACAAGGGCTACAGGTTTCACTTCCACACTCTACCAAAAAAGAGAGGAATGCCAAACCTTCCACCAAGCCAGAAATCAGAGGCTCTAAAACAAATCATCAGTTTACTAAGGATGAGAGCAATAGAAAAGGTACCATCTATGGAACAAGGCCAAGGATTTTACTCCAGACTATTCCTTGTACCAAGAAAAGAAAATCAATGGAGGCCTATTCTCGATTTGTCCGCACTGAACACATATCTCATTGTTCCAAAATTCAAAATGCTGACCCTACAGCAACTTCTTCCCATGCTGGGCAAGGAGTCTTGGCTGGTGACTCTAGATCTCAAGGAGGCATACCTGCACGTCCCTATACGACCAGATTGCAGAAGACACCTCAGATTTCTTGCAGGATCAGAGCATTATCAATTCTCAGCATTGCCCTTTGGCTTATCTACTGCGCCCAGAGCATTCACGAAATGCCTGGCATCAGTAATTGCTCATTGCAGGCTTCAGGGAATTCAAATCTACCCATACCGGGATGACTGCCTAATACAAGTGGACAACAAGACAAAATTAATAAAGGATTTGGCCAATGTCATACAACTGCTGCAAGCCTTGGGATACACAGTCAACATACAAAAGTCAAGACTAGTGCCATCCCAAAGGATAACATTTTTGGGTGCAGAACTGGACACAATAACTCAAATGGCTTTTCTCACCGAGGAAAAACAAAAGCAACTACCAGTCTATTTCATGGCATTAACAAGACAAACTCAGCTTACTGCAAGGAAAGTCCTGCAGGCCCTGGGTTACATGGCATCCTGCTTAATATTGATCCCACATGCCAGACTGCATATGAGAGAGTTACGATGGTACCTAAGGAATGTATGGTCTCAGCACAGACACAGTTTAGAAGCCCTGATACCATTCATTCCATGTCTGAAAAAAGAATTCCTGTGGTGGGCTCAGGCCTGTCAGACAAACAGAGGATTGCCTTTCCACAAACCACATCCAAGGCAGACCATCACCACAGATGCCTCAGACCTAGGCTGGGGGGCTCACATGGAAGACAAGTGTATCCAAGGCCTATGGTCACAAGACCAGCTGAATCTACACATAAATCTAAAGGAGATGCTGGCAGTGAAACATGCAATCGAGGCATTCAGACCATTCATCCAGCAAGGACACGTGCTGATAAGGACGGACAATACCACAGTCATGTGGTACATCAACAAACAGGGAGGCACACATTCATACCCTCTATGCCGGATGGCAATGGACCTGTGGAACTTGGCCCTGAATCTCAACATCCAACTGCAGGCCAGATTTGTACCAGGAAAAGAGAATTCACTAGCAGACAGCTTAAGCAGGACTACCACGGATGCTCACGAATGGATGCTGCATCCAGACATCTTCAAAACCATAACAAAGAAATGGGGAATGCCAGAGATAGACCTGTTCGCCTACCCACTCAACCACCAACTGAAGAAATTCTGCTCAAGAGTATACCACCCACTTGCCTAGAGTGTGGACTCCCTTTCTTTCAGCTGGAAGGACCTGACAGTATATGCCTTTCCACCTCTTCCTTTGATGTACAAAGTTCTACTGAAGATCAGAGAGGAACAGCCAAAGGTAATTCTGATAGCTCCAGACTGGCCAAGGCAACATTGGTATCCGCTACTGAGAAGCATGTGTCGGACGCATTCATGGCATCTACCTCTATGTCCTTTACTTCTAACGCAGAACAACTACAAGACCCTGCATCCAAACTTAAAAACACTGCAGCTAACTGCTTGGAAAATTGCATAAAACAAAACCAACTTGATTTATCTCAGAGGGTTAAGGACATTATTCTGGAGGCTCGCAGACCCTCCACAAGGAAAACATATTCAGCCAAATGGAAAAGATTCCTCATTTGGAGTGCAAAAAAGGGAGAAAAGGTCTCACTAGCAAACCTACCACACATCCTGGAATACTTAGCAGAACTGTTCCACAATGGCCTGTCCTATTCTTCCATTAAGATACATGCATCAGCAATTTCAGCAGAGTACAACATGGATCCTCCGGTCTTCTCTCATCCTCTCCTCAGACAATTTCTGAGAGGGATCAAAAATGTAAAGCCTCCAAGGAAACCACCTTTGCCTGCATGGGATCTCAATTTTGTGCTAGAAAAATTAACACTTCCCCTTTTGAACCAGCAGCAACAGCAGACTTACAGTTCTTATCTTGGAAAACTGCCTTCCTGCTAGCAATCACTTCAGCAAGAAGGGTATCTGAGTTACAGGCATTAATGGCAGTACAGCCTTTCCTTATCTTTCATCAGGATAGAGTGTCTCTGAGAACCAATCCTACTTTTATGCCAAAGGTGGTATCCAGGGTGTCCTTGAACCAAGCTATACATTTACCTACATTCTTTCCCAACCCACAGAACAGGGGGGAAAAACTACTACACACCTTGGATGTGCACAGACAACTGCGCTACTATCTGGACAGAACCAAGGCCAGCAGAAAAACTGACCAGCTTCTGGTAGCATATGCAACAGGAATGCAGGGAAAAGCAATTTCAAAACAGACAATTTCAAAATGGATAGGAAATTGCATTCGATTCTGCTACTCATTTCATGGAAAGACAACTCCTGAAAATATCAGGCCTCATTCCACAAGAGCTAAAGCCACCACTACAGCTTTCCTACGAGGAGTGGCTACCAAAGACATTTTAGAAGCTGCTACTTGGAGCTCCGTGCATACATTTGCCAAGCATTATAATCTTTCTTTATACTCCAGATCCCGAGCAGGTTTTGCAACTGCTGTTTTACAAGGGATCTTAACTACACCATCATTATCTTAGTGCCTCCTCCCCCAGTTTGGCTATGGTATTCTACCCATTTGTTAGGACTGCAGATGCATCCTTGAAGGACATAGTACAGTTTTGTACCTACCATAAATGTAGATGTCTGATAGGTATGCATCTGCAGTCAGGATTACCCACCCACCTTCCCCTCAGTGGTATTCCTAGGGTACTTACCCCTCATTTAGCTAGCTGGGGGAATCTATTATGGTGTATTTGTTTGTATGTATATATGTATATATATTTAGTTTTCTACTGTTTGGAATTATCTGCATTTATCCAAATTTAGCCTTCCTAGAGGGCACCTGGCATCTGGGGCAAGAAACACTGAGGAAAATGGCGTCGGCTGATGCCTTTATACCCAAGCAGCTATGACGTCGGGTGAAGTGCGACATCAGCCGAGGCCAGACCCAGACTTTGGAATCCGGCCGACCGAAGGGCTGCCTGAGGCAGGACAACCCATTTGTTAGGACTGCAGATGCATACCTATCGGACATCTACATTTATGGTAGGTACAAAACTGTACTTTTAGATAAGATCATCAAACAGATTGCAGCCATTCCTGATTTACATCTCATTACTGTATCATTTACATATTTTTTACAAGCTTACTAAAGTAGCTGGTTCTAAGTGTAGTTGTCCTTCATTTAACTAAGCTTTGCTTGGGCACAGCCAGTGCAAATTCCTGCTATGCCTAAGTGCAATGACTGTGGATGTTGCCAAATGTTCTGTTCAGCATCAAACCATTCACACATTGGGAAGCAAGCATAAAAGAAACTGCTACAGCCCTTGAAATGGGCAGACTATTACCCCTTAGAATTAGTTTTATACGATGGTTTTATATGCTGCATGTACCTATTATTGTCTATATTTCATTCTGTCTCTCTCCTCACTAACCAGATTGCTGCCCTTATTCACCAGTGTAGCTAACATCTGCAATCATTAGATGCTTGTGTTTGGATAGGCTCTCCCCACAGCTGTTACCATCAGTTCCCCTTGTACCCCCATCTCATTGGCCACTCCATGCATACTTCTATCACTGACCACTAAATTAATTTCCTTAACTATTCCACAGCCCTTACATTAATCCAGACCACTCAATCTTCTACCTCAAATTAGGTATCTTTCTCCCCTAAACCTGACTAATGTGCCAGGCCACTTTGTATAACCTTCCTGTTTGTTTTCTGCATCTGTCTCCTAATAGCTTCTTTTACCATACTGCCACCCCAATCACTACATTTTATGTCCACTCTCATGTTTCCACCCCTCACTGTGTCATGGTCCCACTGTTCCCCACTGTTTTCTTAAGTTATCCTCCAGCTTCCTGTTTTCCAGTCTCTGAATCATGTCACCCGATCCCAATTGATTTTCCTTAATGTAGGATTTTTGCTGATTTCCCATTCATGCCTCATTGAACTTGTTCTGTGGAAAAGGAGAATGGAGGGGAGAATTATTTTTAACTTGCAAAGTTCAGAAATCCTTACTTGCACAATTGAAAAAGGTAAATGTCTGCTCTTCTATTCCTTTATCAACTTAAGTCAGCAGGTGCACAAAATGGACCTGTGTCCTTATAGCTTAATTTGATTCATGGCTAGGATGGGGTGAAGGTGACAGCTGTCCCAGGTGCAACTTGTTAGGAACCATGATGGACAGTGCTGGTCAAGCAGAAATGGAGTGCCATCAATGCAGTGCCAGCAGTAGTCATTCAATACTGAGGCCAGAATTCATTTGTTTTCACAAGCCTCAGATGTGTGGCTGTTTAAATGATTAAATCAAGTGACTTATAAAAACTAAAAGAAAAGAAATATTTTTTTTCAGGGTTGAAGAAGAGATTTCTTTCTTTTTCTTATTTTCAACTTTAGTTTGAGAGGTACCAGTCTGTTGAACTGCTGGGGTACTTTCTCCTAACTTTGACATGTTACTCCTGTCCTTGATCAGTTCATCTCAAGGATAGATTGACCATCCCAATCGCTCATTTCCTATTATCAGTTGTTGACGTGCCCAGAAATGGGCGGTTTAACTGTCTGTCCTTGGATTCCTTTGCTTGCTCTTCCTCCTTTCTTCCAACAGTGCACATGGCAAATCCACTCTAAGAGAAATTAAAATCCCTGGTATATAAATAGTCTGCAACGCTTTGGCCATTTGCCTTTATGCTGCATTTTTCCTATCATATTTGCTCATTTATTAAACTCAACTAGCAAAATGTCAACCTCCCATTTTCTGTTGAATTTGCATTAAAAGACTCCTGCTGTTTTCTTTTCTCTGTAAGTATTACCCTTCAGAATTTCTGAAATGGTGTGCCTGCCTATACTTATTAGAATGAAAGGGGGACTTATTCTTAGTTAATGTGACCACTGTTGCAGTTTTAGCATAATAATGTCCCTTCTAGTGGCAAATGCCAGTGTATCCTGCTGAAAATGGCAGCTTTTATGTCGTTAGTAATAAAAGAAAAAAAAGTGAACCACACATTGTGCTTCTTTACAGGCTCCAGAAACCTTTGAGGATGTTGCTGTCATTTCTCAGAAGAAGAGTGGAAGATGTTAAGAAAACAAGACAAGGAGCTTCACAGAGAAGTGATGGTACAGAACTATGAAACCCTGATTTCAGTAGGTAAGTGTGGTTCTATCCTATTTAGGTAGATCTTTATTGTGAGAAGTAGGGGTGTCCTATTAAAAAGCTGTGTCAAGAGATCTCTGCTCTTTGATAAGTGATCTGGTCCATTGTAGGCCCTTTTAGCCATGACCCCGGACCACAGTGGCTAATGAATATGGATCCAGGTGTGCACTTTATAGAAACCTGTTTGAATCAACATATTTTTGTGAAGCAGAGTGAAGTCTGAGTTATCTGAGAAAATTAATAAGACGTAGGAGAAACATATCAAACTCCACACTAACCATAGATGTTGGGCAGAATTGAATCCTGAACATGGAACTGTGAGGAAGAAACCAGATCAATCATTCAGAAATGTACACATTGTAATAGGGACTGATCTCTGTCACCTTTTAACTTCAGATGTCATGACAGCTATGTTAATACCATTCTATAATAAATATATGTAGTCATGAATAATCTTTCTCCTTCCTTTTAGGGCCATACCTCACATAGTTACAACATATTCTAGTTTTCAATGTCATTGTTTCTTTCTGTGGGTTATGCTGTGTATGACAATGTTGTAAATTACATTTTTATTAATTCCACCTTTTCATATTCTTCTCTATATCCTGTCAGGTTTATCCATTTGTTCTTTTACATGAAACAGCAATCTTTTGGTAAGTGTGCACTGCTCCATGAAATACTGAATATTCTCTAATTTGTCTCAAGAAAGTAATAATGCAGAGATCCAGCAGTCACTCTTATGAAATAATTATTTCTTTATGTTTATAATGTACTATTTATTTATATTGTAAAACCTGTTGGGTATGTTTGGCTCCTTTCACAAATGACAAAGGGGTCTAGTATCATGCATTAGGAAGGTGGATATTTTGGGAATCAAACCTATTTCTGCAAGATTGTAGTGAAGATACTAAACTGCTCTGCTCTGCCCTGTACAATCACAGAGCACTCAAGACAGAGCTTCTGATGTACACCTGCAGCTCCAATTTTCCTCCAGTTCCTGCTTTGGATCCAAGTAGCTCACCAGCCCCACATACAGATTTGTCACTTTACACCCACCCTGAGGCTGTTGGATGTTTATTTGGCTCATAGCATAAAATCACTGGTCTTAAACAATTTTCATGTGTCTCAGTCTATACAATGATGACACACAAAGGCAGAGTAACAAGTAAGTGTAAGGTTATAGACCTGCAGGATGCAGTCAGAAAGGCTTGAAAGGGAGGACCTGCATTACTAGAATTTCAAGGTAAGATGGACAGTTTCACAAGTATGCCCTGTACTTACACTGGTTACCTGAATGGTGAACACGCGATACACCTTCACTTTTAAGATGAACAGTGGATTGTCTTGGTGTATGAGAACCCCTACACATTCCACAGCAACAGACGTACTGAACAAAGTCACAGGAAATGCTTCACAGGCAATAAAGAATTTTTTAATAGAGTTTTTAGCACTTTTTCCCTTTTGGACTTCAGAAAATGCATGTATGCTCTAACTTCGCGCTTTATATAACAAAGTAACATGGTCTTATACCAGCTGACTTGAAAGGTGTTTAAAAGTCATACAGTCTCGCAGTAAAATATATCAACAATAAATGTTATGGGTAATAATACATGCTCACACATGAATTATATAATTAATGCTAAATAGTTTTATTTTCTGTAAAAGTTAAGCCTTCAAAATTATAAAGTAATAGATGTTTTATCGATCAGATAACTTGTTTATATGTAAAGTTTTATTCTCAATAATAGGTTCATAGGTTCATAGATTGGTACTAGGCTAACTGCCCTCATAGGCCATTTTAAGCCTAGCCAATTATGCATGTGAGAATAAAACCCTGCACCTTGTGTCTGCAAGGTAAACACCTTAACCATTATGCCATCCTCCCACCTGATACAGGTAAATAATAAAAGTGAACCGTAAAATATAAGTTATAAATTATACAATTTGACACTCAGTGTGAAACACTGCTAGTACTCACTCTGTCATTCATCCTAGCAGCATTTGTTGTGTCCACATAACTGTCTTTATTCTAGAATAAATTTCAAAGGATAACCTCTGAAGAGGACCTCTAAAGAGACCTTTTGGAGCACAAACAAAAAATATGCTGTTTTTTATTAATTTTTGCAGTCCAAAGAAAAAGAAATGTTCAAGATGGACAGAGGAATAAAACTACAGAATAGGGAAATGCTTTTATGAAAAGATGTGTCTCATGCAAATGATGACGTTGATCAGTGTAAAGCCCTTTGTTGTACTCACTGCAGGGATGTGTGCCTTTATTACTCAAGCAGTTGAGTAACTAGCCAGGTGTTTTTCTTCTGATGGAAATTATGTAGGAAAGACAAAGACATTTGGAAAAAAAAAGAATCTTAAGTAAAAATATCCTACAGCTTTAGAATGGCTTTTGTTGTGCTTCTTCCTTAAATCACATCAGGAAAGTGCAGTGAATAAGGAGTGTGTGTATTAAACTGCTACTTGGGGAACTGATGTACCCTTATCAGAGAAGGCTGTATTACATGTGCTGCATTTATTAATGTTACAGAATAACTACATGTAGTCCTACGTACAGACATAGGAAACCAGATATACCCTTATAATAGAAGGCTGTATTACATGTGCTGCATTTATTAATGTTACAGGATAACTACATGTAGTCCTACTTTCAGACATAGGAAACCAGAGATACCTTTATAGAAGGCTGTATTATATCAACTGCATTTATTAATGTTATGGGATAACTACATGTAGTCCTACTTACAGACCTAGGAAACCAGATATACCGTTATCATAGAAGGCTACATCATATGTGCTGTATTTATTAATGTTATAACTACATGTAGTCCTACTTGCAGACAAAGGAAACCAGAGATACCCTTATCATAGAAGGCTACATCATATGTGCTGTATTTATTAATGTTATAACTACATGTAGTCCTACTTGCAGACAAAGGAAACCAGATATACCCTTATCATAGAAGGCTGTATCATATGTGCTGCATTTATTAATGTTACAGGATAACTATATGTAGTCCTACTTACAGGCATAGGAAACCAGATATACCCTTATCATAGAAGGCTACATCATATGTGCTGTATTTGTTAATGTTATAACTACACGTAGTCCTACTTACAGACATAAGAAACCAGAAATACCCTTATCATAGAAGGCTGTATTACATGTGCTGCATTCATTAATGTTATAAAATAACTACATGTAGTCCTACTTACAGACATATGAAACCAGAGATACCCTTATCATAGAAGACTGTATTAAATGTGCTGCATTTATTAATGTTATGGGTAAGAACATGTAGTCCTACTTACAGACATAGGAAACCAGAGATGCCCTTGTCCTAGAAGACTGTATTACATGTGCTGCATTTATTAATGTTATGGGTAAGAACATGTAGTCCTACTTACAGACATAGGAAACCAGAGATGCCCTTATCATAGAAGGCAGTATTACATGTGCTGCATTTATTAACGTTACAGGATAACTACATGTAGTCCTACTTACAGACATAGGAAACTCGAGATACCCTTATCATAGAAGGCTGTAATACATGTGCTGCATTTATTAATGTTACAGGATAACTACATGCAGTCCTACTTACAGACATAGGAAACCGGAGATACCTTTATAGAAGGTTGTAGTATATCAACTGCATTTATTAATGTTATGGGATAACTACATGTAGTCCTACTTACAGACCTAGGAAACCAGATATACCCTTGTCATAGAAGGCTACATCATATGTGCTGTATTTATTAATGTTATAACTACATGTAGTCATACTTGCAGACAAAGGAAACCATAGATACCCTTATCATAGAAGGCTGTACCATATGTGCTGCATTTATTAATGTTACAGGATAACTACATGTAGTCCTACTTACAGACATAAGAAATCAGAAATACCCTTATCATAGAAGGCTGTATTACATGTGCTGCATTTATTAATGTTATAAAATAACTACATGTAGTCCTACTTGCATACATAGGAAACCAGAGATGCCCTTGTCCTAGAAGGCTGTATTATTAATGTTATGGGATAACATTTAGTCCTACTTACAGACATAGGAAACCAGAGATACCCTTATCATAGAAGGCTGTATTACATGTGCTGCATTTATTAATGTTACAGGATAACTACATGTAGTGCTACTTACAGACGTAGGAAACCAGAGATGCCCTTATCATAGAAGGGAGTACTACATGTGCTGCATTTATTAATTTTACAGGATAACTACATGTAGTCCTACATATAGACATAGGAAACCAGAGATACCCTTATCATAGAAGGATTTATTACATGTGTTGCATTTATTAATGTTACAGGATAACTACATGTAGTCCTACTTACAGACATAGGAAACCAGAGATACCCTTATCATAGGATGCTGTATCGTGTGTGCTGCATTTATTAATGTTACAGGATAACTATATGTAGTCCTACTTACAGACATAGGAAACCACAGATACCCTTATCATAGAAGGCTGTATCACATGTGCTGCATTTATTAATGTTACAGGATAACTACATGTAGTCCTACTTACAGACATAGGGATCCAGAGATACCCTTATCATAGAAGGTTGTATTACATGTGCTGCATTTATTAATGTTATACAATAACTACATGTGGTTTTACTTACTGACTTAGGAAACCCGAGATACCCTCATCATAGAAGGTTGTATTACATGTGCTGCATTTATTAATGTTATAATAACTACTTGCAATTCTACTTACAGACATAGGAAACCAGAGATACCCTTATCGTAGAAGGCTGTATTACATGTGCTGCATTTATTAATGTTACAGGATAACTACATGTAGTCCTACTTACAGACATAGGAAACCAGAGATACCCTTACCATAGAAGGCTGTATTACATGCGCTGCATTTATTCATGTTACAGGATATCTACATTTAGTCCTAATTAGAGATGTACTGGACATGTTCTCCTCTTACCAAAGTTGGTTGTATTTCACCTTTCTTTCTTAATATACATGGACTTGTCAAAGCTGATTTTCACTCCGGTGTGGAGAAAAAAAATAAAGTGAAAGTAATTGCAGCAGACGTGTAAAGATTAGAAATATTTTGTCATGAATTATATGCACAGATGGAAAGAGACATGCAACAATGTTCACAGGAGGGGTTATTACAGAAGATAGTATAAACAAAATGATTTTGTATACATTGATTAGAGTTTGCCTTCTCTCTTTACAATTTTCTGGTAAAAATGTGCAGCAGTTAGTGCACAGGTGATGGGAGAAAGATGACTTTGGGGGAGTGGATGTTAAACCTGTTTGAAGATTCTGACATTTGGGTTTGCCTCACTGCTTTAACTAACCTATATGAAGCTTCCATAATTAAGCTACCAGAAGAATGCAACTTCATGGTATGTTTTATTTTACTGGAATGTATCTGTTGATTTTATATGGCCAGTTTTGAAGTGCCTGTTCAGTGTACAGTGGCCTTGTCCTGGCGGTACCATGGAGTCATTCCTGTCCTGCACTTTTGTATCCTGTTATGCATGGAAATCATACCTCTCAACTGTACAGATTTACACAGAAAGTCGAGATTTTGGCCTCATATCTTTTGTCTGTTTTTCATAAAATTGTGGTTTTCTGGCAAATTACTGGTAAATTATTAAAAACTGAAGGTCAAAAATAATGACAGACATTTATGTTTCAGACTTCATATCCTTCAGAAAATTCACGCTAATGCAAAACCTGTTATTCTATCAACTTTCTAAGTTTGTAAGACGAATATTTAGAAATTGCCACTATGTTGTTTGGGCCTTTGTCGCCCTTTTATTTATGGCTTTGTCCAGATTTTTTGCTCGTACGTAAATTATGCTTTAAGAGAGTCAGTTTGATTTTGATTATCTGTGAAACTGTTTAGTCTTGGACTTGTGATCTTTTATTATACATTCCTTACTTTATGTTTTGTCCATTCACTGTGTTTAGAATTTGTAAGGTACTTAAATTTTGTAATGAACACCAACAGCAATTATGGCAGTGAGGCAACCATGAACCACTCGAACTTCACATTCCATAAAATGTTTATTGTATAAGTAACATGGTAAGCACTTTCGCTATGAGCTTCATCAGATCATTAAAAAAACTACCTTTACACATAACTGTCTCTAATTATTCAATTAACTAACATCCAACACTTAAAGGGATATACCTTTAGCTGAGACACCTAACAAAAAATACATATTAAAATATAGTCATAAAAACACACAAACCTATAAAAGATGTATGAAGTATATATCACATCTAAATTGTAGAACTGTTACAGGAGCACCCTGTTACATAGGGGTAGTATGCACCCCCATTACATATTCCATATTGTTATTAAAGGACAAGGGATGAGAGCTTTGAGGCTAAATGCCAAGAAAGAGAGATAAGGGAACATATGTATAACATCAGGGTTAAGTTGCATAATAATGCCCTTTCTAAACGCATCCTATTAATGGGACAGACGCATAGTTTTAGATTTATGGTTATTGATCGTATTTTACTTTGTTTACGGGGGAGGGGTGACATTAGGAATCACTCAGAGAGTAGGGAAGTAAAATGGATTTTAAGACTTAGGGTCGACGGAGGCAAAGGCCTCAATGGAAGAGCCTCTGTGAAACCACTATTGAAATCCAGGAGAATAACTCTTTGTTAGTAGTTTGCCCGTGTATTGATGCATCCCTCCCACACATGTGATATGAATTGTTTGATTTTGAATGTGATATATACTCTATATATTTTTTATATGTTTGTGAGTGTTTATGACTATATTTTAATATGTATTTTTTGTTAGGCGTCTCAGCTAAAGGTATATCCCTTTAAGTGTTGGATGTTAGTTAATTGAATAATTAGAGACTGCATAAATATGTGTGTGTAAAGGTAGTGGTTTTAATAGTCTGATGAAGCTCATAGCGAAAGCACTTACCATGTTACTTATACAATAAACATTTTATGGAATGTAAAGTTTGAGTGGTTCATGGTTGCCTCACTACCATAATTGGTGTTGGTGTTTGTTACAACTTTTTATCTTCTTTTGGTAGTGAGACATTTGCCCTGCGAAACACCTATTTGGTAGTTTACTTAAATTTTATATCTCTTATTAAGCAGTGCAAGGAAACTGTTAGTACGTATTATAATAGGGTATCATGCTAATATGTAACTCTGTCATTGTTGTATTGCAATGCATGTTTTGGTTGGGTGCAGTTTGTTTTGCACCTGCATGAACAGCATTCTGTTGCAAAATGTATTTCTTTGATTTGGATGCGGTCCAATCAAGTTTGCAAGGGAACATTAAGGCTCTGTGTTCTACTTTTTCAGAGTTGTGAGCCCCTGCAAACAAGAATTTGTTACCTGCCTGAGTGTTCCAGGAACTTCAAGTACCTGCTATATAATGTTGAAACCTTGCATGCATTAAGCTACATTTTTATGGCAGCTTTAATACTGATGATTATTTGGTATTACTTTGTAGCTGTGTTTCACTTGAGAGTACTTGAATATGTATGTTTCATTTATATTGTACGTATCAGTTTTGCAGTATGTTTTATTTATATTTTTATGTCTATGTGCTTGTATGCCTTGCTTCATTTTAGTGGAAGAGCTTAGGGGGGTGACCTGTATAATAAAACTGAAGTTGAGGTTAGTGGCACAACAGACCCAGAGGTCAGTATTAGTGGACCAGAGTGGAAATAAGGAGAGTGGAAGACTGGATTTGATAGTGGTGTGGGAGGTTGGAAGAGGCCCTTAGAAGTTGTGGGAGGTACATATTAAAAATGTGTGATCTGAAATTCTCAGAAAGTCATTTAAAACTGATATCAAGGAATGAGGTGTGTGCAAATGGGTGCATTTAGTTTAGGATTGTAGGTGATCAAATAGTGATTTCTTTTGATATGGATAGCAAAGGTCAGGTTGAGGAGGTAGAATTCCACCTGGTTGGGGATTTCAATTGCTCTGAGTTTACTTCATAATGGTGGATAGAATCATTAATGCTGCCCTGCAACGTGGTTGCAGATAGGATCATGTCTCTATGTAATGGTAAAGCATTTGTATTGGTGAGCAGGTGGTACTGCTGGGCACAATGATCACAGCTGTTTACAAACTGTCATCATTTTTATTGGGCGTCATGTAATTTGACAGTGAGGTTGTTTCCAACTATGTTAAACTGCAGTATACATTGTAGTTTTGGCAAAAGAATATTTCTTATGTCTTTTTAAGCATCTTGGGTAAGTTGAATTGTAGATGTACATTTTATTTTTAGGTTAAGGACTTTTTATGATTCTTTCTGTGTGATAATAAAGGAGAAATTGTGATCAGGTTGTATGACTAGGTATTCATAAATGTTTATGGGTAATTTTGTTGTCCCATAGATGTGTAATATCTTATTTACTGTGAAGGATAATTCAGGGTTCCAAATATCATAGTTAAAAGACAAGTAATATCAACTTGTGGGCATGTGCATCAAATCTGTAAAAGCCTTTGTAGGCTATTTAACTCTGTAGTGGTGAAAACAGCAGTCATTTGTGTAAGTGGTCATCTCAAGCTGCGGGACATCGGCTACAGGAGTTTCTGAACAAAGAGAGAAGAATGGGATGCAAAGAGACTTGTGGAACTGCTGTAAGGACTGTAGCTTTGGAGTCTGTGTAACTAAGTTGTACATTAGTCTCTTAAATGTGTAACCCCTAGCTGGGCAAAACTAGTTTGCTGTTACTGTTAGCTCTTGCTGGCATTAACATTCTAACTATTACTGATGGCTGACCTTTTTATATCTGTTACTTTATGGTTTTGTGCCCCATAACAGTGTTCCATATTGTAGTTTTACTTTGAAAAGGAACATTAGAGGCAAGCAGTCACAGTGACAATAACACAATAGCCATGTACACCTTTAAAAAAAACCTTTTCAAGCACTTAATAATGCCACCCCCCCCCCCCATACATGTTAAGTTTGGTGTAACTTTGTGTCTATCAATCCAGTCCTCAAGACTAGCTAACAAAAGTAGTGCTTTGACCTGTAGTGGTAATGTTTTCCATTAACTCGGAATGCCTCCGTATGAAGTTGTGGTCCTATTTCAAAGGCCATGCATCAGTGTTCTAAAACTGTACCTGTGAGATCATGCTTGTCAAAGTTATTCTTGAAGTCTGCAGTTGAATCTAGTTCTTTAAGATATTTAATGTTTAATTTAAAAAAATACAAAGGTTATCTTGGTTTTGAACTGGCATTTTACTTAGTTAACTTCCTTTGGGATTACACTTGTTTGATTAATGTTTCTTGTACGTGTGATGAAATTGTCTTTAAAGGCATTTTAACGTAGGAAAAAGTTATATAGGTTTTCTTTTGAAAAATTTTTTAAAAAATGTTAGATTTAATGATTGTTTTAATTGGTTGGGAATGTTGTTTTTATGTTGATCGTTTTACACCTGTATGTTAAAAGGTGTATTGTTCAATACCTTGGTTGTCAAGGATATGACATCATGTCAACAAAACCTTTTGCACTTAAAAAGTGGATTTGGCGCCTTTTTATCTTGTCTGAAGAAGCTTCTGTCTTTTCAGGAGCGAAAACGTTCTTAATAAAATACGTTAACATTTTTTGGTTCCCGAGTGCTTTGGATTTGCTCCGCTCTTTTGTTCAGTTGTTTAGTTACTTGTTTGGCTTCTCCAGTTTGTTTGTCCGCGATATGGCAAGTCCAAAAACTCCGGTCCTATTTGAGTCTGGTAATGCTACTTCCACCGATGTTCCTCCCATGGGTGATCCGAAAAATTTTGAAACTTTGCTTGTACTACTGACTCAACGCTTGGATTCTTTGAATTCACGGTTGGACAGAATTGAGTCCAATGATGCGTCAACCACACGGAGTGCCATCCCCAGCCAATCGACCAGCAGTAATACGAGGCCGGGGAGTGGATCATCCGATTCATTACAACCTGGTCAATTACAACGCATGACGGCCACTATTGAGAGTTTCAACCCTGCAGAAACACCTGCTGGTATTAGGCTGTCTCATCCATTAAGGCAGGACGACAACATTAACCGATATGAAGTAACCGGTATTACGTCTGGTGTAGATAATACTGTTTCCAATGGTGGAAACACCAATGCTGTCGGTACGAACCTTAATTCCGGGCTTATTGGTGTGCCTACATTTGGGGAATGGGCCAAGAACACTGAAGCGTTTGCTTTTGGCCCCCCTTTTTCATCGGGCCCGCCGGTCACAGGAATTGAAACTTCAGGTAATATAGATGATAGCATTGCTGTTAATTTAAAGCTGTTGGACACTAAAATGTTAAAGATTAAGAAACTTCAGCTTGAAGTTTCGTATTTCAAGCATTGTTTATTTTTATTTATTTTACATTTGTTGACCGGGCTAGTCTAGCTGGACATGTATCCGTTTTCAGTAGAGGCCCGGGGAGAAAAGCTCCAGTACAGGCAATAAACAATACATTGGCACAATAAAGCATTGATATGAGTAAACAATACAATGTAAAAAAGAAAATTCAATTTCAACACAAAAGAGATACTAAAAATAGGAGATAAACTTATAATATGTACTACTGTATTAGACTTATTAAAAAGAAACTATAACACTACTACTAATATATACTACTGTATTAGCCTTATTAAAACAGAAACAATAACACAAGATGAAGTTAAAAAGGTTGCTGGCAAAGTCTACATTCTCAGATACAAATCTCAAAACTATTGAAAGTGTTTGTGAGGAGCTCAGAAAGTGGAAAGGGGAGGAAAAATTAGGTAAATGAGGACATGGTTTCAGTCGGGATTAGCACAAGGACACAACCACTGTGCTTTAAGATGTTCTCTGATGTGTTTTTTGAAAAGAGAGGTAGAGTTTTGATTAGTAATTTCTTGAGGGAGTTGATTCCAGATTTTACCTATGGAATTTGAAAATAATGAATCTCCAGCTTTATTATATGATTTAGTTAGAGATACTAGGAGTTTGTTAGCAGAACAGAGTGTGGCTAGGTTTTTATATGGGATTATCTGTTTTGTAAGGCTAGGGGTGGCATCAGGGTAGAAGAGGGTCTTTGAATGATGAGTAGTTGTTGATAGAGTAAGTGGTTAGTTAGCTCTAACCAGTCTAGCTGTTTGAGGTTAAGACAGTGGTGTGTTCTTAGGGGAGTAGCAGTAATGAATCTGGCTATGCTATTGTAGCAGATAGAGAGTTTGGTAATGTTATTTTTGGATAAGTTAGTATAGATAGGTGAGGCATAGAAGAGGGTGGAGATCAGGTGTGTCTGAGCAATGGTTTTTCTAGCTACTGGGGTCAGAAAGGGTTTAATTCTGTAGAGAGTCCCAATTTTTTGTTTACAGCTTTAATAGTGGTGTTGATGTGTTCATCATAATTGAGACTATTATCAATAGTTACACCTAGTAATCGAGTGGTCTTATCAGGGTTAATACTGGTTGCATTATTTGAGGAGATAGTAAAGAGAGGTGTGGGAGATTTGTGAGTGGGAGTAAAAGAAGAAGCTTAGTTTTTTTGGGGTTAAGGAGGAGGCAGTGTTGCATAAACCAGTTTTCGACAGTTAAGAAGACTGTTTGGGTGAGGGACTGTAGGGAGGGAATATTTTTAGCAGTGCAGATTAATGTTGAGTCATCAGCATATTGAATGCAGGTGGCTTGAGGTATATTGAGATGTAGGTCATTGATAAATAATGAAAAAAGAAGAGGGCCAAGGATTGATCCTTGTGGAACACCAATATTTACTGGGAGTAAGGAAGATAGGTTGTTCTCCCATAGGACTGCTTGTTGCCTGTTTTGGAGATAGCTCTCAAACCACTGTAGTGAGTATGGGCTGAGAGAATAAAGGTTTAGTTTGTCAAGAAGTAAATTGTGGTTAACCATATCAAAGGCTTTTGAAAGGTCTATGAATAGTGCTGAGGAGAAATGATTTTTGTTTCTATTAATATTTATGGTGTCAGAGAAGGAAAGGAGGGCAGTTGTAGTGCTGTGGAATGGTCTGAATCCATGTTGACAGTCGGCTAGAAGTTTGTTTTGAAGAAGGTAGTTAAGAATTTGTTTATGAACACATCTTTCCATAATCTTGGCTAATGGGGAAAGTAAGGCAATAGGTCGAAAATTTGAGAGTTTAGTTAATGAGAAAAGAAAAAGTGGTTCCCAAAGGTTTGAGGAGCTCGTTTGCTCCTACGGGGTTATTTTTTGACCCTCTATTTATGGGCGAGCTTTCTAGCCTTTTTAATAAACAAGGGTTAGAATTGCTCGAGGTCATGGTGAAACATTATGTGAAACAGATTGACTTCTTGTTGTCAGAAACCAACGTTCTTAATGAGAAAATTAAAATGGACATAAACTTTCTCCGGTATAAATATGATTATCACCGGATTTTTGAAAGCATCGACGCTTTACTAGTTAAATTAAAAACAAATAAAAATAAAAAATTAATGAGAGATCGGCAAGCATATGCTAATGAGCTTGCCTATCCTAACCTGGTTAAGAACTCTAATGGGCTTAAAAACCAGGTTGAACTACATAACAAAAGTACTAATGACAGAGGTGTGGCCCCCCCTTCTACTACCCTGGATGAAAATGAACATGAAATTGAGGATGGAGATGAAGGTCCATCTTCTCATCAACCAAGGAGAAGTAACAGAATTAAAACCAACTACAATAACCAGGGTTATCGTCCTAATTATAAAAACCAAACAAAGTCTTCTTTAGGGCGGAAGAATTACCAGCGGCAAAACAACCAGAACAAACTGAAATAGAGCCCATTTTAGGGCCTTCCACTGCCTCTTCTGGTAAACCCACTATTTTGACTAATAACAAAGGTGACTTCATGGTGTATAACTTCTCCGAAGTCAACATTGAACAAGACCTAATCGAACTGTTGGCTTTTGGCTTGTCCTTTGTTCCTGATCAGAAGATCTGTCTACCTAAGCTCTTAATGGACTTTAAATGCTTTGTGCGTAGCTTAAACCTTAAAGTGTTGTTTAATGGTGATTCTATTAAGGACAAACCTCCTTTTAAACTGTTAAGTGCCTTTAATCCTCCCCTACACCCTATTCTGCATACCTTTGAGTATGCTTGTGAACTTGACTTTAGACAATTGTTTGAGAACATTAAATGGTTTGATAATAAAAGTAACATTTCACCTGAACAAAGAGTAAGCTTGAAAAACTTATGTAACTTACCTATTAGGGTGATCAAGCCAGATAAGGGTGGGGGCTTAGTCATCTTTGATAAGAATGACTATATTTCAAGAATGTCTAAGGTACTTAACTCTCCAGCTTATGAAATTTCATCCTTAAATGAGACATCAGGCCAATACAATAGGATCAAGGGGTACTTCAGGGACTTGTTTATTGAAGGGAGGATAGACATCGACACCTTCAACTTTATAAACATCTCTTTCCCTAGAGTTCCAGTGATGTTTGGGATCCCCAAAATCCATAAAAACCTGGTGGATCCACCTATGCGAGCTCTAGTGGACGGGAGATGTTGTATTACCCACCCTTGTGCTAAAGTTGTTGATTATATCCTTAGTAAATACCTTAAGCTACTACCTCAAATCTGTAAAGACTCTTGGTCTTTCTTAAGGTCCATTAATGACATTCCTTTCAACCCTTCCTACAACTTTTTAACAATCGATGTGGTGGATTTATACACCTCTATACCACACCAAGAAGCTGTGGAATGGGTTGAACTCATGTTAGTAGATCTAGAAGCCCCGAAAGATGAGATTGAGGTGGTCACTCTCCTTCTTGACATCATTTTATCGTCTAATTTTTTCATCTTTAACAACTGCCACTACTTGCAGAAAAGGGGTATAGCCATGGGCTCCCCATGTGGAGGCAGTGTGGCTAATTTGGTGGTTGCTTACTGGGAAAAGACATTTTTGTTTAAGAACTCCCAGTTTAAAGAGGTCACCAAATTTTACACACGCTTTTTAGACGATGTGTTTGTCCTCATCCAGGGTAATTTGGATACTGTCACTAATTTAATTGGTAATATGAACGAATCATGTACCTTTTTAACATTTACTCACCACTTTTCAGTCAGTGAGATTGACTATTTGGACGTCAAACTTGTTAAAGACCATCATAACAATCGAATTCTTTCTAGTATTTTTAGGAAGTATACCTACTGCAATGCCTTTTTACATTTTTCCAGTAATCATCCCTGGAAACAAAAAGTCCATTGTTAAAGGCCAGTTAGTTAGAGCTACACGTATGTGTAACACCCCAACGGCCTTTGAAGATGAGTGTTCCACGCTTAGAAGCATGTTCCTGAACAGGGGTTACCCTTGTGAACTACTTGACATTTTAATTGATGAAGTTTCTTTTAAAAGAGCTTCAGGGTTTTATCAACCACTCCTTCAAGGCACTAAACAGCGCACCCTTCATGTCACTGAGATTTTGGAAATACTTCCACATAGTAATGAACCTGGACCCCTTTTGCATGAATCCAGTAGCTCTGGCTATGACAAACCTACCTTAACCCGTGATTTCAAGACTTGTTTTATCATTACACACAATAAACACATTAATAGCATGTGTTCAATTATTAAGAAGAATTGGCATTTTATTTTAAATAATGCCTATTTATTTGAAATCTTGGGCTCTTTCCCCACTTTTGTATTTAAGAGGGGTAAAAACTTGAAAGAATTGTTGCAAACAGGAGACTCCCCATATGTTCGATCTAGACAAACCGGGACATTCTCCTGTGGGATTTGTAACTGGTGTCGATTATTAAAAACAGGCAATTCTTTTGTTATAAGAGGAGAAAAATTTTACATCAAACATAAGATCTGTTGTGACACTAAGTCAATAGTTTACATCGCATTTTGTAACTGTTGTTCGGCATTTTATGTTGGTAAAACGGACCGCAGGCTGCGGGACCGGGTTTACCAACATAATTATGCTATAAAAAACAAAAAAACTGACAATGCTCTTTCGAAGCATGTTTTAGATCATGTTGGGCACAGCTTTTGTTTCATGGGGATTGACTTAGTTAAAGTTGGGATTAGGGGGGGCCCTCAACCTCTCCTACTCGAAATAAAGGAGTTGGAATGGCAATTGCTATTAAATGCCTTCTCTCCCCCTGGGCTAAATGAAGCCTGCAACATCTCCGTTATTTTAAAATATAAAAGTTATCTTAGGAATTAGATTTGTATATTATTTAACTTTAACAACTGTGCCCAGTAGACACTCGTTGTTTAGTTCTTTTTGAATATACATTAAAAGGCCTTGCATGTTTTAGATTTTTCCTAATGTATTATTTAGGGTTAAATGTACCTTGTAATATTGCTGTTAACCCAAAATACAAAGGTTATCTGGGTTTTGAACTGGCATTTTACTTAGTTAACTTACTTTGGGATTACACTTGTTTGATTAATGTTTCTTGTACGTGTGATGAAATTGTCTTTAAAGGCATTTTAACGTAGGAAAAAGTTATATAGGTTTTCTTTTAAAAAATTTTTTAAAAAATGTTAGATTTAATGATTGTTTTAATTGGTTGGGAATGTTGTTTTTATGTTGATCGTTTTACACCTGTATGTTAAAAGGTGTATTGTTCAATACCTTGGTTGTCAAGTATATGACATCATGTCAACAAAACCTTTTGCACTTAAAAAGTGGATTTGGCGCCTTTTTATCTTGTCTGAAGAAGCTTCTGTCTTTTCAGGAGCGAAAACGTTCTTAATAAAATACGTTAACATTTTTTGGTTCCCGAGTGCTTTGGATTTGCTCAGTTGTTTAGTTACTTGTTTGGCTTCTATAGTTAAAAGACAAGTAATATCAACTTGTGGGCATGTACATCAAATCTGTAAAAGCCTTTGTAGGCTATTTAACTCTGTAGTGGTGAAAACAGCAGTCATTTGTGTAAGTGGTCATCTCAAGCTGCGGGACATCGGCTACAGGAGTTTGTGAACAAAGAGAGAAGAATGGGATTCAAAGATACTTGTGGAACTGCTGTAAGGACTGTAGCTTTGGAGTCTGTGTAACTAAGTTGTACATTAGTCTCTTAAATGTGTAACCCCTAGCTGGGCAAAACTAGTTTGCTGTTACTGTTAGCTCTTGCTGGCATTAACATTCTAACTATTACTGATGGCTGACCTTTTTATATCTGTTACTTTATGGTTTTGTGCCCCATAACAGTGTTCCATATTGTAGTTTTACTTTGAAAAGGAACATTAGAGGCAAGCAGTCACAGTGACAATAACACAATAGCCATGTACACCTTTAAAAAAAAACCTTTTCAAGCACTTAATAATGCCACCCCCCCCCATACATGATAAGTTTGGTGTAAATTTGTGTCTATCAATCCAGTCCTCAAGACTAGCTAACAAAAGTAGTGCTTTGACCTGTAGTGGTAATGTTTTCCATTAACTCGGAATGCCTCCGTATGAAGTTGTGGTCCTATTTCAAAGGCCATGCATCAGTGTTCTAAAACTGTACCTGTGAGATCATGCTTGTCAAAGTTATTCTTGAAGTCTGCAGTTGAATCTAGTTCTTTAAGATATTTAATGTTGGATGGAAACCATCTTGGACATTTGTAAAGATTCTGATGAGTTAAATGTGTGTATACATTGAATATAGAATAGTTTTAGTAGGAGTCTGATGGCTATAGATGAGTTTTATTAGGATTAATAATGCTATGATTTTGTGTTTTTATGTGCAGGATACAAAATCCCTCCTGATAAATTGTTGTTGCTGCTTAAAGATGCTCATGATAAACTGTTAAATGATGACGTAGAGGGTAACGACACAGAACAGAAGGAGAATCCTGAAGATAAGCTCAACAGTAAGTGAAAACTTTATTAATGATACAGTTTGTACGAATTTGCTTTCTATTGATATTGATATTTTTGAGGAAAATGAGAGGGAATTCATAGTGGAAGACTCGAGGTAAGATGGTAAGTAAAGACTGTGGTAATTCATTAAATGCATTTCTGTAAAGTTTAATTTTTAATGTAAACAAGTCAGTCACAATCATGGTATCACTGAACTGAAAGGCAGTGGATTTGATGGAAGACATGATACAATGAGCAAGAGCCTGTTTTTTGAGCAGTTTCTCATAAAATATTCAGACTTTGGACTCTGTATGCAGTTTCAAAGCAATGTCTTTAATCTGATTTAGCAATGTCTTTAATAGAATTCTTACAATAGACAAGGTTATTTATACATCATAACTTTCAGTGTTTTTTTAACCCTTCAGTTCTGGGTGTTAAAGTTTACTAGGGTTCAATGTAACATTGGTCTTGGTGCATGAATATGGGTATGAGGATGCATCACGGGTGATATTCATGTATTCATTGATTCAAAACAATGTATTACTCTATAAAAGGGATTTGATTTGACTATTCATCTGGTGAGAAGGGCAGGGGATATTAAGTGTATAAAAGATAATTGGAGTGTTAACTACAAGAATTGATCATTTAATTGCATGGTCCCTGTTCTGTATCTCTGTAGTGTATGAAGCATGTGGGTTTAATCTGAATAATAATTAGCAATTCATAGAATTAAAAAAAAAAGTTGTGAAATAACTCCTCCCCATTTTATACTGCTGTGTAGAAAGGTTGACTTCATGCTAACTGGTAAAGGATAGTGATGTACATCCCAGATGAAGTTTGATAACAGCATCTATATTAGCCCCACAAGTACTCCCAATGCAACTGTAGGAATATGAGGCTTGACATTCATTGTAATGCAGGCACCTTTTGTTATCCGTCCCTCTAGTCTCTGTAACCCACCATACCCTACCTTGCTATACTGAATCAGTTGATTATGGACATCAGCCTAACATGGTACTCCTTACTTTGTTACAGTGCTTTTTTACACAGCTGCAAGTTTAACTTGCAATACCATATCTTGTTATATTAGACCCATGTATTTATACAGGTGAAATCCTTACCTGCCATACAGTACTTTGCTACACTGAATCACTTAACAGAGCTGAAAGTCTAACCCATCAATGCCTGTCTTGCTGTAATAATTATTTTATTTACACAGGTGAAAGCAAAATCCAGCATACCCTGCCTTTCATCCGTCTAGCCATATCAAAATTCTGTAGTAACCCTGTGAACAACTGCCACAAGCCATAGAGTTTACTAGGCAAGTAAAGAATGGAATAGATTGTCAGGCCTGTTTTCCGTATCCCTCACTGAATCACAGACATCTACATACACCAACTGCACATGTGCATGCACACGCGCACACACACGCGCAAGCAGATGTAGACACACACACACACACACACACACACACACACACACACACACACACACACACACTACCTGCATACATAGAGATAATTTAGAGTCCCAGTTTGCTGAGTGCATGTCTTTGGGAGGCAGGAGGAAACTCGAGTACCCACTAAAAAAAAAAAATGCGAACACGGGGGTGACTTGAAGGCACCTCAGCTAAGAATCCACCAGAGAACCTCTTGCTGTGAGGGAACACTGCTGCTCCCTGCACCACTGTGCTGCCCATACCCTACCACTTATCAAACCAGAGAACCTCTTGCTGTGAGAGAGCACTGCTGCTCCCTACACCACTGTGCTGCCCATACCCTACCACTTGCTGAATTATTTATCTAAATGTGTAAAAGCCCAACCCACCTTTTCCTTACCTTCCTCTGTATTAAATCATGTGTTTAGGCAGATAAAAGCCTAACCCACCACCTTCACTTTTCTCTACTTGATTTTTGCCTCTGTCTTCTTACTGTCAAACGTACTCCACCCATACCTTAGGCTATTTATTCCCTAATAGTTGGCATAACAAAATGGCAAGATTTGCTTCTAACCTACCTTACCACACTCATCACTGTATATCCCTAAAAAATCTGCAGTGGCTTGAATTCCAGCACCAAATTCTACTACCCCAGCTTGTCACAGCTCATTCAGGAATTATACTTCCTAATCAATCCAAATGGTTAGGAAATGTAATTCTGTTCATGTTGGCCAACCATAGTAATTCAATGTTTGGAATTTCATCTATTAGGTGTTTCGTATTTCTCACTGTTCGATGCAGATCTGTCAATCTTCTGTTAGTCGGTTATATCACATCTTGGGTACGTGATATAGACCGCATACATTCACTCATTACGTCCAAGTGATGCCTCCAGGTACATCAAATATTGCTTGATCATATTTACATCAGTAATTCCAAAACCGTGCTATGTACAAAGTTTTAAAAGATTTCATTTTAAAGCTTACACAGTAGCAAATTAAACTGCATTAATGTTTGACCTCTTTCTAGTGCAGGTAAATAGATATTAACTGTTTTTATGATCATTTATGTAGATATGACTCTCGTATTTTTCTAAATATCTCAACAATCAAGTAACACAGACCTCCGTAGCCTCATATGAAAGCTATTGGCAAGATGAATACAAAGCTGTTGACAGTGTGTGTGTAACATGAGTGGTTGCTGAGATATTACAAGTTGTTTATAAAATATTACAAATGTAATAGTTACTGAGCTTACTGTGACTTATAAAATTTGGTTTAAGACCTAGAACCTAAAGAATACTACCTATATTAAAATAGTTTGTGCTGAAAAGTTTGCCATTTATACTTCTTTCATAACTCGTATGGTTCCAGAGATGTTCATAGGTGTGTGCTAGGTTAACGGCCCTGGAGCCTTTACAAGCCTAGCCCATAGGCATCATGCCACCCGACCTTAGTTCCTAGTACCTCTGTCGAGTAGAGCCACTGGAGTGATCCCCGGGGTGAATTTTCTATTTCCCATCCACTCATCAAGATTCCTCTTGAAGAGGGCCAGTGAGGTGCTTTGCTTGACATGTATGGGAAGTCTATTCCATAGCATGGGCAGTCTCTGGGTTATGAACCTGTCCCTCCAGCATGTTCTGTGGATTGTGGTAATGAGGTTGAAGTCTCTGGAGCATGTGGTCTGGAGGGATTGGGATTTCTTTAGCTGTAGCATTTCTAACAGAGCTGGGTCAGACCGTCTCTGTCCTTTTAAGATGGTGAAAAAAAAGCTAGTAGGAATTACCTGCTTAATTCTAGCAGGTCTAACAAAATTGGAGAACAGGCAAGGTAGGTCACATGTAATTTTTACATGCTCAGTATTTCAATGAACAAATAGCAGAAAGTGTAAGTAACTATTGCAGTTTTACAGTCGAGCAGTATAGGTCTCAACCCTGGCTTTCCAAAATGTGGAACACTTTCCATCACCTAAGGACTTAGGAAACCTGCAGCATGGTATAAAACAGTTATCAATATTTGAAGACTACCCAGGAAGGGTGAGAAAAGCAGTCTATGGCCAAGAAATCCAAACGATTCTACTACCAAAAACACACAAACGCCCCAACAACAATCACCGCACTCTCGTCCCCAGTGTACAGACCATCAGATGCAAAACATCCCATGCCACCCCTCATTTACACTCCCCACAATTGCTCAACCAAAAGCAGATCAAGTGAAGATTTGCTTGAAATGTGAGGACATAATTTTACCCCGTGTTCTTGGTCTTGTGGTGTTGTAATGTTAGTGGATGTAAGATTTCTAATAAGTGAAGAAAGACTGCAAACAGAAAACTTGTGGGGTGGGAATAGTGAATGTTGTTCAGGAGTGACTGTGTAACAAAACAGTGAAAATTCTAAATGCAACATTGGTAAGGATGGGAAGGGTAGCTGTTGTGGATGTCGGGTGGAGAGAACATGTTTATAAAATTATAGCATTGTATGCATATATACCTAGCAAGGAAAGAGATAATCTGTTTCATGAAATATTAGACTGTGCAGTGGTTACATAAAAAATGTAATTGTTGGGGACTTTGTGATTTAAGGGAAAGATGTTAATACTGAAAATAATAAAATATGGTAAATAAGATGTGTGGTGCAAAAGTCAAGGGGGCAGTTGGATCTGAAATTGATTATTTTGTATTATCAGAAAGCCTGGGGGTAGCAGATGCTGATGCAGTTGTAGCAGGATTTCAGACCATTTAGAATATGGATGGAGTGATGAAGAGATAGGAAAGGGAATAAAACAAATAAATGAGAAATTAGGGGGTGAAATGGGAAGCATTGTAATTATGTAAGGATCAAATAACCATGAATGACATCTATAAACCTGGTCTGAATGGTGGACTGAATTTTAAAAAAGTATAAAAAGTGTATTTTTCAATGGCAGGAAGATTTAAGAAAGGAAGAGAGACTGAAGTGTGGGAAGATGTGTGGAAGTGTATTAGAGAATTTAGAGAAGAAATAAAGAATGTATAAAAAATAAAACTAAGGCATTACTGTTTAGGGAGAGATTTACAAGGAAGAAGGGAGGAGGTATGAGGATGATATTATTATTACTATAATGGGGGAAATAAAAATGTAAAATGAGATAAAAACATGAGGAAATTATTAGTGTTGTAGTCTGTCATGTGGAAAATCTGTATAACAGTAAAAAGAAGAAAAATATAAAGAATGGAAAGTAAAAAAAAAATTTAAAAAAATCCAGAACTAGTTAAGGAAAATTTTGAAAAATAAATTACTGCTAGTGAATTAGAGCAAGTATTAGGAAAGTAAATGTTAATTTAGTGTCAGTCCTAGATGGTATAGGGCATGGAATGTGTAAGATGTCAGTGTATTACAGAAAGTATTAGGAATGTAAATGTTAATTCAGTATCAGTCCCAGATGGTATAGGGCATGGAATGTGTAAGAAGTCCGTGTATTACGGGAAGTATTAAGAACGTAAATGTTAATTCAGTATCAGTCCTATATGGTATAGGGCATGGAATGTGTAAGATGTCAGTGTATTACAGGAATTATTGGGAAAGTAAATGAGGTGCTTCGCGGCCCTGACGCCCGCTACCTTAGAGCCACAGGCCGCTACTGATTCCCACGTGGAGCTGACTAGGCCTCTGGAAACTCAAGGTATTGGAACCTCCGAAACTATTCCTTCATATGGGTCCGGAGCCGCTGAGCAGGCATCGGCTTCTGAAGGTGTTTTCAGGCCTACACAGTTGTATGTTAAAACAACTTCAGCTTCAAAGGCAAAGACTAAAGCACCTCTAAAGACAAAGAAACAAGTACAACAGCCCATAGACAGGCCTCCATGCCTAAAAAATAGATGCTCAAGATGGCCGAAGACCTAATTACTTTGATCAGGGGTTCCCATCCCCCTCCTGATAAGAGGCCTAGGCAAGAGACAGAATATGAATCTTCAGATCAGGTTTCCATTTCGTCTGATTCCTCTTCTGAACATGAAAACTCTCTTCCTCCCTATGAGGATTCTGATGCTGAAGAAATCTATCCCTTCAGCCTCTCCTCCTGAGGATTATTCTTTTGGGGAAACCCTGCATACCATGAGGGAGCATTTCCACTGAGAGAGCCAAGATTATTCAGAATCTAAGAAAAGGCTCAGAGACTTCCTTTTACTACCTCAGATCAGGCCCCTTGCCATTCCACCTGTGTTTGAATAATACATCATCTACAATGTCTGAGTCCAGTCTGACTCCTGACTCTTTACCTCCAGCTCCTGTTAAGCCAGACAGATACTACAGGGTTCCTGATTCACGTAAATTTATTTTTAAAAACCCTGCTGCTGCTAACCCAGAAACTATCTCTCAGGGTCCCAAAGGGGTCAAGGCTTCCACTGCAAAAAAAACCCCTACCCCTCTGACAGGGATTCTAGGGCACTGGACAGATGGGGAAAAAAGATTTACACTTCTGCTACCTTGGCTGTAAGAGCTTTAAATTGTCAGTTTCATATGCTTAAATATCAGCAATATATTATGTCACTGCTTAAACAGAAAATGTTGTCAAATTCTGAATGTGCAGAAAACAAAGAAATACGGGATTTATTGCATGCAGCTGAACAAGTGGGAAAACATACTTTGCAATGTGGTTTTGATTCTCTGGAGGCCTCCTGCAGGGCCGCTGTTACGGGTTCTGTCTTTAGGAGGCATGCTTGGTTAAAGGAACAAATCTGCCTGATCATGTTAAAGCAAAATTATTAGATGCTGCATTACAGCATGATACATTGTTTGGTGTTAAAGCAGAAGAGGTTTTGAAGAAAATGGAGGACAAAGCTAAATCTATGCAAACAGTCAAAGATTTCTTACAGGTTCAACCCCCAAGATTTAGCAGGCACTGGCCTACAAAGAATTGGTCCTTTCCAGTGTCAGACAGGCCACAAAGAGGCAGATACAGACGCCCTAAAGGCAGATCCCAGCCCCAAGGCTCATACAGGTCTAAACAATGGGGTGCTTCTACCTCCAAAAGCGGAGAAGATAAATCACAGCCATACAGGAAGCAGTCCCAATGACTTCCCCTGCCAGCACCAAGCACTTATCTTCTGGCAGCTCCTTTAGGGGGAAAACTGGCACTTTTTTCACAAAACTAACATCTAATCACCCAGGACAATTGGGTCTTGAACATAGTGCCACAAGGTTACAGGTTCCACTTTCACACCCTGCCAAGGGTAAACGGTATACCAGACCTGCCAAAAATTCAATGGGCAGAGGCACAAAAGCAAGTTTCATCCCTCATGGACATGAGGGCCATTCAGCAAGTACCACAGCAAGAGCAGGGACAAGGATTTTACTCGAGACTTTTCTTGGTGCCCAGAAAGGACAAAGCCTGGAGGCCAATACTGGACCTATCTATTCTAAACGGATTCACTTCAGAAGCTCGAATTTACAAAACCTCGAACTTCAAATAACCAAAACCAAAATATCGAGTTTTGTAAACTCGAACTTCTGAAATGAAACCAAAAAAAAAAAAAAAGACAAACTTTGCAGGGCTTTGCCCCTGCACTATAGGGGCTGTGCCCCCCACACACCCCTACTTAAATATACCAACTCCAAGATCGCGCCACAGTGGGGAAATGGGAAATCTCCCATCTTGTGCTGTATGCGGAAGCGCAAAACGAGAGATTTCTCATTTCCTGTAAACACCACACACAAAAAAAAAAAACATTACTTACACACAGAGCGTACAAGAATCCTTGCCTCTGTGTGTATGCAATGTATTAAGGTAAGTAAACTTTTATTTTTCAAGACTACACATATTCGATTTACTGAAATCTCGATCATATGGTCTCGACCATACGGAATTCGAGATTTCAGTAATTCGATTATGTGAAGTGTACCCATTCTAAACACATACCTGGATATTCCAAAATTCAAAATGTTGAGACTGCAGCATCTTCTGCCCATGCTGGGCAAGAAGGCTTGGCTTGTAACTTTAGACCTAAAAGAGGCATAACTGCATGTCCCAATCAGACAATCATGCAGAAGATTCCTCAGCTTCATAGCTGGCTCAGTGCACTACAAATTCTCTGCACTGCCCTTTGGCTTATCTGCTGTGCCCAGGGTCTTCACAAAATGCCTGGCACCAGTAATTGCATTTTGCAGACAAAGAGGAATACAAATATATCCTTACTTGGACGACTGCCTTATTCAAGCAGAGAACAAGGACATTCTACTACAGCATCTGGCGTTTGTAAAAATATTACTAACATGCCTAGGGTACACAGTATATGAAAAGAAATCAAAACTAGTACCCTCTCAAGAGATAATATTCCTGGGTGCAAGATTAAATACAACTGCCCAGATGGCTTATCTCACGACAGACAAACAAAGGCAACTGACTACTTAGTTCAACATGTTGGCAAAAAAGACCCAGTTATCTGCAAGAAAAAATCTGCAGGCTTTGGACTTCATGGCATCCTGTATTCTGCTAATTCCATATGCAAGACTGCATATGAGGAAACTACAATGGTATCTAAAAAGTCTTTGGACTCAACATTGCCACAGCCTGGAAACAGTTACCCTCATTCCCTGCCTGCAACAGGAGTTTCAATGGTGGGCAAAGGCCTGTCACCACAACAAGGGGCAGCCATTCACTATACCCCCAGCCAGGCAGACATTAACAGATGCATCAGATTATGCCTGGGTGGCCCACATGGCAGGAAGATGTATTCAGGGCACATGGTCTGCAAGCCAAATGCATCTACATATCGATCAAAAAGAGTTTCTAGCTGTTGGAATGCCCTGACAGCCTTCAAGGATCTACTTCATCCAGGACAACTACTGATAAAGACGGACAATACTACAGTCATGTGGTACATAAACAAGCAGGGAGGCACACATTCCTACCTCCTTTGCAGACTAGCCATGACATTGTGGGACACAACATTGACTTACCAAGTACATCTGCAAGCACAATTCCTGCCAGGAAAGACAAATACTCTGGCAGATGATCTAAGCAAAAACCTCATGGATCCCCACGAGTGGAAATTGGATCCACAAGTATTCAACATAACAAGGAATTGGCGATGCCCGGGCATAGATCTATTTGCCTCCCCTCACAACTGCCAACTACAGAGATTTTGCACAAGGACTTATCACAAACAAGCATGGAAAGTGGATGCTCTATCTTTCAGCTGGAAAAATTTAACAGTATATGCCTTTCCTCCACTGCCTCTCCTCCCCAAGGTACTCCTAAAGGTCAGACAAGAGAAGCCAAATATTATACTGATTGCCCCAGACTGGCCCTGCCAGCACTGGTACCCAATCCTAAGGAACTTGTCTCAATGCCTAGCATGGGCATTACCTCAAATCCCTCACTTACTGACCCAACAAAACAATCAGATCCTGCACAGCCAACTCAGGACCTTAAATCTGGCAGCATGGCAGATAATGTAGCTTTTCAAAACACACCTCTCTCTAAAGCGATGATGGATGTTATTTTGGAGGCCAGGAGGCCCAGTACCAGAAAATCTTATGCAGAAAAATGGAAGAGATTCTGTGCTTGGAACCAGGCACAAGATATTGACATGATTGTATCGAATATCCCTTAGATTTTGCAATATTTAACTGAGATGCTGGACAAAGGCCTATCCTTTTCATCAATTAAGATTCATGCCTCTGCCATTTCAGCTCACTACAATACAGAGCCACCTATTTTTTCCCATCCTTTATTAAGGCGGTACCTTAGAGGAGCCAAAAACTTACGGCCTCCAAGGAGATCACCAATACTTGCATGGGACCTCAGTTATGTCTTGGAAAAACTCACCCTGCCTCCTTTTGAGCCAGCCGCTACAGCTGATATAAATTTTTTATCATGGAAAACAGCTCTGCTCCTCGCAATAACCTCTGCAAGATGAGTCTCAGAGCTACAGGCACTCATGGCTGTGGAACCTTTTATCATTTTCCATCCAGATAGCGTTTCTCCAAGGACAAACTCCACATTTATGCCTAAGGTAGTGTCCAGTGTGGCCCTCAACCAAACTATTCACTTGCCTACCTTTTATCCAAACCCACCGAATAAGGGTGAGCGACTTCTGCATTCTTTGGACCTACACAGACAGCTGCGCTTCTACTTGGACAGAACCAAAGCTTTCAGAAAAAACTGAGCAATTACTGGTAGCATATGCTGCAGGATCAGAAGGAGAGGCTATCTCAAAGTGGATAGGCCACTGCATTCATTTCTGCTATTCACAACATGGCAAATCAGTGCCTAAGGGCATTAGGCCACATTCAACCAGAGCAGCAGCCACTTCAGCAGCCTTCCTCAGAGGAGTACCAACCAAAGACATTTTAGAGGCTGCAACCTGGAGTTCAGTGCACACTTTTACAAAGCACTATCATTTACCACTCTACTCTAAATCCAGGGCAGGCTTTGCCACTGCAGTTCTGCAGGGCCTCATAGCCGCTCCTAATTCTGTTTAGTTCCAGCCTCCCAACCTTAGCTTTGGGATTCAACCCAATTGTAATGACTGCAACAGTGAAACACGAACATAGTACAGTTGTGTAGCTACCATAAATGTAGATGTTAGAGTGTATTCACTGTTGCAGTCCAGGTTACCCACCCACCATCCCCCTTATTTTTGCTGGACCTTATCTGTACTTCTCTATTCTGTACAACCTATGTGGTGTATTTGCTTGTAGATGAAGGAAATATTTACCTTGGTGCATGCATGCTATATTGACATATTTTTAGCCTACCCTTTTGGGGGCACCTGACATCTGGGGCAAGAAAAACTGAAGAAAATGGCATTGGCTGCATCCCCCTGGTGCACTGACATCAGGGAGGAGATGACAGCAGCAGACGCCAGACCTAGACTTTGGAATTTAGTCCGACTGCGGGTAGCCTGCCAGCAGGATAACCTAATTGTAATGACTGCAACAGTGACTACACTCGAACATCTACATTCATGGTAGGTACACAACTATACTTTTCGTATTTCTCACTGTTTGATGCAGATCTGTCAATCTTCTGTTAGTCGGTTATATCACAACTTGGGTATGTGATATAGACCCCATACATTCACTCATTACATCCAAGTGATGCCTCCAGGTACATCAAATATTGTTTGATCATATTTGCATCAGTAATTCCAAAACTGTGCTACGTACAAAGTTTTAAAATATTTCATCTTAAAGCTTACACACTAGCAAATTAAACTGCATTAATGTTTGGCCTCTTTCTAGTGCAGGTAAATAGATATTAACTGTTTTTACGATCATTTATGTAGATGTGACTCTCATATTTTTCTAAATATCTCAACAATCCAGTAACACTGACCTCCATAGCCTCGTATGAAAGCTATTGGCAAGATAAATATGAAGTTGTTGACCGTGTCTGTGTAACATGAGTGGTTGCTGAGATATTATAAGTTGTTTACAAAATATTACAAATATAATAGTTACTGTGTTTAATATGACTTATAAAATTTGGTTTAAGACCTAGAGCCTAAAGAATACTACCCATATTAAAATAGTTTGTGCTAAAAAGTTTGCCATTGATACTTCTTTCATAACTCGTATGGTTCCAGAGATGTGAAGATTTGCTTGAAATGTGAGGACATAATTTTAACCTGTGTTTGTGCTCGTGGTCATGTGGTGTTATAATGTTAGTGGATTTTAAGATTTCTAATAAGTGAAAAAAAGAGTGCAAACAGAAAACTTGTGGGGTGGGAATAGTGAATGTTGTTCAGGAGTGACTGTGTAACAAAACAGTGAAAATTCTAGATGCAACATTGGCAAGGATGGGAAGGGTAGTTGTTGTGGATGTCAGGTGGAGAGGTCATGTTTATAAAATTATAGCATTGTATGCATATATACCTAGCAAGGAAAGAGATAATCTGTTTCATGAAATATTACACTGTGTGGTGATAACATGAAAATTATAATTGTAGGGGACTTTAATTGTGATTTAAGGGAAAGATGTTAATACCGAAAATAATAAAATATGGTAAATAAGATGTGTGCTGCAAAAGTCAAGGGGGGCAATTGGATCTGAAATTGATTGTTTTGTATTATCGGAAAGCTTGGGGTTAGATGGTGATGCAGTTGTAGCAGGATTTCAGACCATTTAGAATATGGATGGAGGTGATGGGAGAGATAGAAATGGGAATAAAACAAATTAGGGGATGAAATTAGAGAGTGGGAAGTACTGCAATTATGTAAGGATCAAATAACCATGAATGACGTCTATAAAACTGGTCTGAATGGTGGACTGGATTTTAAAAGAAGTATAAAAAGTGTATTTTTCAGTGGCAGGATGATTTAAGAAAGGAAGAGAGACTGAAGTGTGGGAAGATGTGTGGAAGTGTATTAGAGAATTTAGAGAAGAATGAAAGAATGTATAAAAAATAAAACGAAGGCATTACTGTTTAGGGAGAGATGTTTACAAGGAAGAAGGGAGGAGGTATGAGGATGATATTAATAGTACTATAATGGGGGAAATGAAAATGTAAAACAAGATAAAAGCATGAGGAAATCAATGTGCTGAATTAATAACACCCGTTTCTGTACTTAAATACTACAGTACATTACATTGGAAGGATAGAGCATCACTCGCATGGGAGGGTTTCAAACAATTAGCTACCAAATACCTACTAGCTCACAAATATTTAACCTACACTCAGAAATCCCACACTCACTCTTGGAAATCCCTTTTTGAATGTTTTCTAGCTTGACATTGGTATATATAATCAATGATGGAATTTTGGCATATGTGTAAATAGTTCTTACTGTTTTGCATTTATGTTTTACTATTCAGCAATGTATTCTCTGGTCATATCACTTACTACCTGTATATTAATATTGTTACATTTTACTGTATTGGTTTTCACACAAATAAAAAGGAAATAAAAAGATTTTATACAAAATAAAATCAATGTGCTGATAAAGAGAATATTTTCTAAATGTACTGAATAAATGGATGAAGACTTTCTTTATGAAGGATTATGTAGTGGGATGTTAAAATTCACATGAACGAAAGAAGAGAAGAATTAAATAAACTGAATACCCACTGCACTAAATAACGCCAATTATATATATATTTTATATGAGAATAATACAGAGGAGAATGGAAGGAGGGATGAGGGATGCTATGGAAGAAACGTATACATGGTATAAGAGGGAAGGGATGTCAGGAATTGTTACTGGATGTGAGAGAGATTGTGGATGATGCAAGTAAAATGGAGGATGTGAAACTTACAGTAGGTGATATTAGCAAGACATTTGATACAGTAGGACATGCTTTGTGGGATGTTATTGAGAATGGAGTCGGTAATAGGGCCGTGTGTATGTCAGCATATCAAAATAATAGAGTGAGAGTGTTAGTGAATGGGTGTCCGAGTTAAGAAATATGTATGAAGTGTGGTATAAGACAAGGATGTCCCTTGAGTGGAAGTTGTTTGCACTGGTAATGAATGTGATAGCGAGTGAAACAGCTTATAAAAAGAGTGATGCTAGATATGTGATGCAGAAGAAGGTAGTGATTCCAGTAGTTCTGACATACACACATGATATAGTGGTACTTACTAAGAATAAAATATGGATGAGGGAAGTTTTGGTTTGTTTGAATGAATGTTTAAAGGAAACAAGAATGAACTTGAATAAAGATAAAAGTAACGGTTTGGGTGATCTGGTGAAAATGAGGGGTTTGTATTTTTTGATGAATGATGTCTTTGCTAGGAATAAAATTTGGGGAAAATGATGTAGTTATGATGCAATGGGAGAGTTTGATATAAAATAAATGAAAGAAGTATTCTTATGTGAAGGGCATGTAGATTAACATTCAGGAAAAAGGCTTATGTGGTGAATTCTGCATTAATGGGAAAAACACATGTATGTCAAATGTTTGTGATACCAGAAAAACATATGAAAAGGAAGTTATGCAGTTGGTGTTTCTTTTATATGGGGTTCAAGATTTCAACCTAGTGAAAATGTGTGTTGTGTGTAAGTGAAGATGAAGAGGGAACTGGCGTTACTAAATCCTGTTTGTTCTGCTTCCTTAAACTTGTGTAGAACGCGGTTAAAGAAGGAGACTGAAAACATAATAGTGAGAATGTTTAAATAAACGTACAAAAGGTTCTGGGAGATGACCAGAATAAGGAAGAGAGAAAAAGGTTTTAATTTCTTAATTTACGCATTCAGTCAAGAAAAAATACATTATTGTGGAAAATAAAAATTGTGATATAGAGAAAGATAGAGGGATATGTTATAATAATGTGATGAAACAATATTATGTAAATCCATGGGAATTTTTACAAGACTAAATGATTAAAGCCATTAACATAAGGAAAAAGTTATGTACCAAGTTAATAGGGTGTTCGGATTCCTTTGAAGACTGGTAATAAACAAGTTACCAGTAAAGTGGAATATTGCATAAAAAAACTTGTGTGTTTATTTTTTGGGAGGAAGAGATAATAAAGCATGTATTTTCGACATGTAAGAGAGTGGTGAAACTCTTAAAAGCTGTGTGAAAATGTTTTGAGAATATTAATGGCATAAACCATATAGATTTGGATATTAAAAATATGTGAGTAGATGACTTGTGTTTTTTAGAATTGAAGTTAGACTGAAATTTTGTTTAATAGGAAGTTCTGTGTGTCAGATTAATTATAAAAAATTAGATCATGTTTGTGGAAGGAGGAGTGGAGGTCAGTTATGGAAAAATAATGAGGGTGTTATTAGAAAAATGATAGTAAAAAATGTAGAAATGTGGTATATTTGTGCTTGCAGATACGTTCATTTTGTAAATGTGTAAATAATGTGTTCATGTTGTGTTAAATAGAGGATCCCTACTCTTTTCAATAGGTGACATGGGATCTTTCACATCCACATGAGCTACCACAAACTCAAGCAGATGAGGCCTCAGTTTTAATGTCTCATCCAAAAGATGTCAAACTGAGGAGTGCAGCACCAAAGTATTTTGCACTGCAGAGTCTAATGAATCTACTTGGTGTGTGACTAGAACTGGCGGCCTTCTGCACTAAAGGCAAGTGTGCTAATTGTTGCACCCTGACACTGTTTTGATTTTACTGCACATAAAGATGTTTTGAATTTGAGATTGTATTCGACTTTACGGACTTTAAACCTATTCTTCTGGGAGAGGAGTTTACGGATATTTGTGTAGTATATTACTGGCTGAAAAAGATGAACTGTTTAGTATTGGATGCTCTTATTTCAGTATCCATAGAGCTTTCCTAAACTCAATCTTTTCCCATAATGCACTACACTTCCCTCTCTTAAATAAAAGAAGCAGGATGACCTGAAACTCAAGCTATTGTGTAGATTATTTTCCATCTTCAATAAGAACTAATACTTTGGTGTTTTTCTATCTCTTTATCTCTTAGGCTAAACTAAGTTTAAAATGTTCCACAAATACCACACACAGCAGCATGGGGTATTGTTTTTTATCTGCTGTCCAAAAAAGAGTTTAAAATGTTGTTTAGTGACACTTATTTTTCCCTCTCTTGCTCCCACCTAATTTAACCAATAACTTGGGCCTTTTCAGTTTAGTGATTTACGCTTATATATTAAATTTTTTTTTAACTGGAAGCTTTGCATGAGGCAGAAGGTTAGTGGGAAAGAAAGCTTGAGAGTTTTAATAAAGAGGGGCAAATGCAGCCACAAGACACCTCACCCCCTCCAGGACATACACAAACTTTTGTATTGTGTGCCTGAGATGGAACAATGGGACATTCTTTGTGAGCTTTGCCAAAAAATGTGGCTCAAGGGCCCTCCATTAAGAGGAGCCTGTTAATTCTAAAATCTTCTTTCTGCAGAAATAAAGGAAAAGGAATTTTGCATAATGAAGAGGATAGACCAGCCATGGGCACAGATGGGTTCTCCATTCTCCAAGGCTAGTAGAAAGGAGGTTTCTCCAACCAAGTCTGCACAGGGACCTACTGCAGCTGTAGGGGAACTTTAACCAGTGCAGTTTCCCAGCTAGAGACCTCTGTCCTGCCTATCCATGGTCCTAGTAGTTTCTCCTCACAATGGGATGGTCAGTTATCTGAAGTTAAAGCCCTTCTCCATATATTGGTTAGGTCAGCTAGGTCCCTCCAATGTTCTTCCATACACCTTGAGTGAGACAGAATGGTGAAGTCCTTGGTCAAGGCAAAATAATTGAAATGGGTGTCCTCTTCCCCTCTGTTTCTAGGGCATCTAGAGAAGAGCCTTTCCTCTTGGCATCTACATCTCATTCCCAAGACACAGTCTTTATACTGCAAGCATAAGAAATGAGCACCTTGCAGAAGTTTGATATCAACATTAATGGGCTTCTTCAGGACAGCAGCAGTACCTCCATCAATGTCGATGACTTTATCACTGGGTGTTTGGTAACCGATATCCACTAGACCACAGGTTATTGACAGCAGTGGTTTAGTACTGGCAGTAGCTCCAATTCCTTCAGTGCTGTTCCCACCACTGGCTTCATATTCTTCAAGCCTTTGGCACCAAATCCTTCGATGATATTGGTGCCAGTTGCTCTATCTAAACTTGGCATATCTGAGTTGGCATTGACATTTTGGGCACAGACAGCTGAAAGAGTAAAGTCTTAAATGCCAGTGATCTTGGCATTGACATCCAGAGGAAAGCAGATGGCTTCTTTCAGGTTATTAGATCCCAGGAGGCTACTTTGGCATAAGCTCCACACCAGGGCATCTGTCAGTCAGACAACTTGAGTCTTTTTTCTTCATCCCAAAAGGACAGGGTAACAGAAAACTTACTAATGGTACAGGTTGCCTAGGGAAGATTTCTCAACTGAGCATTCAGATGAGTTCCCCCAAGTGTTCCTAAGAAGAAGGGATGAGAAAGAGGCATCTGGACTCTTTGACAGAGTGCCCTACCCTGGACACTAATGTGGGTGAAGGAGATGCTTCTTCCTAATCCCCTCCTGATGACCTCATCTTTGGGAATATATTGGAGCTAATGATTTAGAAGGGAACACAGCTGGACAAGCTGGCCTCCTTAAGGAAGAAATATTCCAGGAATCTTTTTCTTCCTTGCCTATATCTTGGATGGTCCCACCCAATGACAATGTGATCACATTGGTGGTGGACAGACTCTGCCATACTGGTCTCTAGCCATGCCCTGTCTGTATGAGACTGGGTAAAATGCCCCCACTCTCATAAGTACAGATAGTCTTGCAGTAAGGCTGTCTGCATTGACTGCATTCTGGTGATCTCCTTCAGGAAAAAACCTTGAAGGAGAGTGTTGCCTTTCATCCCTGGACAAGGATTCTTAGGCTGTTTAGTCCATTTATGCTTTTTGTACATTAACCATTATGGCACTGAATTCCCTGCCCCAAGCACATTGTTTTCATTGTAACGTAGCAGACTGGACACTGGACACCCTGAAAAACTTTCCTCATGGTGATCAACAGAATCACAGATGCTGACAAAAGTTAGCATTTTCATGAATTGCAGGGCACTTATTCATAATGCAGCTGGAAAAGGCATAGCCATGCACAAACATGCCTGCCCCATGCACTGCACTTTTTGTAGAAAACCTCAGCTTGTACGACTGGTCCACTTTGGTCTACAAGTGAATGGTAAAGCTGCTAATGAGTGAGTAAAAAGGGATGCTTGTGGCTATGCATGACAGATTCATCATTCCTCAACAAATCCTTTTTCTGGAATTAAAAGATGGTTAAGGAATAAGCTGTTCAGAAAGGCCTATCTGCCTCTATTTAAGAAGAGGTCAGATAAAAATTCCCATAGCTCTGGGCATTCTTTGAATGGATGTCCTTCTGTAGGCAGAGGGGTTCCACAAAACCATAAAGTCTGTAGTCCCTCCCTGAGATTTTGCTGTAGAAACCTTGAGATCTTCTCCAGCTATCTACCTCTGAGGGCAATCTAGTGGAGAGAGATCCCTCCATTTAAAAGCATGGCAGGCTATCACATGACTGGTGGATAAGGGAAGTGATATCCAGAGACTGCAATATTCTGTTCATCTTTTCTCTAAAACCACCTTCTCAACCCCTTCACAACATTCTGCCCCTTTAGAAAGTAACAACCAAATTTGTGGTTGCAAATCTCTTCTGCAGCAGGGCCATCCAAGAGGTCAACAGTAGACCATAGGGGATCTGGGGTTTGTTTGACGTTATTTCTGATACCAAATAAAATGAAGATCATTAGGTCCATCTTAGACTTAAGCATCCTAAATCAGTTTACTCAGAAAACCAGCATCTAAATGATCAGTATAAAGTCAATCTGTTTTAGAAGAAGGTGACTGACTGTGCTCTCTGGCGTTCCATACCACCTATCTGAATGTAAGCATTGTCTGGACATCTAGGGAAGTACCTACCCTTCAGCATGGAAGATGGTTAGTAATCATTTAGAGAACTTCCATTTAACCTCACCACAGCCCCAAGGTGTTCCCCAAGTGCAGGAAGCACTAGCAGCTCACCTGAGACTGCACATGGTCAGAGTCACCCCATATTTGGATGGCTTCTGGCTGCCCCACCAGGTATTCACTGATTCAAGCATGGGACTACTTACTACAGCTTTTCTTGTCCGGGGGGGGTTCAAGAAACCATGTGAAGTGCCAGATGGAACCATCACAAGCACGAGTTTTCAGAGGTTGCAACCCATGTATTATGACCAGCCTAGTGTGCCTGAAGCAGGAGATAATGAAGGCCTGCATTCTGGGTATAATCTCTTCTTTTCGGTTTTTCGGTTTAGGTCGCCACACCAGGTCTCCTAATGATAATGATAGGCAGTAGACTTTTTTGCTTGCTTGTGCGCCGCACAACCTGCACAACCTTGGAACAACAACCATTCACGCATGTCGACACACAGAAGATGCTCTAACTGAGAATCGAACGGGCAACATCTAATATGCCCCCAAATAAAACAACTGAACAGTAAATAGTGGTATAAGTCCAAATGAAGCAACCAGAAGGCTCTATTTAAAAGTACTTTAATGGACTCTTCTCAAGTTCAAAGAAATTTCATGAGATAAAAACTACACAAGAAATCCATTAATTTTATACATATAATCAAAGTTAACCATTTACAGGAAAGCAGCCCAAGGAATATCAAAATTTAACCCAAAAGGTGCCATGGTTTTAAAATGTAAGATGAATTCAGGTGTTTTTTTTCTGACATACTAAACAATGTAAAAGTATATCTTAACATCATTCCTTATTCATCTTAAACAGCCCCATCTGACTCTACTGTTGTGGCAGCAGCCCTCTGGGAAATAACCCCCTGAGGAGAGTGCTGTGATGTGTTCCCTGGATAAGGATTCTCAGAGGTGGATTATTTAAGGAAGCACCATTTATCCACTGAATGAGTTATTTGAACAATATAAGGCAGTTTCATCATAAGTTGGCAGAATGAAGACTAGATACATTGACAAAGTTGCCTCACAATGCCCCTCAGCTTATTGAAACTTAGGAGCATGAAGTTGTATTAGTTTGTGATTCTGTGTAATCTGCATACATTAAAGACATTGTTGTACTTGGTTGTAATTGTTAAGATGTTTAACGTGATTTCATTGTGTTTTGCACTTCTCATTTGGTGCTTCATTCATTTTTGTTATTGATTGAAGTACAGTAACCTGTGTAATGGGCTGATCTAAAGGGACTCATTTCAGTTACAAAATAATATTTTCAAATGGCTTTTGAGTAAGTCATCCTAGTCACATCAAGATTAAATGGTTACCTGCTCTGTGGGTCATACCTCCCAACCGTCCCGAATTACTCTGTTTTTACCGAGTTTTGGTGTCCAAATGATAGGGTGCCACGATTCCTGAGTGACACCCCATCATTTCCGATTTTTTTCCACTTTTGCACTGTTTTGGCTGACGTCATCTCATGCACAATGACATCAGCACCTTTGGTGCTACCAGCCTATTGGAATTAAGCTCTGCACACATTTCCGGCTCGGCTGTTCAAATGCTGCAAGCGGGTTTCTGTTCAAATGCCCAGATGCTGCTGCTTTCGTTCAAGTCTTCTGCAGTTTAGATTTTAAGGTACTGGGTGGAAGGGATGAAACTTCAAATGCTGCTGCTTTCGTTCGAACTGACATTATGTGGAGCGGGCCCAAATGCTGCTGCTTTCGTTCGAACTGACGTTATGTGGAGCGGGCCCAAATGCTGCTGCTTTCGTTCAAGTCTTCTGCAGTTTAGATTTTAAGGGACTGGGTGGAAGGGATGAAACTTCAAATGCTGCTGCTTTTGTTCAAACTGACATTATGTGGAGTGGGCCCAAATGCTGTTGATTTCGTTCGAACTGACATTGTGGAGCGGGCTCAAATGCTGCTGCTTTCGTTCGAACTGACGTTATGTGGAGCGGGCCCAAATGCTGCTGCTTTCGTTCAAACTGACATTGTGGAGCGGGCTCATATGCTGCTGCTTTCATTCGAGTTTTCTGCAGTTTGGATTTTAGTCTTCCTTTTTCACTTACTGCTATCTAATTCTGTTCCCTGGATTTTAAGGGAACGGGCGGAAGGGCTGAAACTTCAAATGCTGCTGCTTTCGTTTGAACAAACGATATGTGGAGCAGAGCAGGCTTCTGTTCAGATGCCTAAATGCTGCTGCTTTCGTTCAAGTCTTCTGCAGTTTGGATTTTAAGGGCATTCGAACAGACATGAAATGAGCCTGTCAGTTTAAGATAATGGGTGGAAACCTCAAATGCTGCTTGCAAAGATTTTAAGTTGTGGTGTGCTGCTTGCAAACAGATTTTAAGATGTGTGTGTGTTTGTCTGTGTGTTAGTGTGAAAATGCCCCCATTATAACTACACCTGGTGACTAGAGGTACTCAGGCTCAAACCGTGTACCCTAGGTATAGGGTAAAAAGAGCCTATTGTCCCTAGCCACCATCACTTGTGAATTTTTTTAGTTTTGTTCCTCATAAACTCTGTGGTTTCAGGATGTTTGTGACAAATCACTGAAGGTTGAATTTATTGAATAATGACAGGCATTTGAATTTCAGACTTCATATTCTTCAGAAAAGAAATGGTAACAAAAACCTTTTATTCTAGCAAGTTTGTAAGATCAGTATTTGAAATGTGTCCCTATTTTGGGTCTGTATTCCCCCATTATTGGCTTGTCCAGGTTTTTTGTGCTAAGAGGTTGAGAACTGTGGTGAGAAGAGAGAACTGGATTCACTAAATGATATAGCCGTTTCAGTCTTCCTATCTTTTTGGAAACAAGCTGCTGATTTGGCATAGTGGTATATTGCTCTGACTAGTGCACAGAGCCCTGTGTTCAAGACTTGCCAGTGAAATGCATGGTGGTATCACAACATTTTATTATAGCAACTTTACAAAATTATACTAGCAATGTTTAAAATGTGTCCCTGTTTTTTTGACTTTTGTCCCCCCTCAAAAAAAAAAAACGTAAGTGTAAGAAGCTGTGCAAGATGCATATGCCTTGCACTACTGTCATTCTATTTTTATATGTATATTGTGTGTGTGTGGAAGTTGACTTTTACAATGGAAATGTTCTGAATTGGGTAGTTTTGTCATTACTGTTTCATTGCTTACTGAAAAAATGTTCAAACAATACATTTAAAATGTGCTCTAACAAATGTGCTGTATTATATAAGGAATATAATTTACTATAGTCAGGAAGGTATATCAAAGAAAACATGTATGTTTCTTGTTTTGTGTGCAAGAGGCCAGTGATTTGAAAACAACCCAAAGGTAATATTAATCCACCACTGGCCAGATGCATTTTCTTTGGACGTGGAGTAGGTTTCAATGCTATTTTAATGAATGTGAGTTTCAAGGGCAGAGAAGTTTTAATGCCAAGTCTATTTTCATTGTGAGACAGTATTGCTTTGGATAACAGATGTCTATTGGTGTTTGTCCATTCTGCTGTAAAGTGTAAAAATAAAATCCAAATAATCATTGTAGAAGTAAAGCAGTATGCACACATACAGGTAACAGGACATTGGAATGGCTGCAGGGGGACTCTTGTGCCATATTTTGGTTGTCTGTTCTTCAGTTTGCACGAAATTTGGTATCCCACAATTCCATTGGAGTGGGTGAGGTTACATAATTATGTATGCAAAGTTTGTTAAACAGCATACAGATTTGTACCTATTTTTCATGGGCCTTGTCCTGATTTTTGATGCCTCAAGGTTTAGAGGTATGCTGTGGGTTCACATATTGGTTGCCCCTCAGGAGGTCACCATGCTGTCTGTAGAAAGCAGAGCCCACAAAGCAATAACCTTTCAGCATTCTCAGTCCAGTTCTGGTTCTGATGCTTGATTTGTGAAATCTGAGGGTGAAATGGTACATTCTCAATTTTGGTATGTGAGGATGGCTGCAGTTTAAAGATTGCAGTCATTGGTACCCATGACTTAAGACTACATCTATCCCTGACCCCAAAACTGCAAGAGCTCTGCCACAAGACCCACCTCAGCAAAAGTTTTCACTGAAAATGTTGTCATTGCTCTGTGTAAGCACATTTAACACAAAGAGCCTTGCTATGCATTAACTTTTAAAAACAAAAAATAGCAAGCAGACTGTGAGCAAACCAAACCTTAAATGTGAGTGCTTTCGTCAAAGCCAGTGCTCCAACTTCTTCAGACAATTACAAGACAAACATTAACTCTTTCTAAATATTCATCCATTATCTAATTAGATCCAATTAAACCATTAAGATTAGTACACAATAGATAAAAACAATTGGTTAACATTTAGTGTTTATTTCACAATATCTCTAAAAACTATCTACAATAAAAACTCTTATTCATGTTACAAATATTCTAATATATATATATATATATATATATATATATATATATATATATATATAAAATATATACATAGATATATAAAAAAATATATAATAACTCATTGTGGTTACTAAAATGCAAGAAACTGACTAGATAATGCACACAATTATTGTTTTATGAAATAGGTTTATACCCAACATAAACCATGTCATCAAAACCTACCAGATGGGCTCATAATCAACACATCCTACCATATAAATACTTAAAAGTATAGCATTTAAACACGTAACATGAATAACAGTTTTTATTGTCGATAGTTTTTAGAGATATTGTGATATAAACACTAAATGTTAACTAATTGTATCTATTGTGTACTAATCTTAATTGTTTTAATTGGATCTAATTAGCTAATGGATGAATATATAGAAAGAGTTAATGTTTGCCTTGTAATTGTCTGAAGAAGTTGGAGCATTTGCTTCGATGAAAGTGCTCACATTAAAAGGTATGGTTTGCTCACAGTCTGCTTGCTATTTTTTATTTTTATCAGTTTGTCTTGTTGTTTGGAGTTTTTATGTATTAACTTTTAACTGCTCAAATACATGCCTGCTCTGTGCTGTAAAGTGTCTGTGGCATTTCCCCCAAAGGAGTAGTCCTTGCACTATAAGGACCACTTACTAGTTGACCACTCTCCTTTCTGTTGACCAATAGGTTATACTTTATATGACATTTACTTAGTCTCTCTAGCTTCCTGATTTCTGCATTCAGTAAATTAAATAAAACCTGTTCTACTTTGTCCTTGTTAATTGCTCTGCACCAGCTATTAACTGATTGCAGTCTGTAATAACAGACCTGAGGGTGAGAAGCCTGCTGTGCTTCCCTACCCTACCTGCAATTCCCACCCCTCCCTCTTACTGTACCATTATACTTGCCACATACACATTTCACCTGAGACACCCATTCCCTAACCCTCCCCAAACAACTTTATTTCTGATATACAAGCACTCCTGTTTCTTTTTTCTCATTTCCTTTTTCCCAATTTCTGTGTAACATTTAGCATCATCGCCAACAATGTTTCTCTCTCCCATACTGCTTCATACTACCCCCATTTGTACTTGTGTGTTGGTGGGGAGGGGTCCATTATTCTACATTTCAACTTCCTTTCCTAAATTATCCTTACTTCCTTTATTAAGTACAGCCTTGCACACTATTCTTTCTCACCCCTTTCTTTCTTACATTTCCAAAACATGAGAGGATACCTGGATATCTTAAATCTCTCCCTTCACAGTGACTCATTCCTTCCTACCCATGTTCTACCAGCATTAAGACTCCACCACCACCACCACTAAATATCCTACCGTCCTTCATCTTCTCACTTCCTTCTCAATTCCTACCTCCCAACTACCTGCCGTCAGTAAAATACAGATCCCTTTACTCAGCTTATCCTCTATTCTTCTCCTCCTACTGAACCATCTCTCATCTTATCATGACTCTGTAATAGCTCTCAGCATCTCTCCAACTCTGTCCCAACCACCTAACCATACTTCCTCTTTAAACTCTCCACACACCACACTAAACCTGTTCTCTGCTTTAACCTCAAATGTAGACTGATTTAGCTTAATTTCAACTAAAAAAAATTAAGTGGAAAAATACTCTCCAAAAAATAAGAATCAGTCACACCCCAATATTCTAAAATCCACCTAGGAGGAAACATTCACCCTAATTCTGGCCACACCTATCACAACCAACATCAAGACAATTTTTTTCCACATACTACTGTAACCCTACAACAGTCACCCCCCTCTACCCCTACCCCAGTAATCTAACTTTTGCCTCCATAAATATTAGAAGCATAAGAAATATAACTACTGAACTACATGCTTGGATAAACAACTCCAAGATGACACCCTGGCTGTAATATCATCGGTAATGAACATATATATAGGAAAGGTGGTGGTTTTACTTTAATATTTCCCAACAACTTCCACTTTCCCCCTACAACAAACCAGTATCAAAATTCAGTTCAGAAGAGCTTCTTCTAACTTTCCTGAAAATAAGCAAATGTGTATTACTGTCCTTTACAACCCTCGTGGCGACAGTCCACCATTCTGTGGACCAAAAGCTACTTGTCCAGTTGGTATCAGTCAGTAAAATGGTACTCCATCCTCTCTCCATACCTCCCACTCACAAAAAGTTACTAATTCTTCCCGAAATCCCTCTCTCATGACAAAGCAAAATTAAAAATCCTCTCACTTGATAATAAAAACATTAAAGTAACTTCTTATAACAAATTAAGAGATGATAATGCCTGATCATTTTAAATGTGACCTGCACATACAAAATTGCAAAAAAAAAAACAACCACCAAAAACTAGGTATACTTTGTAGAGCCAAACACTTTCTCACCTATATAACTAAAACTACATTTGCCACTAATTACCTGCTCCCCACATTGCTTTATGGCTCTGTCATCCTTAAAACTTCCAGGCATCAGAAAAAAAGCAAAACTTGAACAGTGTTATAATAAAAGGCCTAAATTTCCAGCAGATACCCCTTTCAGAACCCACCATTGTATATCACTAAAAATTGATACGAACTACCCAGTCAACCAACATATACACAGCTTCTTACCACAGATAAATATATCCAGAATCCATCTGCTTGTCCAGCACCAAATGTCATTCTACACAACTATGTTCCCACTCTGTCATTGTGATCCATTGACTAAACACTTCTCTGTCCACAAACCTATCAAATCTGTCGGGCATGGTCTGTACCCTTAGCATGTGGCTGAGGCCTGGAACTCCTTACCTATATTCATATTTGTCAGTTCAGTACCCTCCTTCTGGTCCTTTCAAACCATTCTGAAAGACTTCCTATGCACAAACCCCAGCTTCATGCCCAACGTGGTGACAGAGGTCTTCCTTATTCAGACCATTAATCTCCTGGTATTCTTCCCTGCCCTACAGGACAAGTGGGTAAAGGAACTTACTTATTTCAGGTTCGGTAGGAGAGTAAAGCTTTGACAATGGCCCAGGTGACCTGAGATTGATTAACTGCTGAGATGTTTCATAGAGCAGTCCGGAGAGAATGGGCATGTACACCCTGGAAAGGTATGTCTGGTGACCCTGGTTGACCATGGCAGCAGCTCTGAAAACAACCACCTCAAAGAGGAGGAGGATGGAAATAAGTCTTGAGTGGAGGGCCAGGCTTGAGAGGGAAGTGGGTGGGCTGTCCAAGCCCATGGTAGCTCTTGCCTACATATGTGAAGGAGAGTACATGCTTAGGGCTTGGAACACAGATGGTTCATATGTCCACATCAGAATCAAGGGGATGGTAGTTAAACATAATGTCCTCGGTTGTTGGGATGCTGGTGAACATTCACATTGTCTACTGGAATGACAGCTGTCTCACTGGAAGATCTGAATGGGCCTCCCACATTGGGGATCATCCCTCATCTGTGGAGTGAATGTTGGCATGATGGTCAGCATATGACAGAAGAGAAAAACAGATAAAAGGGAAAGGATGTTGCTACCTTGCATGTGCCCAGGCAGCTGAGATTTTACCTAGAAGAAAAATAAAGTAAGGACAATAGATCAGTTATTCACAGCCTGTGTGTAGAGAACAGAGAATGCCTTCCTCGAAAATAGATTTCTCCAAAATAAATAACCCACTGTGTCTACTCGTGTTAGTCCTTATTTGGTGAAATTGAACCTGAGCATGTAAGGACACAGTCCACAAGAGCAGCAGCAGCTAACATGACCTTTCTAAGAGGGGGACAACATCCATCTCCAGTTGAATGCAGCTGCCTGGCCAGCTGTTTGCACTTTTTCCAAGCACTACAGCTTGGACCTTACATCCTGACCCAGGGCAGAATTTATCACAGAGATCCTGCAGGGGCTATTAGGAACTCATTCCTTCCCAGGGCCAAGACAGTCTGTCATCAGTAACCTTGGAATCCACCCAGATGTTAGCACTATTGCCATAGTGAACAACACAGTGAGTATAGATCAGTATCTACAGTTACATTTTTACACAACTGTGCTGCTTTCACTGTGTTCAGTTATGCAGCACTATTTTCCATCCTCTGTTTCCTACCTGTTACCATGTGAGGGATGAGGTTGTTACCCAATCACTCCTATAATCACCTAATTGATGCACCCTTCATAGCACCATCTCCTTAGGTTTGATTAGTGCATTGTTCCACTGGTTCAGCTGCCACCTCTACGAGCATTTGCAATCTGTTTTGTGTTTTGATAGACCAATGGATTAGATAGACAGGAAATGACAAAAAATGGTGTGGGATGACTCCCCTTTTTTTTTTACTACAGGAATGTTGATATCCAGGTTGGGGGGAATCCACTGGCCAACTGGGGAATGGTGAAATGATTTATAAGTTGGGTCATGTGTGAAGCTTTCTATGGTAGAAGTCTCCAGAATTGGCTTTAATGTAGCAATGATCTTGGTCAAAAATATATACTTGTGTTATGTTCCTACACAGCTGTACTTTTTAGCTATATGTACAATAAGACTTATCACACATCTTGGGAAGAATGGCTGAGAATAATGTCTCAGACTGAGGTTATGATTCTTTTCTTGTCTAAATTGATGATCTTTCTTTATTGTGATAGGCACAGAAGCAGTGCAAAACTCTTTCAGCCGTTCTGTAAGGCCCAAGTTCACATAACTGAGCAATCAGAATTGATTTTATTTTACTAATTGTGTTAATAAGAGGAGAATAAAATAGCTCTTAAATTCATAGTATTATAGAATGTTTAAGCAGTACACGTGTTATTGTGAGTGACATGTCTGACATTTGTTTCATCATTGTCATGGACACAGTAATAAGGAATCTGTTTTTAGGTTTCAGGAGCAGAGACTGCAGTGTGTTTTGCAATCAGCAGCCATCACTTGGGACATCCCATCCTCAAGAGAACCTACAGCAGTCTGATGAGCCTGGGAAGGATTACAAGAAACTTCATCTTTCTCCTGGTTTGCAGCATCACTTGGGTCATAACTGGATCAAGAGCTCTGAATGTGGCAGTGCAACACCCTCATTGCATCACTCTAGACAGAAATCACAGCAGGGTGCTCAGCCTGTGAACAGGTACAACAGGGTTCATCCAGTTACTGCCCCAGAGTTTCATTTAGGATGTAACTGTAGCAACAGCCCTAATCGTAACAGTGAACCCCCCCTTATACAGCATTGTGCTCAGCATGTGTTAGACATTGACAGACATCTTCCCCCTGTTGTACCACAGCACCAGTCTGGACATAATTGCAGCAAGAGGTCTGAATGCTACACATGTCTTAGTAAAAAGAAAAGTGAAGTAATTTATCAGACATGTCACAAAGGAGAGAAGTCGTATAAATGTACTGAAAGCAATAAGCAGTTTATGTGTCTACGGCATCTCAAGTACCATCAGCCAATCCACACAGGGGATACCCACACATGGGGAAAAATATATAAATGTCCAAAATGCAGTAAGTGTTTTACACATAAATACCTACTCAGAAGCCATCAAAAAGTTCACACAGGTGCAAAGCCATATAAATGTGCTGCATGTAGCAAGTGCTTTGCATGGAAAAAGAACCTTGTAGCCCATCAACAAATTCATACCGGTACAGAACTGTATAAATGTGATGAATGTAGTAAGTGTTTTGCAAGGAAAAAGAATCTTGTAGCTCATCTACAAATTCACACAGTGGTGAAACCGTATAAATGTGCTGAATGTAGTAAGGGTTTTACCCAGAAACAGACCCTTATAACCCATCAAAAAATTCACACAGGGGAGAACCCTTATAAATGTGCTGAATGTAGTAAGTGTTTTACATATAAAATGTCCCTCGACAGACATAAACTAGTTCACACTGGGGAAAAACCATATAAATGTGCTGAATGTAGTAAGGGTTTTACCCAGAAACGGACCCTTATAACCCATCAACAAATTCACACAGGTGCAAAACTGTATAAATGTGCTGAATGTAGTGAGAGTTTTACCCAGAAAAAGACCCTTGTAACGCATCAAAAAATGCACACAGGGGAGAACCCCTATAAATGTGCTGAATGTAGTAAGTGTTTTACATGTAAAATGTCCCTCGACAGACATAAACTAATTCACACTGGGGAAAAACCGTATAAATGTGCTGAATGTAGTAAGGGTTTTACCCAGAAACAGAACCTTATAACCCATCAGCAAGTTCACACAGGTGCAAAACCATATAAATGTGCTGAATGTAGTAAGGGTTTTTCCCAGAAACATACCCTTATAACCCATCAAAAAATTCACACAGGGGAGAAACCATATAAATGTGCTGAATGTGGTAAGTGTTTTGCATGGAAACAGAGCCTTGTAGCCCATCAAGAAATTCACACAAGGGAGAATTCTTATAAATGTGCTGATTGTAATAAGTGTTTTCTGTGGAAACACAACTTTATACGTCATCAACGAATTCACACAGGGGAGAACCTTTATAAATGTACTGAATGTAGTAAGGGTTTTGCATATAAAAGTCCCTTGACATTCATAAACTAGTTCACACAGGAGAAAAACTGTATAAATGTGCTGAATGTAGCAAGTGTTTTACCCACAAAAATAACCTTAAAACCCATCAAAAAATTCACAAAGGGGAGAAACCATATAAATGTGCTGAATGCAGTAAGTGTTTTGCATCGAAAAATAGCCTTGTAACCCATCAACAAATTCACACAAGGGAGAAATCATAGTGGAAAACTGTAAAAAGGGAGGAATTTAAGTATGACATGAATTGACTACAACAAAAAAGTACAAAATAAGCAATTTATTAATGACCCAAAAAAGTTTTATAGAGAACTAGGAAGTAAGGTAAAAGTAATTGAAAGACTGCCAAAAAAAAAGAAATGGATACATTTTGGAGAAGTATCTATCAAGATCCTGTTGAACACAATAAAGATGCTAAATGGATAGAAGTAGTAAAAGAAAGAATGTTGTATCTTGTTCTATCTTTCGGCTTTTCCCAGTTAGAGTCCGCTAATGATTGATGTCTCCACACAGAAGACGCTTTAGCTGAGAATAGAACAACAGGACAACGTCTTACTGTGAGGTGACAACGCTACCACAGCACCACCACCATCGCAGCATAAGTAAAAGAAAGAATAAGAAGTTTAAAGGTACAGGATATGAAATGGGCTGAAGTAACAGCCAGAGAGATTGAAATAAAGTTAAGAAAAGCCTCTAAATGGAAAATCTCAGGCCCAGATGCAGTACCTAATTTTTGGCTGAAAGTATTGACGTCTTTGCATGAAGATTAAGCCATGAGTAAGAAAGAAATTATAGACCAATGACTTGCCTTCTAATGATGTATAAACTATACACGGGAATTGATGCCAACAGAGTTTATAGTCATTTAGAAGAAACTCAGTTATGGCATTAGAACAAAAGGACAATAAAAGCAATTCATATAGAATAAAGGATCATTTGTTGTTAAATAAAGTCATAGTGGAGAACTGTAAAAAGGGGTAGAATCTAAGTATGGCATGGCTTGACTCCAAAAAAGCATTTGGTAGTATCCCACGTTCATGGATAAAAGTGCTTAAAAATGTATGATATACACCCTATACTGGTCAGCTACATTACAGCGACCATGAAACAGTGGCAGACCACTTTGCAATTAAGCCATGATAAAAGACTAATTATTATTCCAGGGATGAAAATTTAGAGGGGTATATTCCAGGGTGACTGTCTGTCACTGCTGCTGTTCTGTCTTGCCCTTAACCCATTAAGTTGTCTACTTAACAGCTTAGACCATAGCTTTAATTTGGTTCCTAGAAAACAACAAAGTTTAGAGACGTCTCCTCTCCTCTTTGTCAGTGATTTGAAACTGTATAGCTCATCAGATGAGGAACTGAAAGTACAACTGCAAGTTGTCAAAACTTTTTCAGATGATACAAGAATGTCATTTGGTCTTGATAAAGGTGCAAAAGTAACATTTAAAGCAGGAAAACTGCAGCACTAAGGAGACATCAGTTTGGGACAAGAATGTGATATAAAAGAACTTGAGCAAGAGGGAGTGTATAAATATTTGGGAATTGATTAAGGATCAACAATAAAACATGAACAAATGCAAATAAAACTTAGTAAGGAGTACTTTAGAAGATTTAAATTAATCCTGAAAACAGAGTTGGCATCTAGAAACAAAATCCAAGCTATAAACAAATTTGTTCTTCTTGTCCTAACTTACAGTTTTGGACTGATTGAATGGCCCCAAAAGGTGTTGGATAGATTAGACAGGAAAACAAGAAGGATGCTTCATGCTTACCAAATGATTTATAAAAATCAGTGCATACCAAGATTATATATTCCTAGTTCTGAAGGAGGGATGGGCCTCCTTGAAATTGATTTACATGTTCAGATCTGCAATCGTAGGAGTCCACACATGTCTGCTGACCTCACAAGACCCTAATGTAGTGAAAGTTTTGAAACATGAGGAGAATAAATCTAAAATGACTTCCTTGCTTAGGCTAGTAGAAGCATATCAGCGTCAAGCAGGAATGGAAATCAAACCACAAATTGATAAAAAACAGGCAGCAACTGAACGTGCCAAAAAACAAAAGAAAGAATATAAGGTGAAGGATGAGATGAAGGCAAGAAATGTGGAACATGCATATAATTGCAGGTATAGAAAACTTTGGGAAGAATATCATGCTGATCAGGAACAAACTCAGGAATGGTTAAGGAGATGCAAATTCAAACCAAGTAATGATGACTTGAGATGTACCTCCCTGGACTACATGAAAAGAGACATGGAAGAGCTCTTGGATCATGTGGCCCAGGCAGGTATGACCCTATCCCTGAGTAGCATCCTGCATTTGCCCAAAATTGTACCACAGTATCAGGACAGAATGATTTGACTTCAATTGGCTAAGCTTCTGATGTCATTCAAAGGGGATCCAGTATCTGTCTGCCTGGGATGACATGATCGACAAACCACAATGCTTTGCCAGAGATGAGCTGCACCTGTCAGTCCTGGGATTCAGGTTACTGGCTAAAGCTCTTGCCACTCCTATAGTGCCTTTTTTAGGCAAGGTTCAAAGGACAAAACCACAACTGTAACAGATACAAGCATGCAAAATCTGAAGGTAATGCTACTCAATGCTAGAAGTCTAATCCTCAAAGTGCACTCTCTCGAGGCACTTCTAAAAATGGAGAACATTGATATCTGTGCAGTAACTGAGACCTGGTTCAAGGCTCTAGAGAGCACCCCTGCAATACCAGTCTACAACTCTTACCACACTTTTTGGTCACCAAACCAGGACTGAAACACTAAAAGGCGGAGGAGTGTCCATATTCACCAAGGATATTCACACCTCCAGGCTAGTTGCCCAACACAATGCACCTGAAATTCTACAGGTACAACTAATACTAGGTAAGACTGCAATCCAAATTGTAGCTTGCTACAGATTCCCCACCATGCCCCAAGATTCTCACTATACCTTTCTAAACATACTGGAAAATATTAAGATACAACCAAACACCCTAATACTGGGTGATTTCAACTACCCTGCCTTTAACTGGGAAAACTACTCTGGTACCAACACCTTTTCCCAATGGTTCTTGGAATTCATGAATTCCAATGCCCTGGATCAACTAATCCATTGTCCCACCAGGGGCTCCAATATCCTAGACCTGGTCATTACCAGCATGGGAAATAGATGCTCCACACCAGTGGTCACGCCATCATTGGTCAGGTCTGAACATAAGCAAATCACCCTTGACGTCCACACCCCATCCCCAACCCAAGTAAGGAAACCTCCATAAAAAAACTTCTCCAAAGCCAGCTTCATGCTACTCAAGTCATAAGTGACAAACTTCATGACAACCATGCAGACGTGAGCTGAAATTTCAACTGCTGAATCCTACACTAAGGCACTGTACAAGCGCATCCACTCGTGCATGAATTGTGCCATTAAAATAGAACCAAGATGCTCTCCTCCAAAAAAGGGAAGCCAATTTGGTGGTCCCCTGCCATAAACAAACTAACTATACAACAGAAGAAAGAAACTGTTGCAGAAAAGAGGTAAATCATAGGATGCAAAAAACCCCTTACCAGCCTCCGTAAGAAGCTGAGATTCCTCAAAGTCCTCCAAAGCTAGTTAGGAAAATAAAATTGCCAAAGATCCCAAAGACAACCACAAGGCATTCTATAGTTATGTCAAGAATCTAAATGGCAATGCTCAGATATGCTGTGAGCTACAGCAGAATGGCATTAACTATACTGATCCCAAGGATCTTGCCAGTATCCTGGCAGATCGATTTAGTGCCAACTTCACCCCTCTCTCACCCCCCCTAAAGGGCCAATCTCAATACCAAAAGATTTCCAAATTCTGGTAGTCATGGCTACACAGGTAGAAACCACACTCTCCAAAGCTGAGAATGCAGCATCCATGGGACCAGATGCCATCCCGGGCTGTGTACTACATGAACTACAAAATGAACTGGCACCTCACTTAAGTGTCATGTTTAATCATAGCCTCGCCTCAGGCTTCATGCCCACTGAGTGGCACACAGCTACAGTTATCCCATTCCACAAGGGGGGATCCATCTTGGATCCTGGAAACTACTGTCCCATCAGTCTGATGAGCCTGATCTGCAAGGGCATGGAACGCATTATCATGGAACTTATAAACAAAGACAATCTTCAAACACTGGACCCCACCCAGTTTGAGTTCTTGAAGGGCCGATCCTGTCTCCTTAACCTGGTTGACTTCTTTGTATCCGTCTCCAGAGCTGTGGACATGGGTAAAGCAGTCTCCAAAGCCTAGCTGGAGTTTGCCAAGGCCTTCGACACCATCCCCCACTCTGGAATCATAGATAAACTTACTAAGCTGGGCATAAATCCCTATGTCACTCGATGGGTTGTCAACTGGCTTACTGACAGAACCCACACTGTAAAAATAGCAGACTCGAAATCCAGCTCCAGATAAGTGACCAGTGGAATACCTCAGGATTCAGTCCTGGGACAGCTCTTGTTTGGCATCTACTTCTCTGAAGTACAGGCCAATACTAAGGGACTCTGGCTAACAAAGTTTGCAGATGATTGCAAACTGGGAGCCATTATTGAATCCCCAAATGATGTGGATATTCTACAAAAGGGCCTTACAGAAACAGATGCTTTGTGCCAGAGCCAGGGGCTCAAGCTTAATGCCAAGAAATGTATAGTTATCCCCTTTGGAAAAAAAAATGTACCCATGAATTACCACATAGGTGGCAGTACACTAAACACTGAAAGTATGATGAGAGATTTGGGGACAAAGGTGGACAGTGGTCACACCTTCGATAACCACATTGCCACAACAGTCAGGACATCCTGTGTGGCACACCTCATCACCAAGGGCTTTTCATCCAGAAAAAAGGAGGTCATTGTCCCACTGTACTCATCCCTCATTAGACCCATTATAGAGTACAACGCTGCATTTGGTATGTACCTCACAAGACACCTGCAACAGCTGGAAAGGCCGCAGAAATACCTCACTAAAAGAATCACAGGCCTAAAGCAGATGCCCTATGCTGACAGTTTAAAAAACCTCCAGCTATACTCTGTGGCATATCATCTACTCGGAGGTGATCTCTCCTTAACATACAAGGCCATGTCAAACCCTGAGCTGTTGGACATGCTCCACTTAAAGAAATTCCAATCCCTCAGAACCACATGCTCCAGGGATCAAAATCTTGTCATCACAATGAACAAAACATACTGGAGGGATAGGTTCCTGACCCAGAGACTGCCCAAACATGTCAAGCAGAGCGTCTCCTTGGGCCCTCTTCAAAAGGAACCTTAACAATTGGATGGGAGGTAGGAAATTCACCCCAGGGATCATGTCAGTCACCCTGCTAGATGGGGGTCCAGGGAAGTAAATATTGTGGGAAGAAATATCCAGGGAATTGTTATGGCTAGGCTTGTATAGGTCATAGGGCCTATAGCCTAGTACCAACCTATAATATTGGTGACACAAGTTAGTGGGCAACGTACGCATTGGTTTACAAAGTCCATTGAACATGTTGGAGAAACAGTCAAATGTAGGTTTTTTAAAACAGAATTAGAAACAGTTGCACACTATGTTGCTGGTTGCGACGTACTAATGGCAGAAGGATTGTATACTGAAAGGCATAGTAATGTGGCGAGACAGTTGCACTAGAGATTGTGCAAACATTATAGTACTGAAGTGGATGAGAAACATGGCAAACATGAGCCACAAAGTATCACAGAAAATTTTGAATTCTACATCACATAGGATGATCCATTTGCAACAGTTCAACAGATAGATGCTAGAAAACCATATATATTGGTCCAAGAAAAGAAGAGAAAAGTAGCATTGATTATTGAAATCACCACACCCAGTGACTACAGGGTCTTGCATACAGAGACACAAAGTCAAAATATCAGGATTTGCAAACAGAAACAAGAGCAATATGTAAGAAAGATACCCAGATAGTGCCAATAATAGTAGGAACAACGAGTATTAAAAAAAAAAAGTCTACAGTCATATTTAGATATGCTACCAATACATGTAACTCTGTACAAACTTGCAGGAGGAGTCATTACTGGGCACATTACAGGTGCTGTGAGGAGCACTTTTGGCTGACATCAAAGAGTAAAACCGTACTAATTTCATGAACTGTAATCATACTTTGACTTAGGAATGGGGTCCATTCCCATCATGGTATTAGAAACCCAAAAGATGTGGAGAAATTAAAGTGAGAAACCATATAAATGTGCTTATTGTAGTAAGGGGTTTACATGGAAGCAACACCTTACAACCCATCAACAAATTCGCACACGATAAAACACATACAAATAAACAGAATGCACTAAGCAAGTATGTGGAATAGTCTGCTGATGCACCATTAAACCAGTTACACTGTGCATACGAAAATATGCGAATAACATATAAATGTTTTGAATGCAGTAAGTGTTTTACACAGAAATGTCAGCACAGAAGCCATGAATACATTCACTTAGAGGAAAAGGCTTACAAATGTCCTGAGTTAGTAAGCGTTTGAGATGAAGGGATTGTAATGTGAAAAAACTCAATGCAAAAATGTATAAATTTGTTGAATATAATATTGTTTTCTTATACAGAAAAATGAGCTATTAGAACATCAACAAGTTGACAAGGAGAGAAATGTACAAGTGTCCTGAATGCAGTAGATGTTACAAAAGAAATAATGCTCTCCTAAATCATCCAAAGACTCACACTGGGTAAAAAAAAAGTACGGGAAATGAAAAGATAAAAATATCTCGCATGTTGTGATGATTATCATAAGAAAGCCAACTAATCAATGTGAGAGAAATGCAGATAAAAATATTTGAAGGAAAATGCAGTCAAGGACATTTAGATACGGGAATCTCCAAAATAAGAAAATCACAAAGGTGGAATGTAATTTAAAAAAAATGAGTCAAACATTATACAGAGATTTAAATCCTAGACCATCTGAAAAGCAAAGAGCTTAGTGCTAAAATTCAAACATGAGTAAGCTTTCAAAATGATAAGACACTGAGTCCCTACATGAAGGAGCTGCTGGAGGAGCAGGATGACATCTGAAGGTACACCACTGGATGATATTCTGGAACCTGCTGTTGGAGATTCTCACAAAGGTCCAGTAAGACCTACACAGCAAGAGAAAGAATAGAAAACAGTGAAAGTTCTGATATAGACTATACTATAACATAATGAGCCAGTGTGACCCCAGGGAAAGGAGCAGAGGTTGGCACAGGAAGCAACTGAAGAACGTATGGCACAGTGGTGTTCAGGAACCTTCTGTGGGAGACTTGCATGAAAGTTAAGTTAGAATTGCCCTGCAAGAGAAAGAGGAGGTACTGGAGATCAAAGAGAATGCTACAGGACCAGAGAAAATAACCTTGAGGAATAACTGTTTGATTTAATAGAAATAGACAATGATTATGACTAGTGAAAGAAGCATAAAACAGAAATTAAATATGACCCAAGTTGTTGGAAGACTAGTGAACCAGAAAAACACAGTAACTGTGACTATATGAGAAATTCATGTGATATAGCAGAAATAAATATGGTATACTACTGTGTAGGTAAATTAATAGTATTACAAAAAATACAAATTAACAAAGGAAATGAAAGGGAATAAGTAGAATGTAACAATGGAACCACAAATATAGAACACAATAAATAAGACAAGATATTTCACTGTTCCCTTTTCTGTATTCTCAATCACCAAAAAATCTTAGTAATGGTAAAAACAACATCCAGCATCAGCATTGACCAGGGTTTATAGTAGACTGTTTCCAGTAATAAACTAAGCATATCAACATAAACAGAAAATTTTAGCCATATGCAGATATGTGTAAAAGAGAAATGCAACACAAGCACTTCATTGATACCCTGAAAATGTTTTTATGGAAAATTTAGAAAGAAAGCAAAAACAATGGGAACACAGTCAAAAAATGAATAAATAGCTACATTTAGAGAAGCATGTATGAAGATGGATGAATATACTAATGAACATAACAAAATGCCAAATGGATAGAAGACTTAAAAAATATCAAGACACTCTAATATAAAACATGTGATATGGGAGGAAGTAACAACCACAAAAACTGAGACAAAAATCAGTAAATCTTCAAAAAGAAAAACTCCAGGGCCATATCCAGTACCTAACTTCTGGCTAAAACTATGACCATATTTACACAAAGATTTATCTGTATGTTCATCCTAACCAGATACCAACCTGGCTCACAGGAAAAACATTCTCCTCTGTAAAAATGAATCTACATGTCCATCTTAAGAACTGTACACCAATAACTTGGCTTCCATCAATGTATACATATTATTGAATTAATGCACAGAGAATAGCCATTTAGAATAAAATTTGATTATGACAAGTGTAAAAGAGGCAAGAAAAGATAATCATATGGAGCAAACAATCATCTGTTGTTAAAGCAATAAACAGAGAATTGTAAAAAGGGAAGAACCTACATATGGCTTGGATAGATTACAAAAAGCATTTTGCAGTGTCCAGCATTCATAGATTATGAAATACTTAGATGTATAACTAAACCTTACATTGTGCTGCCTATGAAATAGTGGCAAACAACTTTGCTTATGAGTCACTTTTAAAGACAAATTATTATTGCAAGGATAACAATTCAGTGGGGTTATTCTGGTGTGATTCTTGGTCACTATTGCTATTTTGTCTGTCCCTAAACCATTAAGCCATTAACTTTGAGCAGGCAGCAGTTGCAGCTTAAATTCTAAACCATATTTTCAAGGACATCTCATCTACCTTTTGCACATATTTTTAAGATTGTATTCATCAGATCTAATCTGGAAATGTTACTGCAATTGGATAAAACTGTTTCTTGGATGATACAAGAATGATGATTGTTTTTGATTGTGTACAAAACAGCATTTATCACAGAAATGGTGTAGCACCAGGAAAATATCGACGTGTGAAAGTAATGTGATATAAAGGAATTTGAACAAAAAGATGTGTGTAAATATTTGGGGATAGATTAAGGGTCAGTTGTAAAACATAAATGAAATGAGAACAAAGCTTAGTAAAGAATGATTCCATAAAACTGTGTAATACTAAAAGCTGCCTTTGCATCTAGGAATGAAGCCCAAGCTATAAATCTCTTTGCACTTCCTGTCCTAACTTACAGCTTTGGCATGACTGACTAGCCCAAAACATCACTGAATGAGTCGGACAAGAAAACTGCTTCATCCTTATATGTTAAAGAAAAAAAATGCATGCCAATATAATATATCCCTCACTGTAAATGAGATTTGGTGCTATTCAAATTGACTGTATATTGTGGAACTGGATACATATTTGTGGGCCTCATCTCATCCAAACCTACTGAAAGTTCTAAAGTATGAAGAGATTAAGTCTAAAATGACATCTTTGCATAGTTTAATAAAGGTATTTTTGGAAGGAGTGAGAGTAAATCCTATCAAAAGTAGAAGAGAATTAGGTGGCAGCCTGAGAGTGCCAAAATTACAAAAAGAAAGAGCAAAGAAAGGAACCAGAAGAAAAGAAAATTGAAATCCCACAAATATAGTGATAATTGTAGGGTAGCCCTGGAAAACCCATAAACTAAGCAAGTTTTGATGCAGTAATGTTTAAGGAGAAGTAAATTTAAACCAAATGATGAAAGGCTAGTAATGGTGACCCAAGATAGTTGGCCCACATACCTGTTGGTTTGCAAAGCTTTTAGAAAATATGGGGAAAACAAATGCAGGTTCTGTAAAACAGAACTAGAAACCATTGCATATCTTGTTGCTGGTTATGGTACACTCCTATCTGAAATTAAAGAAGAGTGAATATGAATACATTTACTGTAGTATGTGTTTTTCATAGAGTGGAAATCTGTATACCAAGAAAAAAGGGCAAAACCTTTGAAGCATCTACAGCTAGTCTTCACAAAAAAACATGATATGCAAGGAGCGACTACAGCAACAGGGAATAAAAACACCCTGATAGTTCCTGTCATTGTTTTAGCAATAGGGCCAAGTAAGTAATTTTCAAGCATTTTTAAATATGGTAGAGATACAGGTAAAACCACAGATTAAGACCTTTCTGGATATATTGAGAAGAGCACTCTTGGCAAATATTAAATATTGTAGTAGTACTCATTTCATGAACAGTAACTATACCCTGACTCATGATTGGGGTCAGTTCGTCACATTATTAGAAATCATAACATTTGAATAAAAAAATATATGAGAGCAAACTGAAACTAGAGAAGATGAACAGTAACTGCCCTGACTCATGATTGGGGTCAAGTTCATGTCACGTTATTAGAAATCATAACAATTGGAAAAAAAATATGAGAGCAAACTGAAACTGGAGACATTTGAATAAATGCACCCAAGTTGTTCCAACATGCTTGTCAATGCTGCAGAATGTTCCTGCTTTTGTCTCATATATTCCCCTTTACCTCATAAAATCATTATAAACTACCAGAAATTACAGTAAGTTAGTAATGGCAGAGTTTTATAGTCAGTATTGTTCAGAAAATGGATGTTAATATAAAACCTGCTAATCTACTAATGAGTAATATTTAAACACTGTCCCTGATTTGGAGCCTTTGCTCCCACAATATTTCAGCTTTATTAGAAGTCTTGATTAAAGAAGTTGAAAGGTACAAGTTCTAACAGCAGAAGGAGCAGCTAATAAAATATTATAGCTCACCAATATATGGCAACAGTAAATATGTCCACCAGATGAACTGTAGAATGAGGCAGCTCTGGGTGTCTTGTGTACGCTGAGAAGAGTATGTTTGTCAAACATCAAAGATTTGAAGTAAAGATGCTGAGTGGATAGAGGAGATTAAAGAAATATTTAAAATGTTCTAAAATTATGATATAAAATGTAATGAAAGAATGGGCAGAAAAGTAAGACAATATTAATGAAGGTTGCTAACTGGAAAATCCCAGATCCAGATGTAGTGTCTGACTTCTGACTAAAGTCATTAGTATCTTTGCGTGATGAATTGTCCAGAGTTAAAATTTTTTATATGCACATCAACCTGTTCAACAACAAGAAAACTGTACTACTCCTTACAAATGAACCTACGTGCTACTTATTTATTTCATTTTACATTTGTTTACCAGGATAGTCCGACTGGATATATGTCTATTTTCAGCAGAGGCATGGGGAGAATAGCTCCAAATTGACATACTTATATAAATAACATTCGAAAGTATAAAACAAGTGACTATGTACAATGGTTAGTGGTGTTCCCTAACTGGGACTCACAATTCACTCAGTCAGACACTTTTAAAATGCAAGCGAAATCAGATTAGTTGCATAGCTTGGTGAAATGGTTACATGTTGTGGTATATAGAGATTATGTAAAACTAAGAACTACAGGACAAATGCTCTCCACAAGTAAACTACAGAGTAAAATTGATGCACATTGAGTTTATGGTCATGCAGTTGTCACAGCAGGACAGAATTATAACAATAAAATAATTGTATAAGATAAAGAATCATATGTTAAAAAAAAAATACTTAACTGTAAAAAGTTTGGATCATATTCATTGCATAGATAAACATCAGAAAGCATTACATCTTCACATATCCTAGGATGTTTACAAAGGTATAAAGTGTACCATACACTGATAAATTAATGGTAAACCACTTTACTGAGTAGTCTTGAAAGACAAATTACTATCAGTGAGACAAAATGCATGGATGGATATTCAGCATCATTATAACCATTGCTGCCTTATCTTGGCCTTAATCCATTAAGCATGATGTTCAGAAGGCATCCTTGCTAAATGACACCTTGTCTACTTTTTGTGGATCATATAAAACTGTATAGCTTGCCATATAAGCAACTGAAAGTACAAGTACAAATTGTTAAAACTTTTTTCATACTATAAGAATGACATTTGGTCTTAAATGTGTGAAATTAACTTTTTTAGCAGGAAAATTGAAGCAACAAGAAAATATCAACTTGTGGGAGGAATGTGACAGAACTTTAACATGAGTGAGTTTGCAACTATCTGGCACTAGATGAACATTTAGAAATACAGCATGAGGAAATGAGAACAGACTATAGTAAAGAATATTTTAGAGGACTAAAACTAACTTTGAAAACTGCCTTCACATCTAGGAATACAATTTAAGGTATAAATCGGCTTGATCTTCCTGTTCTTAATTATGGATTAGTCATGATTTACTGTGTGCAAAACATTCTGGATCAATTTGACTAGAAAACCGTACTGCTACATGCTCAGCAAATAATGTATAAAACAATGTATAACATGATTATAAATTCCAGGTATGGACCTCCTGGAAATTGATTATAGGTATAGGTATGCAGTTGTGGGACCATGCACACACATTTCCTGTCATCATAAGACAGAAACATAACAGAAGTTGTAAACCATCATAAAAAAACAAGACTGAGATAATATTTCTGATGTCCTTCCTCATCACTGTTGCAGTATTCCTTACAAAATGAATTGGCTGCTGAGGATAGTCATACATTCTGCCAGCATGCCAAAACCTTTGGTCCTTTCTGATGCAGTACATCAGATGTATGGTATATGTCCAAGGCATAAGGGACATTAAGCGATGCAAAGGCACCACATCCTCAGAACTTCTTTGCTGCCAGTCCAAAGATTGTATATGAATTTGGTATGTAAGTTGTTTGCTTCGTATCAGCTACCAGCCCATTGGGGAATCTTTCTTATTTTCTCTTTTGTCATCTAGAAAAGGGAAATGTGAATGTGGGAGGCAGATTCCCCATAATGATAAGCATGAAAAGTGACTTTTCTGCTTCGCAGCATACATGGTCACATGCAATGTGATATTTACCAGGCCCTTGTATCCAGGACCATGCTCAGCCATATGTCATCTCTGTCTATTTGGAGAACAAGCATCTTAAGTTTTTGGCTCAGGGAACTGTCTTCTGAATCCACATGCCCTACTTTAAGCTACTTTCTATGAAAACATATGAAAACATCAAAAAGATGTGGTTAGAGACTTATGCTTGTACCAGACATCTCCATATGGTTGGGTGAAGAACTTGTGGACCATCCAGTTCCTATGCCTGCTTAGTGGTGAACACGTTGAGGGCCGACATGGAGTTTACCATTTGCACATCCTGTGTCTAATACAAATGAAGAAGAGAAGCCATGGATGAATATTTCTTAAGGAGTTGGGGGATTCCCCAGATACTGGTTAGGGAAGACTTGCCTGATTCCCTTAATGAAGTTAGACAGGGTTCAGAACTCCATAAGCTCATTATGGCACTGGATCCTGTAAATAAAAAGACAAAAGCTGTGCATGTGGTTTCTTTGCTGAAGACCTCATAAGGAGTGACAGGACTTCACTCAATGTCTTTCTAAGACTCCATGGTCATTGATACCTCTTCAAGATTTGTCAGAGCCTTCACCTGTTTTCTCTTCTACTTACATTCCTTCTAAGCAGCTTAAGTCTTCTGATTCCTCTGATGAAGATCTGGATTCTGGGGAAATGTCCCTAGCTTATTCCTCCTAGATCCGTTCCACTCACTCTGGGATCCAATGTAGATTATACTACGTCTTTTGATCCATCTGTTCAGGAGCTTGTTGTTAATATTTCTCAACAGTGATTGTGACACAGATACATCTGATGAACAAGAGTTTGTCATTCATACTAGTCCTTAGATTGAGACTTAGTGAATTTACAATTGATGCCAAATGTTTTGGAAGAAATATTACATTTTTGGCAATAAGTTTTGAACAGCCAATGAATAGATTTAAAAGGCCTAGTACTTTTGTACCAATACCACATCCTGGGGTAGAATTATTTATGCGAATGTGAGAGAAGGATGTAGCTGAATTATGGCAGAATAATTATCACAGAGGTTTTTACAACCTCAACAGTGATGAATTAAGAGCTATGTGAGAACTGATGACTGATGAAAGGATGCTGATTAAGCCTGCTGATAAAGGAGGTGTGATAGTTGTGTTGGATACTGATGATTATCAGAGAAGAATGTATAGCATGTTGGCTGATACTTGATCATATATGAAGATACCCAAATGGGAAGTAAATAGAAAAGTTAAAAATGTTCATGATATTTTGTATGACCTGCTCATGACAAGAACTGTTACACAGAAGATGTATGATTAACGTAGGGTTGAACATCCACAGATATCAGTGATAAATGGACTCCCTAAGATACACAAGTGTTCAAGACCCACCCCTTTAATGTATTGTTTCAGGTAGGGGATGGGTTACTGAACTTGCTTCTATGTCGAGCATTGTTTGAAGAGAGATTTACCAAAAGCTAGTACAGTTCTGAGAGATACTTCCCATTTTTTGGAGACGTATCAGAAATTGAAAATGGTTGATTCACTAACTTATAGACCTGGACTTATAATTGTCACTATGAATATTCATGGTCTCTTTACTGTTATTCCCAATGAACATGGGATATCTGCAGTTAGAGACTTCATATGTAGAAAAGCTGAATAAGCAAGATCTGGTCTACTTGTTTATACCTTGCTGAAACTCATTCTTGGCTATAACATTTTCATATATGAGGATGATTACTATTGGCAGAAGTGGGCAGTTGCCTTTGGCACCTCATCTAACAGTACTTATTCTAACATTGTCTTGGCTCAATGAGAAATGAGGTCTATATTCAATGAGATCAATCCATGGATAAATAACATTGTATACTATGGTTGTTTTGTGGATGACATATTCCTTATATGGAATGGAGATGAGACCAATCTTCTCCATTTTATAAACTATTTGGAGACGACTACCACCTTCTTGGAGTTTGATGCTCTTGTGTCAAGAACAGAAGTAGTTTTCCTTGATGTCAGAATCACTAGAGATGAAACCGGGTGTTTTAATATGGCAGTTTATCGCAAGCATTATTGGAGAAATCACTTCTTGCATAGAATGAGTATGCATCTAGGACATAACTTTCCAGAAATAGTGAAGGGACAATTTCTTTCTGTGTCAAGACTTTGTACAGACATAGGAACTTATAAACATGAGAAACAAACCCTTTTATGTAATTTTCAAGAAAGACGATATAGAAGTAAGGACACTCAGCTGCATACTAATGAGACTTGTGGGCTAAGGAATAAGAAAGGATGCCCCTTCTTTTCTGACAAGATTGACAATACTGGGGATAATCAACACTGTGAAGAAGTAGTGTGTCCTATCAGATGTTTACTTACCTACAGTTCTGGTGTATCCTAAATATGTAACATCATCAAGAAAACGGGTCTATTCTAACTGTAGATGACAACTTGAAATATATAGTAGGTGAGACACCATTTTTGTTTTCAAAATCACATGAATCTTAAGACACTGCTCTGTTACAAGAATGTGAAGAGTATTTACTTTATCAATTTTATTTTTTTATTTGAATAGTTTTTCATGGTGGTTGAGTCGGTTGTTTTTTTCATTTTATGATTATTTTACCAGCTTAAGACCTTTAGTGACTAACAAAGATTGTTGTTTTATTAATAGTTTTGTTAAATTGATGGAGCATTTTCTGTGGCAGAGCTTCCAAATGTCTGAGGTCCAGAAGAGAGATTATGATCTCTTTTGATAGATGCTTTTAGGTCTTCTTCAGTACGTCCTGTTTATGAAGCCCTTCTGTGCTTCACAGGCCTCAGTGTCTCAGCTCCTTGCTCCTAAAAATTCCAGACAGGTTCTACATAGTTCCTGGGACTCAGAAATTCTTGTAAACGAATCCTTTTTTTAACCATGCTGTACTTTCTCTTTCTGCTGACAAACATTCTTAGTTGATTCTTTCCCGTAAGATATTATCTTATGATTAGGATAGTAAAGCTATTTAAAGGTATGGTAAGAAGGTGTATACCTCTGCTGCCTTGGCCTTCAGGGCTAGTAATTATCAGTATACCATATGAGCAGGTATATTCTAGCTCTAAGCCTGAATTTTTTCTGGCTGACATGCCTGACTCATATGCCAAGATCTCTGCCATTTCCTTACTAGGTTCTTCTTCGCAAGTAACTCACTATTCCATAGAATGCAGCTTGGTTGTGTTGGTGTCAGAGAAGTGCATGTTATCTGAACACCTTCCTAAAAGGTGGTTCTTTCAAAATGTTCTCTCTCCACTTTCTGTTTCCTCTGCTGCTTCCTGAGGTATACCAGGTGTTTCTGGACCTGAGGGATGCTCATCTCCATATTCCTATTCATCCTTTCTTCCATAAGTAATTATGGTTCTCTGTTTTGCCGTACAAAATCAGTTTTCTGCTTTGCATTTTGCTCTTTCTACAGCACCAAGGGGTTTTGCAAAGTATTATGCCCCAGCCAAATTCTTCTGCAGACTCTATGGCATTCAGAGTTTTCCCTGATTGGATGACATCTTTATTTAACCCCCTGTCAGCAGCTTCTTCTACAAGAGCTTGAATTTGCTATGCTTTTTCACAGTGTGGGTTTTACTCAATGTCAAAAATCTGTTCTGACAGTTTCACAGGACCCATTTTTCCTGAGATGCAGAATTTAGACCATTATCAATGATGGCATTTCTTCCTCTCCTCAAAGTCCTCTCCTTGACAGCATTCTTCCACTCACTTCTTCCTTTACAGGTGGTGTCTGCATAGAGTGTCTATGAGCCTTGGTGCTCATAGATTCCACTATTCCAATGGATCCTTTGGCCAGACTCCACATGTCGAAGTTTCAGTGGTATCTCAAGACAATTTGGCTGTGGCATGATCATCCCCTTGACTTTCCCATTACTCTCTTGTCTAAATCCAGGCTTTCCTTTACAGGTTCCCTCCCTCACTCAAGCGCTCTTCACAAATGCTTCAGACATGTTTTGTGTTTTTTTCCAATGATATCAGGGTTTAGAATGTCTAGTCTCCTCACTAGGTACAAAACAATATCAACATCAAGGAAATGTGGGCTCCTATCTTAGCTGTTCAAGCTCTGCATTCCCTTTGTTTTCCAGGTCCCCTCATTATTTTCACTGACCACACTAATGTCATGTGGTACTTAATAAGCATGGTGTTCAAAAGTCTTGCCATCTTTGCAGACCTACTCTTGTAGCTTGGATTTTGCTATCCACATTCACTTGGTACTTCAGGTGGTTTATTTTTCCTCAGAGCACAATATGGTGGCAGACACTTTGAGCAGTTCCAGGTCAGATCCTTATGAGTGGATGCTTCATAGAGAGGGTTTTGTGCACATTGTCCATCAGTGAAGTCGTGCTCAAGTAGATATTTTTCTGCCCCTCTGAACAGACAACTTCCCAAGTTATATTCCAGAGTAGTAAGTCGTCTGTTTTGGAAAATGAACACCATATTCTCTTGTAAAGGGATGCTCCTGTGTGCTTTATCTCCCCTCTTCCTCTGTTGTCAAGGGTTCTAAAATGCTGTTGTGGAACAGGCCCAGAATCTTGCTGATGACTCATTTTTGGCCCAGACAGTATTGGTCCCCTTTTCTCTCACCTGGCCAGAGGCATCCATCATGAACTATATCTCACAGAGTGGATCTCCTCGCACAGGACAAGAGCTGTTCACACTCTTCTTTGGATGATAAGAGTTTTGATTCCTTTTCAGCACCAGATTTTGGAGAATGTACTTTGTATTTTGCAGAAGGCCAGAAAATCCACTGCTAGAAAATCCTGCGTTGCAGAGTGGAAGGGATTTTCTGTTTGGTGTCCCAAAAGTGAACAGTGCCCTCTTTTAGTTGATATTCAGGACAGCTGAATGGAAGGATGATAGGACAATGCAGTGGTTTGCATTGTCGCCTCACAGAAAGAGGTTTTCTGGTTCAATTCTCAGCTGGGGTGCCTTCTATGTGGAGTCTGCTTGTCCTCCCTGCATTCATGTGGGTTTCTTCCCACATTACAAAGACATATATCTGGAGCATTTCTCCCTGGGCCTCCTCTGAAAGTTTGCTCATTCCAAGTCCAACATTCCCAGTAAACAAATGTTAGTAAAATAAATATTCCTATTCTGCTTTCACTGTCTTCCTTCATAGAGCAGAGCCTGTGGTCACTGCTTCTGGTCTTGATGTTCCAGGAACTCTGCCACAAGGGCCCAACACCTACAAGCTTATTGAGAATTTTGTTGTTCTTTATTGTAAGCATACTTGTGAAGAAACCTGCTGCATATTAATCTTGATCAGAAAAGTGCATGCCTGCTCTGTGATTCAGAAGTCTCTGTGTAATAGTAAGTGCACTCCATGGACCTCTTACTAAGTTGGCCAGTGTCCCCTTTTGCTTGACCAGTAGACTATACTGTATATGCCAGTTATTTAGTATTAGGACACGACAATATTTTTCCCACATCTTTGTTAATTGCTTTTTAATGGTTATCAGCTGATTGCTCTCCCTTATAAATTTACCTCAGTGTAGGAGTGCCACTGCAGCAGAATTGATTGCTAAATATCTTTTCGGTGTTATTTTGTCTTATACTCTGTTACTATCTTCCTTCATAAAACAGGTATGTATCCTATGTTTTTGCATTTGTTTGTTCTAAGTCTGAAAGAGTTTGGTAGTGTGTTATATTTGTAACACTGTCATTCAGATCAGATAAGCTGTTTGTATGCTGTGTGTGTTTCCCTTAAAACACATATGCATGTAATGTGAGTTGCTGGTATTCATATATGTATATGAGAGAGAGAGAGAGATAAAGTTAAAAATACAGATATAGATATTACACTGTTTTGATGTACTGGTGAATCCCATGAATATTTTTTTAATGATGGTGTTATATTGTGCTTATCAGAGTAGTGCCATGTTCTGATACTTTGCTCGATACTCTGCATTACTGTGGATGTTCTCCATGTTTCACTGTTGCAGTCATCACATTTGGGTGATGCAATCTCCTTACCTCCCAGTCACCACCGGTGTACGACAAGGATCTATCCTTGGTTCCCTGCTCTTTAACATTTTCACCAATACCCTGTATACTTTCACACAGCAAGCCACCAACACCCTGTATACTTTCACACAACAAGCCACCCTAATACAATACTCAGATGATTCCACTCTCATTTGCACATCTAATAACATAGTACACCTCCATAAAATTACTCAGGAAGCTTTAACAGCCACTGAACATGGCTTTATGAGTCACAACTTATGCTCAATCCAAAGAAAGACCAAACTACTATTTTTCCCCAAATCTCTCTCTTGTGAAAAACACTAAATTTTAAGTCCTCTCCCTTGATAATACAACCATTGAAGTCACTTTGCATAGCAAACTATTATGGCTGATAGCAGATGATAGTCCTGCAACTGACATGCATATACAAAATTGCATAAGAAAACCACATCAAAAACTAAGGATGGTTTACAGAACCAAAAACTTTCTCACTGGCACAACTAAAACTACACTTGCCTCTACTTATCTCCTCCTCACTCTTTTTTAAAGTGCTCCCATCCTTACTAACTTCCAGGCTTCACAAAAATTTAAATTTGAAAAATGCTATAACAAAGTTGCTAAATTTGCAGTACATACCCCTTTCAGAGCCCACCACTGTATAGCGATGGAAAAGTGTAAATTAGTTGATGTGGAAGTTCTAACCAACATATACATAACTTCTTGCCACCTATACAATTATTCAGCATCCATCTGCTTGTCCAGCACTAAAAACATTCTGCACAACTATGTTTCCAGTTAGTCACTGCAATCCAGTGACCAAAAACTCCTGCCTGTCTACAAACCTAGAAAATCTGCTGGGCATTGTCTGTACTTGTACTCTCAAAGAGCTAAAATCTGGCTCTGTTTTCACTCAAATCCAGGATAAACTATATCCCTAAATGTGAACAAGTACCTTTTCATTCCTTCTACTTCCTTAGTCTTCCTTTTTTACTTACTGCTATATAATTCTGTTCCCTGCCTTTCTCTCTAAAGATACCATAAGCCTGTTTTCCCTCACTTCATATTGCAATTCCTGTCACAATTTGTCTATAAACTCCCCAAAATGTCTCTAATATTAAATGATTGTCTTATACTTTGTATCAGTCCTTAACCATATTTTTTATATTATGTCTAATTTGTTATAATTAATTAATCTGCAAATGTTTTTGTTTTATTTTTGAAGATTGTATAGTTATTATTAAAATGTTTTGTAATAATGTGGAGCTTTTCTCCCTGGGCCTACACTGAAAATAGGTTTCTACTCAGTTAGACTTTTCCTGTAATCAAATGTGAATAAATAACTATAAATTTGTCTGAGTTCTCCAGTTCTGGCCTGGCATACTCTTTTGTTGAAGCTCATTTGTCGGTCATTTCTGCATCCACTACTTTCTCCTCAGTTTGAGAATAAACAATTTTTGAAAGCGCCATTCATATTATGCCTCCAATAAACTGATACCTCATTCTTGGGACCTTTATTTTGTTCTAGATCTAGAAAACCTAAGTCTTCTGATTTGAAATTATGCACTTGGAAAAATGTCTTGTTCAAGGCTCTGAATTGTAGAAAGAGTCTCTGAACTTCAGGCCATAATGGCAGTTCTTCCAGTTCTAGTTCCACAGTGACAGTGTCTCTTGGATCAATCATTCTTTCATGCCTAATGTGATCAATAGCTTGCCTTTTTTCCTCCACTCATAACAGCAGTTAAAGGGATCTCTGTTCTTTGGATATGCATATGCAACACATATGTTTAGATAAAACTAAGGATATTAGAGAATTCTGAACTGTTCGTTTCTATCCAAGAAATTAGATTTAGCTATTTCTAAGCAAGTTCTTTCCTCTTGGATTTCTACAACCATTTATTTTTGTTATTCTTTCTTGGCAATCGGCTTCCTTCTTCTGTTCCTGCTCATTCTACTGGGGCAGCTGCCTGTTCTGGGGTTTCTTTAAGGGTATTGATGCCAGATACTTTTGGGAAGGTGCTAATTCGTCCTATATGCATACTTTTACTAAGCACTAAAAGGGCTAGAGTGGAATTTTTGAGATCCATCATTCATGGCTTCCTCTGTAGCTTTCTCCTCGCATGATTTCCAGTAGCTTTAGTACTTTCATTTTTGTAAGGAACACTGCAACAGTGATAAGGAAGGACATAGTACATTTGTGTACAAACTTAGTGTAATCGTAGATGTCCTACCTCTCACTTTGGCAGTATTCCATCCCTCCTTCCCCTGTTGTGTTTTCTCCTTTTCCTCTCCCTCTCACTTTGGCAGTATTCCATCCCTCCTTCCCCTGTTGTGTTTTCTCCTTTTCCTCTGCCTCTCACTTTGGCAGTATTCCATCCCTTCTTCCCCTGTTGTGTTTTCTCCTTTTCGTGTACCTCTCACTTTGGCAGTGTTCCATCCCTCCTTCCCCTGTTGTGTTTTCTCCTTTTCCTGTACCTCTCACTTTAGCAGTATTCCATCCCTCCTTCCCCTGTTGTGTTTTCTCCTTTTCCTCTACCTCTCACTTTGGCAGTATTCCAGCCCTCCTTCCCCTGTTGTGTTTTCTCCTTTTTCTCTACCTCTCACTTTGGCAGTATTCCATCCCTCCTTCCATCCCTCCTTCCCCTGTTGTGTTTTCTCCTTTTCCTCTACCTCTCACTTTGGCAGTATTCCATCCCTCCTTCCCCTGTTGTGTTTTCTCCTTTTACTCTACCTCTCAGTTTGGCAGTATTCCATCCCTCCTTCCCCTGTTGTGTTTTCTCCTTTTCCTCTACCTCTCACTTTGGCAGTATTCCATCCCTCCTTCCCCTGTTGTGTTTTCTCCTTTTCCTGTACCTCTCACTTTGGCAGTATTCCATCCCTCCTTCCTTGTTGTGTTTTCTCCTTTTCCTCTACCTCTCACTTTGGCAGTATTCCATCCCTCCTTCCCCTGTTGTGTTTTCTCCTTTTCCTCTACCTCTCACTTTGGCAGTATTCCATCCCTCCTTCCCCTGTTGTGTTTTCTCCTATTCCTCTCCCTTTCACTTTGGCAGTATTCCATCCCTCCTTCCATCCTTCCTTCCCCTGTTGTGTTTTCTCCTTTTCCTCTACCTCTCACTTTGGCAGTATTCCATCCCTCCTTCCCCTGTTGTGTTTTTTCCTCTGGCCATGGGCTGTTTTCTTCCTTCTGACTGCTCCTGTAATCTCTTTTCTCTTCCTCCTTAGTTGCTAGTTCTTCTGGGTAATTAAGTTCTAATAATTCGGCACTTGTGTGTCACTTTATGTCCTAGGTTTAAGGTACACAAGTCTGACATATGATGCCTGGAAGGAAAAAAGGCTTTTGTAGGATGGCCAGCTGTATGGCTGTTATTGGCAGGTTATGCCTTTTGTACTGCAACAGTGATGAAAGTAAGACCTCTACTATACAACTGTACTTTCAGACTAGCAGAAGCATTTTAGAAATTAACCAGAAGTGAAAAAAAAAACTGATAGCAAAGGAAAATAAAAAAGCAGAAGAAAGAATATGAAGATCATGACCAGAAGAAAAAAAAAAAGGAAAGCTCAGAAGTATAGTGGAAAGACCACCTGAAACATCCACAGGTTTATCAGGACTGGATAAATAATAGGTAAGTAGAAGTGAATATAAACCAAAAGATGAAACTGTAAAGACTGCTCTAGACAGTGGGCTATGTATGTACTGGTTTATGTAGTCTGTAGAGGGAGTGTAAGATAGAGACAGATACAGGTTCTATAGTACAGAACTGGAATTGGATTTACATTTTATTTTTGAGTGTAATATACTCATGGCTGAGGGTTTGTACATTGAAAGGTGCAATGATGTTACAAAAGTAGGACATTGGCAGTTGTGGAAACAGTACACATCCAGGGAGCTGAGAAGCAATGGAAGTGTGTACCACAAGGAATAAATGAAAATGAAGTGCTGATTACATGAGATAATCCACTGCCATCAGTTATGAAAGAAGAAACAGGAAAAAACTAGCAAAATATTCAGTGCAATAACAGCACTTGGTGATTATAGTGTCCTGCAAAGTGAGAGAGAGAAAATACCAGGAAATGCTAACAGCACCTGGAGCAATGTGGAAAAAGAAAACACAGGCAATTCCAGTATTAGATAGAGTAGCAAGACTAATAAAGAATTTTCAAGGATACTTAAATATATTACAGGTAGGGTCATATGACATACAGTAGAGGCAATGCTGATAAGAATGCTATTGGCAAATATCAAAGAATGAAGCAATACTAATTTCATGAACTTCACTGTTACCATGCCTTAACACTGGGGACCATTCCTATAACAATATTAAAATCCCTAAACAGCTGGATAAATTAAAAAGAACACTGAGAAGAGTACCCTTACCAAAAAGCAAAGGCTGAAACAATACTCATGAAGTTTATCTACACTGTTACTAACAAAATGTGGTCCATTCCTGTCAGTGTAGTAAAATATCTAAAATAAAAATGTTGAAACTGTGTTAACATGCTGAATGTGGTTAGTGTTTTTAATGAAGCAGTAGTCTTACAATAGCATATGTCAGTTCACACAGGGAAGACTGGAATGGGCAAAATATGTATGCAGACAACTGTAGGTCATGTAAGAGGCAGCAAACCTGCCCTTGATTCTGAAGGAGTGGAAGCCTGCCGGCTCTATTCCTACACCAGGTGCTTGGCTATATTTTAATAATGATACTGCCTTTTTTCCTGGGGGTGCTTGAGGATCTTGTCCTGTAAGAGAGAGAGTAAAATGAGGTCCCATCCACTTCAGTTTGTGGACGTCAGGAAGACCTCATGGCACCTTTTTCCCCCCGTGTCCTATCCAAATTGTTCCTACTCCATATAAATACCACCTTGTATCTCCCATGGAAGTAGTACATAAGCTTAGTACACCAAACCTGGTCAACAACAACAACAGCAGGAACAGCAACAAGAACAGCAGCAGCAACAACAGCATGTATAAACAAATAAATGACCGAGTAAATAAAAGTGGTAAAATACTAGTAGTGGAGTATATGCAATAGAAATGTGTAACACCAGTGAAACTCAGACAAAATTAACAAAGGCTTTTGGCAAGAAAACTCTACATCCAAATGTTGTACCAATTTCCAGCTAAAGGCATCAACTTCATTTCACTGTGATATAATTCTGAGCTCAAATTATTTCTGTGTGATCATCCAAACATGACATCAGCTTCCTTAACAATGATAAAAAATAGACTCCTCCTTAAGAGAAACTGCAAACCTTGAAAAACTGTTGACTAATGCCTTGCTTTTCAGCAACATAGAAACTGCATACCATAACTGACGCAGACAGTTTAGTCATTTATGCAGAAAGTCTAGCATGGGGATAGAACAGAATAATAATAAGAGAAACTGGGATCATCTATTACTTAACAAAGCCATAATACATGTCTATTAAAAGTGGAAGAACCTAAGGATGGCATAGATAGGTTACACAATATAACATCATTTCACATTCATAGCTTAAAAATGTATAACATATCTTATTCATTAATAAATTGCAAAGCCACTGTAAAACAGAACCTGCCTTTTTAAAACCGAGTTATAAATATATGAGAACAAAGCCTAATAAGTAATAATTTAAGTACTTAAAACTGCTGTGACAGCTTTCTGTCCATCTTCTAACCTACAGCTATGATGATATTGACTCCAATAACCACTGGATTGTTTGGACAGGAATACCGCTTCATGCTTATGAAGTGATACATGTAAAAGTGTGTATAGCAATAGTGTATATACCTTGGTCTAACAGATGTTTGGGCCATCTTAAAAATGTACTTGACCTACAGTAGTGACACCGAGTAAATATTTGTTAACATAATGAGATCCAAATCTAGTGAATGTTCTAAATCATGAAGAAAACAAGTGTAAATATACCTATTAATTCATGTTATCAAAAGCATTTCAAAGGGAGTAGATGTAATAAACACGGAAGTAGACAAAAAACAGGTAGAAAGAAAGAGTGCACATAACTATAAAGAATATAAGAGCATTACCAGAACAAAATAAAAACTGAAAATCCCTCTATTGTAGTGGAAGCTTGTCAAGATTTGAGGCATGAATGGCTAAGTCAAGGTTAATTTTAACCAAAAGATGTAAGGCTAATAAAGACAGATCAAGATAATTAGATACAGACATGTGGAGGTTGTGCAGCACAAAACAAGAAATTGTTGCTGATCTGAGATTGTAGACTCTCAGACCTCAGTACAAACAACAATCTAAAGGCACAACAATTTGGTAAGTGCCCTATTCAAATTATTTCTATTCAGTATGAATAGTACATTAGTTCTGCCATGGAAAAGGGCCATAGGCTTAATACAACTAACCTGGTCAACAAAAAACTGCAATCATAAATAAATGACCAAATAAATAAATGAGGTAAGAAATTTTAGACTATATGCAATAGAAAGATATGATTGTGAAACTGAAACAAATGGATTGTGCAAATATTACATGAAGTGGCTGAGAAGCATTGGAAAGGTGAATGACAAAAATGATCAAAAATGATCACGTGGGACCATCCAGTACCAACAGTTAAGAAAGTAGTTGTAATCAAACCAGAGATAGCAGTTGAAGAAAAAGGAAAACAACATTGAGTGAAATCTTCATTTAGTGACTCTGGTACCCTGCTTCCTTGCACACATATAACTGTAAAGTAACAAGGCATGCAAGCAGGAATTAGAGCAATCTGAGACAGGGGCACTACATTAGTTGCAGTAGTAGTGGGAGCAAAGAGGATAATTAAAAAAAAAAGAATTTTCAAGCTTAATTATGGTGTGAATACTGGTAACTCCATATGAACTACAGAAAGAGGCAATTTTGTGTACATTGTGGTAACTGAGAAGAGTGCTCTTAGAATGAAGTAATACATGTCATGAACTTTAACTTTACCCTGACATAGAAATGGGTTATTCTTGACACTGTACTAAAAATCCTAAACACCTGGAAAAAATTACAAAGGGGGAACCTATAAATGTCGTAAAAACATTCCTGTGGATTTAATAAACTTCTTGCAGGCATAGTGTAGTGTCTACATGGAAGGGATCTGTGTACATGGCCACGAATCTCCCTCAGCATTGTGGCATGAATATTAAAGATGGCACTCTGCCGAGGGAAAGCCAAGGAATAGGGTTAATGAATCAGTGTAGGGAGTGTGTAGGGGACAACTGTGGCTGTAGATGACTGTGGGCTCCCTGCAAAGCTCCTTGTCACTGTAGTAATGGTGTGAAGGATGATATGTGACGTATAATGTTCAGTATTTCATTCTAATTTTTTTTTTCAATTATGACATGTTTACATGGCGCGAAATGCAGCACTGTGAATCTGTGCTCACATATAGACAGCTGACACATACCAAACATCTAAAAATAAGACACCGGATGTATTTAATTATTTCTCCATTTTTTTTAATATTTTTTTTCAAAGTGCTTGTTTGAGCACTGCCAAGCTGTGCTCAAAAATGGACAGTTGACACCTGCCAGACATCTAAAAATAGAAACCGGATGTAATTATTTATTTATTTATTTATAGTTATGTTTTCACATGTGTGCATGGGTTTACACGACACTCTACATTGCACAGCAATGCTACCAGGTACCACAGTAGTATAGCAGTTTTTCTGTTATCCATGTAGCTACATGGATTGATTTATGGCTATATGTGTAGTTGGTTTCGAGTTCGAATATGTAGCAAGCAGAACATTTCTATACTTGCAAGTATATATTTTTTGAAGGCAAGTACAGATTTGTTAAATATAACACTGCTGCACAGAGCTACGGTGTACCCAACTCTGCTTAGACATAGCAATGGTTGCAATGTTTGTGCAGTGCTCAGCTGGTTTGTGCACTGCTAAGCAATGCAACACTTTTTTGAATTTGACTCAATGACGTGTAAGGGCAGGAAAACAGCCTATGTAAAGCCCAGTAGGCAGGGATTCTGCATACTACTTTGGAGTTCAATCTACTGGAGATATGCCAGGTGGTGTTGAAGAGGGTGTGTGCTTTTGGGCGCAACAGTGGGGCATTCCAGAGTCCAAGGTCATGGTTTGGCTCCCTGTAAAAAAAAAAAAAAAAAAAAAAAAAACATGAACCCACGGCTGATGCAGGGCTTGGACTGCAAGGAGCTCACCAGTGTCACTGGTTTTTCCCGCACCAGTGAACAGTGTCACCACCACTACAGTGACCTGAAGAGGTCTTTGGAGTTCAGTCTACTGGAGATATGCCAGGTGGTGTTGAAGAGGGTGTGTGTGCTTTTGGGCGCAACATTGGGGCATTCCAGAGTCCAAGGTCATGGTTTGGCTCCCTGTAAAAAACAAAAAAGCATGAACCCACATCTGATGCAGGGCTTGGACTGCAAGGAGCTCACCAGTGTCACTGTTTTTCCCGCAGCAGTGAGCAGTGTCATCACCACTACAATGATCTGAAGAGGAGACAGAGGGGAACCTTGGACACCTGGGTCCAGGACACTCGGGATGGGAATATCTCACCAATATGTAAGTATGCCTACCTTCTGTCTTATCAAATTGCTATCTGAATGTCTGCAAAACTGGTATGTATAATGGTGTGCCTCTCTCCCAACAGCTGCAGATGAAAGGGCCCACAATGTAGAGTCCCATGCTGGAAACCTAGCCAGGTTGCATCATCAGCGTGGTAAGTTTGGCTTTAGTATATCAACTGTAGTGCAATAAGCAAGACAGAGTAAAGCATTTACTGCAATAATGTATATACAAGAAAAACTGTAGTGCAATAAATGGGCAAGTAGAACTGTAGTGCAATAAATGAATGATAGGATCTGTATTTCAATAAAGCAGTAACTATACCAATAACAGTAAGCAAAATGGTGTTCAGCAGGATTGTGTTGTCAAAACCATTGCAGTAGAGCTGTATGCATTGATTATCTATGGTACGGTTGCTGCAGTCAAGTGTAAAGCTGTAGCCTGCAAATCTAATGGTCTGCAAACTGTACTGCTTAATTCATAGTACTGTCCAAGGCGGTCTCCAGGCAAATATCAGTCACATAATGGTCTCACTCCCTCAGATATTGGGTAATAAAGGTATATGAGTGAGATAGCCCAGTCCATGGGCAGGTATTGTGTGTGGATTTCACAGATATTCCAAACCAGTTACAATAAATTGTGTACATTAACATTGTTGATTCTAAAATAAAGCTTACTTAATATATGCAGTACTGCTTTTATTTATTCCATGCGTGTGTGTTCTGCTGTCACTACAGTCTAGTCTAATACTACTAACATTTTAGATGAGTGTCCTGTAACCTGTATTGCACAATTCATAGTATAATTCCAGGGGATCTGCAGGTAAGTGTCAGTCACTCAATAGTCAGCAGTGACTGAGTAGCTCAGTCTGCTAAATGCTTTGTTTGTAGTACATTTAGCCACACACTTATTTCTCACATTTTTACCCTCACCAGGGACACAACAAATATATGGGTGAGGTAGTCCGTATTATCTGAGTGGATATTGCATTTAGATATTACAGGATGTTAACATCAATACTAAGAATGTGTATATCAGAATTGTTGATTCTTAAATAAAGCATTGTAATCCTATTATGAATAAGTTGCTGCTGTAAATTGTTACATCAGTTTAGATGTCCCCTGTAGTCACAGCTACTGGATTCAACTCTCTTGCCTGCCACTAAGGCATGACGCCTGTCTAGTTTACTTACTGTACACAAAAGTGTCACAATTTCCTGTAATATAATGTAAAATACATAATCCATCTGTCACACAATTGGCAGATAAATCATTGCCTGGTATGCAGTGTATTACCATATCCATTTGCAGAACACCTGAGTAGTTATATGTCCAGATTATGTAAAACTGTTCTGTATAGTGGTACACCTGCATTTGTCATTGCTAGGCACATACTGACCCATGGCAACAGCTTGAGAGGTATGTACATGCCACATCAGCTATATGGGGATTGTAGTCATTGTACTCCTAACTGACACTACACACCTCTAGAGTATACATTATCAGAGAGTTTCAGGGATATAATTTGCAATGTCAGAAGTGGAATGTCTCACTTTCTCCCCACCCTTTTTCTTACTTTATTTATTACTGTTTATTATTATTATTATTATTATTTAATTTTAGCATATTTTGCTACACTATATTTAGAAATAAATTGGTTGGTATGTTTTGTTATAATTTTGTAATATACTTTAAGCTAACTATATTTTTGATATTGTGGTTGATTATTGCTATGTTTTATTATGATGCAATATTAACACCTTTGTTTAACTGTGTTGTTGGCACTTTGGTTTATCTCGAACTGGCATACTGTTACCATACTGGCTGTTGTATTATTTACTGTTGTGTTGCACAAACTGTACATTGATATGTATTTGGATTACTTAAAAATATGTTCCATTTTGTTTAAACTAACAATAGTTTGGTTAATACTAATCTGAATCGCAGCAAGTCAAGGTAGGCCGGTTCTGGCTGATTGCCCTACCTTGCCTGAGCCAGCCATGGCACTAGGTCTATCTTTTTGATATAGACATTTTGTTGATGACTTGTTTTTTGGTTGGAAAGGCAACAAGCAAGAGTTTGACTTTTTTTTTCATTCTTTAAAATAACAGTAGTAATTTTTTTGAAATTTACCCTCACTTGTTCCCAAGTCACTGTTGATGTCTTAGATGTGAACATCCAGCTGGAGAATGGCAAAATGCTGACCAGGATGCATAGGAAGGACTGTTATAGACCATCATAACTCCATAGATGGAGTATGCATCCACAACATATATTTGGGAACATTGTGAGAGGTCAAGCCTTCAGGGTCTCTAGGTTGTCAGGTACTACTTCTGACTTTGAAGTAAGTTTGTCAGATTTGAAGAAAGAGTTTGCCATCAGGGGTTACACCCAAGTTAAAGTTGATCAAGCTTGTGCCAGAATAACCAATGAGCATGATAGTAGAGCATGTCCATATTTTTCTGCTCTGTATAGGCAATCAATCAGATCACCTCATAGGTATTGTTGTCCTCCCATTGTTTTGAAATTTTCCCATGGTGTAAATATGGTGAATGATATAGTTACCAGGAACTGGCATATTTTACAGAATGACAGCAGATATTCCGATATATTAGCAGATGGCCCTAGATTTGTATACAAGAACCATAGTAAATTAAGGCAACAGTTATGTTTTCCTAGAAATGTTATGTCTGGATCCCAAGTTTTGATGGTACATCTAAATGTCATAAATGCAATTTTTGTCAGTTTATAGATTAATCTAGGTTCTTTAGGCACCCTATCACAGGCTACTTGTGGAAGTTGAGGGCATCTGCTGATTGCTCCACCAGGAATGTGGTTTATTTAGCACATTGTCAGTGCTGTTATAAATTCTACATTGGTAAGATGAACAGGAGCTTAAAAGAAAGAATTAGGGACCATGTGTAGTGCATGAAGAAGCAATATGATTTTAGTGCCTTAGCGAAACATGTTTTGTCTGCTGGCCCTGCACACAACTTTGTCTTCCAGGTATTATGTGTGATCAGCCCAGGTCTGCAAGGTGGTGATATAGTGACTCGTACTGATGTGGTTGAGTTGGAGTGGATCTTGAGGTTGGGGGCACACCTGTCTATGGGGTTGAATGATCATGTCCCCATTAAGTCTGTATTAAGGAATAAATGGCTGTAGGGCATTTATTGTTGTTTGTTTATATATTTATGAATATTTTTAATGTTTTATTTATTTGTGTTAATGTTTTTATTATTTTTTTATCAGATTTTATGCTAGTAAATATTATCTACTTCATATGCCTTTAAGCTGAGAATGTGGCTGCATGAATTTTTGTTTTATTGGCTGTTAAGCTGTTTGAGATGATGTAACTTGTATACAAGTTATTCTGTCCCCATTCATGTTTGTCTGAAGAAGCGGTATGGTATTACCGTGTAAGGGCTAACTTTCTTTCTCTGCAATAAAGTTTTTTGGTATGATTACTTGCTGGTTCATCAAGTTTTTAGATTTAGCTGCATATCAAGCTGTCTTCTGCCTGCTTTGGGGAATTTTACAGTTTTACAGTTTCGTTTGGTTGCTGCAGTTGGGTTTGTTTTTATGGTTTGGTTAATACTAACCTGAACTTATTGCTATACCTCATCCACCCCAGCATGTCAAGGTAGGCCGGTTCTGGCTGATTGCCCTACCTTGCCTGAACCGGCCATGGCACCGGGTCCCAGCATGTCTGGAACCCAGACCATTAGTAACCCCTCCACAGCCCCTGCAATACCAGAGGCATCAGGTACCACTTCCTCAGAGAATAGGACCCGCTCCCCGTCTGGAGCGGTGGGGGGCTTGTCACCCATGATGAGCTAACATTCCTGATCCAAAGAATTGTGGGTCCATCACTGAATGGATGCCTGCACCAGATTGAGCGGATGCTCAACTACCTGGTGGAGCTGGTTGGCCCCGGACCCCAGCCTCCAACACTGCCACCTTCAGGGAAGTGAGGAGCAGTGGCAAAAGTCCCATGGGTGGGGATTTGAGTCAGGCTGCTGCTGTCAGGAGGCCCATGAGACTTGGATTCCACAACTCCTTCCCTATCTAATGCATTTACCACCTTCATATGTCCTACACTGCGGCTGTCTTGTCTGTCTGTGAATGCATCCTAAACCAACAAACTCCTCCACATGTACCTATTTCCCTATCCCGACATTCCACTTTTACCTTAAAATAAGGGGGCCCCTATCCCACAAAAAAATATTGCCACATATATAGCTCTCTATTTCTCACATGTGTCCACTGGATACATGTAATTTAGTCCAGTTGGCATGACAATGCAGTTATGTTATCCTGTCCCCTCTTTCTGGGGTTGAGAGTCCAAACTCATGTACAAAAGTTGTCAAAGTGCACAGTTGTTGCTGTACAAGAAATGGGTAGCTGTGTTTTTTCCCTACACCCTTCCAGCACATCCCTACCTGCCTTTCACTATGTTTTTCCCTCTGCTTGTACCCCATTTCACCACTTTCTTATGTCCCCATTTTTCTTTTCTTTATAGTTTTTAGCATGGGGCTGCGCGGTGCGCTGAGCTGTGCAGCTTCTCTCAGATCAGCTAAATAGAGCTATATTAGTTGTATGTGTTTTTAAACTTATAATACACACTTGCAAAATAAACATCTGTCTCATATTTTTAACCCATGGCTACAGTGCCTGTGGACCACTGCATTAACTTCCCACGCCACAAGACTGTTAATTAAAATAGGTGTTTTAAACAAATCATAGTAATTGCCACATTAAACGTGTCTGAGCAGAGCTGAGTGGTGCATCGTGTCATGCAAATGTGTTTACAATGTAATTATATTAAACAAAGTGCAAATGGAAGTATACCCCGAACTCTGGTGCAATACTACAACACATACTATTCCATGTAACTGAGCACTATGATAGCAGTGAATTGTGCCCTTCATGAGAAACATGTCAAATCACATCTGCTAAAGCATTATTGGCAAAATAGATGTTGAACTAGAACCCTGGAGCACACATACATCCATGTAAAGCTATGCACATATTGAGGGATGTAGAAACTGTGTGTCACAGCCTCTATGTGTGCAAACATATTTTGCAAATACACCTGCTGTGGCAGTGACTCAGTAGCTCACCCTGTTAATTGTCTTGCCTGCAGTATACTTTGCCACACACAATCGTGGGTTTAAATCCAGTGTTGTGTACAAGTGACTACACGGGAAAGTGAATGCAGCATTTAATGACAGAGTTAAGCTCTCTTTTTCCACACAATGCATTTCAGATGACATGTCTGCTTTTCACTGGTGGAGATCACAGGCCTGCAATCAGGTGCACACTTCACATATCCCTATAGCAAACCTGTATGTGCATAAAGTGTCACATCATGCAGTAGTATGCATTCACACAGACTGCCAATGCAGGTACTGCAAATGAGGGACACTAATAGAGTGTACCACACAATCTCTTCAAAGTAACTGTGCAGATTATCACAGCTGCAGAGCTACCGTAGACTTTGGGAGTCCCTGCTCGTAACAAGGCATGCCCTCATACACACTGCAAATTACTACCAGACCGTAACACATGGCCTGGCAGTTGTCCACGTAGTGGACATATCCTTATATTTAAATGCCATGTTACTCAAGGAAGCATCATACATGTTGCCTACTACTCTTTTAGTGATACTGATGCCTGACATACTTAGCTTAAAAACATGACTTTTTTGGTGTGAACAGAGTAGCCTATCTCTGGCTCTGTTGAGACACTTTGCCTATGTATATTACCTGCATCCTATAGCATGCACATCTCTACAGTAAGTGTTCTGCTACAGGCCTTTCCTCTGTGATGATGTGCTATCCTCAACTCATTGATGTCCAGAAAAACTTATACAGATGGCACTGGCAAGTATGCAGTGCTGTACACCCACACATTATGTCTGCAGCATTACAGTGGCATGAACTTAAATTTACCTGACAGGATTGATATAGAGGGATAATGGCTCAGCAAACCTGATTGGTGGATTAGTGCCATTAGCAGGCTGTACAATAACAGGTAGACAGTGCTGTGTGACAGTTGTGATGAGGTTGACCCCCACCAGCATGGAGGCATTACCATCTCAACTAACGGAAGTGGAGAGTAGTGTTGTGATGTGGAGTATGCACGGTCAGTGACACACTTTGGCACCCATGCAAAGAAGACCAACAAAGCACAATTTAGTTACATGCATGACCTCAAAGGACAGGCCCAGATTGTCGGTGACTTCATACATCTTGACTCCACTTATGGTGGCTCTGTGTCTGGACACACAGCTAACCTGTACACACACTAGTCTGTGTCATTTACACTCCTTTGTCCCTGACACGTGACACATGACATTCCTATGATTTGTCCCATACCATCCAGATGTCTGGAATAGTTTATAACTGGCCTCTCATTGTCTAACACACAGCATCGATTACACATGCTAACAGTCTAGGCTGCATCCCACATGTGATACGACACTCATACTCATGATTACTACCACCATTGAGACACCCTTGCAATCATAATAACAGTGCTGGCTGCACACCAGCTGTGTGGAAAAAGTCAACTGTTATACCCTTGCACAGAGGTGGTTCATCCACTGACCAACATAACTATACACCTCTTTGGGTATCTATATCTGTATGGCCATAGGGGTGATCATCATGCAGCTGATCAGCACACTATACATGTGCTACACATAGTTGACTGTGCACATTTTGCATGTGTGACAGCAGGTGAATGTCTATTACACATGTTGGCAATTTCCACGGCAGCCACCATGAGCCTGGGTGGGGGTAAATCTGGGCATACAACCCCTATACTCAGCCAAGGCATCTGACTATATCAACTGCTCAGGCAACATTTACAGATCACCCATGTAGCCATGCACAATACTGTTATTGTAGGGCTAACATACTGGCCCATTGCTGACACACATACCCAATGATCTGTTAGCAGTGCTCTACACAGCATGGTCCTGGGTCCTGTACTGCTTGAACTCCATTCAGATTCAATAGATGCATCTACTGACTGTGGCTTACAATACTAGCTGATGCTTGCAAATTGTTGCCACTCATACAGTCTGTGTGGTATGCCAATACCCTGCAACAAGGTATTGCAAAAAATACCTATTGACATAGTCATGACCATAAACCCCATGCAAATATGCATGGAGTATCAGTTCCATCAGTTAGACATATGTACCTGATTGGTAGCACATCATTCACAACATGTGATATACATACTCAGAGTTGACTGTCTGGCCACACAGACATGGCCACACATGTGTGCACATTATGTGCTCCAGATCACCATGGCTATATAGTGGTGTGGCAGGAATCATCTGTCATAGCTGAAGTAGAGTCACTTGTATGTGACGTACACATAACCTCCAGGTATCCTTCTCTCAGCATGCCAATATCTGTGTGCTATGGCCATGTGGTGATGTACTGTGGAAAAATACTGAAGTTCAACATATTTTGTATTCTGTATATAAAGGGTTAAGCAGAAAAATGTTCACTGCGTGCAAACTGAAATGTTCTGGAAAATGTTGATCACTGAGGAATGCAGAAGTTAATCTTAAACTGCTGATAAGAAAGGTAATGGTGCAAGAATAACTGTGGTACTGGCTGGTAAAAACAAGTAATCAAACTATCACTTTTAATGAATGTTCTGTGTGCTACGTGTGTGTACGTGCAGAAGGGTCTATAAAAGCAGAACTCAAAGTACAAGTAGCCAGACTACTGGCATACTACTATCATGTAGCAGGTCTCCATGCATGTAAAATAAAGCTGTTTTACTTGCTTACAAGAACTTGGTGTGATTCTTCCAGAATATGTTAGAAGAGTAAAATCTTTCGACATAACTGGTGCCCAACGTTGGGGCGGCCCCTGCACGGCGCAAATCGAACAAAGAGAGGCTGAAAACTTGCGCAGGTGGAGAGAGATCAGGCTCTCCTCGAACGAAAGACCTCCGACTGAAACAGGTCGAAATTAGAGGCCAGTCACTCTTTCCAGATTCAATCCGTGAGGTGGCAGTGAAACAGGGCGGAGGAATCACAAAGGTAAGCAAAACGCTATTTTTTTGTTGTTTCTGATTGGAATTTTTGTCTAAATTTTAAGGGACTAGTCAAGGGAGAAATTTAATTTTCTCAAATATAAGGAGTATATGTGAATAGATTCCATATACAAGAGATCTCAGGGACAGGAGTAGTTTCTCTTAAGAGAAATGGGAACAGGAACCAGTTGCGTCAAAAGGTGACGACAAAACTGAAGATGAAAAGTTTATGTTTGATTTACACCCAAAGAACGTAAAATATTTAGATAAATGGAAAAAAAGACCATGGGTTTAGTGGATGTTTAAATAAGTCAGAATGTCAAAATCTAGTAAGATTACTGCGCAAACAGGCAGGAAATAAGGCAAGGAATCAAAAGAAGGTGGGGTTTCCCCAGGCACAGAAATGGCTGGAGGAAGCATAAGAGACATAGGAAACAAAATTTAAAAAAAAAAGGGTGTGGTAATTCAAGTGAAAGAGATGTGTACTTTGTTAAAAAGGAAGATAATAAAACTTCCAAGTGTGTAGAACCAGAATAAAGACTCTCTTAGATAAAATAGAAGAACATTGGAAGCCCAAGGCAGATTGGACTTGCATTAATCAATGCGTTCAATCAGATGACGAAACCATAGACAATTATCTACATCGTCTCACACAATGTTTTGATGCTCATAGTGGGTTGATTAAGGTAGAAAATCAGGAAAATGACTCGCCCTATGAACAGCAATTGAAAAATGCATTCCTAAAGGGCTGCAAGACAGCCATTGGTAACTTTATACAAAAACATATGATCACACACAGGACAGCGTGTCTACAGCCCCTTATGGAGTATGCTAGACATGCTGAGAAATATCTGAAGGAAAAGAAAGATAAACAAGCCCAGACTTTTACAGTTAGTGAAGATGGAACTTTAATGTTAGTTCAAGGTTCCGCGAACCGCGGAAGAAGACGTAGATGGAGGGTATGAGGAAGAAGAAGAAAGTGAGAATGGGGAAGTAGGTACACGTGAAGGCGATGGGTGGGGACAGGAAATGGCAGAAAATGAGGAATATCAAATGGTAAATCTAACAGCACTAGCATCAACTATGCAATTGGAATCCCAACCAGTGATCACATTGCAAGTTGAGGGCCGAGACATAGAATTTCTCTGTGACTCAGGGGCTTCACGAACGTTAGTCAGAAGTACTGCCATATCATCCGACGTTACCTCTGATGAATATGTGCTTGTAAAAGCAGCAAATGGTCATATTTACAAAGAGCCATTGTCCAAACCTCTGTGGTTTACCAACCCAGAGACGAACCAAACCATACGGTTCCGAGTAATAATTTCAAAAATCTGCCCAGTAAATTTACTAGGAAGAGATTTAATGCAAGTGTTCGGCATCTGCCCAGTAAATTTACTAGGAAGAGATTTAATGCAAGTGTTCGGCATAGCAGCCGTCCCAACCTCCACTGGGATGGTGGCAAGGAGAATTGACCCAAATAGTGCTTTTGAAAGCTGGAGTATTAATTCCGTGCACAGACTCACCATGTAATACGCCCTTATTTCCAGTAAAAAAAAAAAAAATGGATGGGACATGGAGGATGGTACAAGACTTACAGGCAATAAATGCCGCAGAGGTACCTCGGGCCCCCATGGTCCCGGATCCATCTATTCTGCTGAACGATATCCTTCCAACGGATAACTATTTTTCTGTAATTGATATCAGTAATGCCTTTTTCTCTATTCCCTTGCAGGAAGATAGTAGATTTTGGTTTGCATTTACGTTAATGGGCAAGCGTTATACCTATACCAGGTTACCGCAGGGATACTGCGAAAGTCCGACCATCTTCTCACAAGAGATGTCCACCAATTTGGCTCAGTTCCAACCCACCCAAGGGTGCCACCTACTGCTGTACGTGGATGATATCCTCCTGGCTGCGACTACGGAAGAACTCTGTAAGTCAGAAAATATTCGACTACTACACTTTCTGGCACACGAAGGACATAAGGTAAATAAGTCTAAGTTACAATTTTGTAAATTAGAAGTACGTTACCTGGGTTATACTATCTCTGGGAAGGGCAGGCGATTAGATGACAGTAGAAAGAATGCTATTTTACAAGCCCCCATTCCAACTACAAAAAAGGAAATGATGTCCTTTTTAGGCATTACGAACTTCTGTCGTAGTTGGATTCCCAACTATGCCGAAGAAGTGCACCCGCTATCAGACTTAATTTTTGCAATACCAATGGTGGCAAAAGATTTGCTGCACTGGACAGACAAGGCAGTACAGGCATTCACTAGAATCAAGCAACTGATAGCTGGGCCAGTGACATTGGGGTTTCCAGATTACAGTAAGACCTTTATACAGACTGTAGATTGCAAGCAGGGATTTATGACATCTGTTTTAATGCAAATGTATGGAGATAAGTTAAGACCATTGGCATTTTACTCTAGCAAATTAGACTCAGTAGCACGAGCATTACCACACTGTGTGCAAGCAGTAATTGCAGCCGCTTTGGCGGTACAAGCGTCTGCCACGTTGGTATTGTTCCATGATCTTACGTTAAAAGTCCCGCACTCTGTAGCAGTCATCCTTCTGCAGGACAAGTTAACATTTCTGTCACCTAGCAGACATTTATCTTGTATGACTATGCTGTTATCACAGCCACATATGACAATTGAGAGATGCACTACCTTAAATCCAGCGACATTGCTACCCGTTGCTGAAGACGGTATCCCGCATGTATGTTTAGATCTCATACATTCTAAAGTTCTACCAAGACCGGATCTTAAACATCAACCCTTACTACATGCGGACTGGACACTGTTTGTAGATGGGTCAGCACGCAAAACAGAAACAGGCACCACGCAGGTAGGGTATGCAGTTACTACTGCAACTCAGATAATAGAGGCAAGACCACTCCCCGGGAACTTATCCGCTCAAGCAGCGGAACTGATTGCTGTGACAAGGGCATGTCTCCTTTCGGAGGACAGGGATGTCACTATCTATATGGATAGTCAATATGCTTTCTCTACGGTACATGTGTTTGCTCAGCAATGGAAAAATAGGGGGATGGTTACAACCTCGGGAAAAGACATCATGCACAAAGAACTAATTCTTGATTTACTACAAGCCGTCCAACGGCCATGGGACCTGACCATCTGTAAATGCGCTGCTCATACCCGTGCCAAGGACCCGGTATCACTTGGTAATGCCCTAGCAGACAAAGCAGCCAAAGAGGCAGCTATGTCCAGTACCTTTTCACTTGAAACCACACCTACAGAATTACAACCAACAGGTAAGTTTGATTTACAAACCTTACAAGTCATGCAGGAACTTAGCACAGTACAGGAAAAACAATGCTGGACTAGGTATGGTGTTAGACAGAACAAAGGAATCTATGTGGGACCAGATAATAAATATGTTTTGCCTACTAATCTTTTTAGGTATGCAGCACTAGTCGTGCATGGCCCTTCCCATCTGGGCCCTGCAGCTATGGTTAGAATTATCCACCTTACCTTTTGGACCAAGGGTTTCATTGCATATGCAAAATGTTTTGTCTATCCTGCATAGTATGTGCTAAATACCACAGGGGAGGGGTCAGAGTTGCTCCGGCATCATTTCCAACACCCCCCTATCCATTTCATACAATATGTATGGACTTCATCGAATTGACCCCGGCACAACTAAAGAAGTTTGTGTTAGTGATAGTAGATGCATTTACTAAGTGGGTTGAGGCTTTTCCGGTGACACATCCGGATGCTCAAACAGTGGCTAAAATTTTGGTCAATCACATCGTCCCGCACTTTGGACTTCCTACACGCATCTACTCTGACAACAGCATGCATTTTGTCAATCACATCATTCAAAAACTGTCTACAGTTTTCCAAATTGAATTGAAACACCATTGTGCCTACCACCCACAGTCAGCAGGGTTGGTGGAACGTCACAACGGCATTCTAAAAGGCAAGTTGAGAAAACCCATGGCCGAGACACATCAGTCTTGGATTACCTGTCTACCTCTAGCCCTCCTTTCCATGCGGACAACTCCCACCTCAAAAGGAGTCACCCCATTTGAGTTATTGTACGGGAGACCTTATTACGTCCCGCAGTGGCAAAACTTGTTGCCTGCGAAACGTGAGGGGGGTGAGGAGATAGCAGATTACATGAGGAAAATGCTGACCAATACTAACAGCTGTTTAACGAATGATTATTTTTCAGGTTCAAGAGACGACAAAATCACGGAAGTCATAGCAACTCCAACGGTAGTTCGGATTAAAGAAAGGTCCTCATGGATCCACCTAACGCATTGTAAAATTGTAAAACATTTTAAGTTAGATAAAAACTTGAATTCCCCTGAGGAACAAACAGACAGCAGTAACCATGAAGGACAATAATGAGAATAAGAGAAAATGGTTCTATTGCAATGTTTTATTGTTTATAACTATTGTGATTGTAATATTTTTGTTTTGGCCATTTCTGTTTTTTAATGAAGCTAGCCATTTGAAAAGAGACAAACACACCAGCTGGCATCCAAACTTTAATACATATCAAGCGATTAAATATGCATATGCATCCTCAATGAATGTCTCAAATTGTTGGGTATGTACTGCAATACCTACTGTACATAGTGGCTTAATGTTAGGGACAGCCCCTCTGGGAACAAATGATACTTGGAATAATTTGTTGTTTGAAACCACAGAAGTACCACTGAGAGACAAGGTGGCGCTGCCTCTTCTGGGGCGCCAAAACGGAACAGTGTGTTTTCAAAAGATTGGAAAAGTTAAGGTGGGGCTGAGCCAATGAAATTTGACAATAGTTCATAATTGTACCCTAGAAGGGCAGTGTGAGACCAAGTTTGGAGCTATAAAAAAAGACATCAATGTAAATGATACTAGTTTTGTTGAAAAAATGCTGTATGTATATGGCCTGTTATTTAAGGGGCTAAAGCCAAATGGGAGTTATGAATTTCCAACCAATATAACCCTCAAAACGAATGATTGTTATTTTATTTGTGGTAGGAAAGCATATAAATGGTTACCATATGGCTGGTCTGGAAGTTGTTTTTTAGGATATCTGATACCAGCTATCAGACATGTGAATGCATTACCTCAAGGTAAAATACGAAATGCACATTCTCTTAATAAACCTATTAATCCCGTAGGTAACATTGATGCGTCATGGATTTATCACCATGACTTGGCGCACGTCAGCAGCAAAGGACTCTCACATATGGACCTAGGTGATGATGTAATTGCTTGGGCTGGTATTTTGCCAGCGTATGGGACAGTAAAATCCATCTGGGAACTGAGAAAACTGTCAAAACTGTTAGAGACTTTGAGTAATGCGACATTTTCAGCACTAGAATTGGTGACGGACGAATTAACGGCGATGAGAACAGTAGTGTTGCAGAACCGTATGGCGCTTGATTTCACCCTAGTGGCAAAAGGAGGTACTTGCGCTCTCATACACGAGGAGTGCTGCTCGTTCATTCCTGATAATGAGCATGAGATCCAGAGCCATCTTGAAATAATTCAACAAGTTTCTGAACTGACTAAACCTGGTCCAAACCCCTTGACTGACTTTTTCCAAAACCTGTTTGGAAACTGGGGTTCTGTGTTAATGAATATCTTAATTGCTGTATGTGTTGGTGCAGTCATATTTTTGCTGCTTGGCTGCTGTTGCATACCATGTATCAAAATGATAATATCGAAGGTTATCTCTGCCAATGCTACAAAAGCATATTTTTCTGATTATGAGAAGGTATAAAACGTATCTGGGATTGTGTAAAATAAACAGTATACAAAATGTTGTAAGGGGGGAAATGTGGAAAAATACTGAAGTTCAACATATTTTGTATTTTGTATATAAAGGGTTAAGCAGAAAAATGTTCACTGCGTGCAAACTGAAATGTTCTGGAAAATGTTGATCACTGAGGAATGCAGAAGTTAATCTTAAACTGCTGATAAGAAAGTTAATGTTGCAAGAATAACTGTGGTACGAGCTGGTAAAAACAAGTAATCAAACTATCACTTTTAATGAATGTTCTGTGTGCTACGTGTGTGTACGTGCAGAAGGGTCTATAAAAGCAGAACTCAAAGTACAAGTAGCCAGACTGCTGGCATACTACTATCATGTAGCAGGTCTCCATGCATGTAAAATAAAGCTGTTTTACTTGCTTACAAGAACTTGGTGTGATTCTTCCAGAATATGTTAGAAGAGTAAAATCTTTCGACATGTACCTCTCCAAGCAGGACTGCAATTACACACAACAGTATGGTTCCACACAAGGTCACTTCACATCTTTACTATATGTGTGCAATGGGGATACTCTGCAATGTGTCCTTGATACCTGTGGCATATGCAGTACCCAGAAGTGATATGTGCCATGCATATGGGGCAATGTGTGACCCTGCTTGGTTGCATATGTTGCATATCTGTAAGGGCCTTGTACATGGATAACACACTGTGCAGACAACCTTGTATGTGACATTGGTAATGCCTGCTTGTGTGAGAGATGTGTGTAGCATACTTGATCACACCCTTGAAACAGAACTCTGCCTAATGGCACACAAAGCACTTCACTGCACAACAGCACTTTCCATATGTATGATTTTCTAGGTGACTGTTGTCTGAACACAGGGCATCTGCCTGTATCTCTCTCGGACTGGGGCAATATGTGCTGATCTGGTAACTATTGGTATAAAGATATCTGTGATTGCAAGGGCTGTATGGCCATTATGCCGGTGATGTTCAAGTGATCTTTTTCCACAAGATGATGTAACGTGTTGTAACAGGCTGACAGACAACCTTGGCTACATTGAGGCTACCACCACGTCTGATCACTGCATACAAGACAAGCCAAGGCACACACATACTGCAAGTTGGCTGTAAGTATATAGGAACAGTAACCTAGGTTTTGGTACACAGTACATACCATGGTACATGATGCATGCAACTCACATCATGTCTGCTATTACTACCACAGCAGGACATTTTATGCATGATGACAACAGGCCTTGTTGTGGTCAGCCCTTTCAGGGGCCACATCACACACTACAAATAAAAATACTGCAGAATTCTTCTTATTACTATGTTACCAAAAGGCCCATATGTATGCCATCCAGACACACGTGTACAGATGCAATAATTAGCCTGCAGTGGGAGTAGAACCCCTGCCTATCTAGTCTTGCACACTACAGATTACAATAATTATTGCACGTGCCGCGGCTTAAGCCCAGCTAGCACACTCTCATCAGGTAGTCTTCTGGTGGGTGACATCATCTGGTTTTGTAGAAGAAGGCAGTGTGGAAGTCAGCAGCAAGTTACAGATCCAAAAAGTACATAACCATTGCATGTTGGTAGCCCATGAGGGCATGGCACTTGTATATACACACACACACTCTCCAAGTCACCTGGACCATGATTAGAACCCATACTTATCAAGGCTTATATGCTGCAAAGCAGAGCATTTATCGCATGCACCACAGCTTATGTCCAATTAAGACACAGTCATCAGGTAGTTTTAAGGCGGGTAACATCATCAGGCTTGGTAAAAGAGGGCCGTGTGGAAGTCAGCAGCAAGTTACAAGGCCCATGAGGGCAGGGCACCTGTATACACACACACACACACACACACACACACACACACACACACACACACACACACACACACACACACCAAATCAGCTGGAGTGAGATTAGAGCCCCTTCCTGTCTATTCTTACAAACTACAAAGCAGGGCATTTATCGCATACGCCATGGCTTAAGTCCAGCTCAGACAGTGTCATCTGGCAGTCTTAAGGCAGGTAACATCATCAGGATTTGTAGAAGAGGGCAATGTTGATGTCAGCAGCAAGTTCCAGGGCCAGAAAGTGCATAACCATTGCACATTGACAGCCCATGAGGGCGTGGCACTTGTATATACATACACACACACACACACACACACACACACACACACACACACACACACACACACACCAAGTCAGCTGGAGTGAGATTAGAACCCCTTCCTGTCTAGTCTTATAAACTACAAAGCAGACCATTTATCACATGCTCCACAGCTTAAGTCCAGCTAAGATGCTGTCATCTGATAGTTTAAAGGTGGGTGACATCATCAGTCTTTGTAGAAGAGGGCAATGTGGAAGCCAGCAGCATGTTAAAGGGCCAGAATGTAAATGACCATTGCATGTTGATAGCCCATGAGGGCATGTCAGTTGTTATTGCAGAGGTACACACACATATGTGCACCAAGTGGCCTGGAGTGAGATTAGAACCCCTACCTATCTAGTCTTGCACACTACAGAGCAGAGTATTTATTGCATGCACCACAGGTTGAATCTGTTGGATATATGATTGCTGGCACAGTACTTGTGCATTACACAAACTAGGCTTGTGTTCAACAGCATCTGTGGTCTGTAGAGTGATATTGCTTCACACTGTTATCTGTATCTACTATCCTACCAGTGGGATACCAGTTATCTTCCTAGCTATATGTGTACATGTACCAGTACAGACATATGTGGCTGCATGCAATTAGATAGGCAAACCTGTGACCAGGAACAATGTGCCCTGGCCATGCATGCATTGACAAAGTCATTTATTGCAGCACTTGCTGACCTGCATTCATCTGCATGGTAACATATGGCAGGCATAGTTGTTTGTAAGCAATGGCATTATATACTGTTGTGCCCTTAGTTTGGATCATTTGAGCAACAGTATTGATGTGTGATACTTACAAGTATTAGGGTATGCAGAACAATACATACATCCAAAAACACATTTATGTAAGTAACAGGGATGTATATATAACAGTAGTTGTATGTGTATATGTGTTATATGCGTAGAGTTTATTTATCAATGTGATTTTATATATATATATATATATATATATATATAAGTCTATATATACATATGTGTTTAACAATACATAGTGATAGATATACTGTGTATGTGACAGAAGGATAGTTACAGATGGATATGTATATGTCTATGTCTGTATGTATAGAGATATCCATACATAACAGGTCAGTCTGATGACAGGGCAACAGGTTTGCAATTCTTTTAATTAAATGTTTCGGTATGCCCAGTGTGAGTGCTAGTATATATAAAGTAACTCCAGCCACACCTCCATGTACTCCAGTCTGGGATTTTGTGTGTTACAGAGTGTACCACTGAACTGCCCAGAGTGAATGGCCCATAGTTTTGGCTCATACGTTTGGTATGTTCCTCAAAAAATTATTGGTTTTCTGGCAAATAACTTGGATGAACTTAGGACTGCAGTCACCAAGTAGTGACATACATTTCTATGGTTTCCCTCATATCCTTCAGAAAAATGTCTGCTGACATAAAACCCTAGCTACCGTTTACATTTATGAGAGCTGTATTTAACATATGCCCATATTTGTGGGCCTTTGTCCCCTGCTTTGCCAGGCTTTGAACAGATTTTTTTGCAATAAGAGGTTGAGGGATATGTTACAGATTGACATCTGACCCTGTTTCTGCAGTACTGCACATCACACAAAATGTCCACAGTATTCCCTAGCTGTGCTTAATACATGACTGAGGTTCATAATGTTACAGCACAGATAGACTGACAGTCTGTGAAAAGACCAACCAAATAGACACCTATGTTGCATGTCAAGTTTGACTATGTCCAGATTGTACGTATCAACACCATCACCCATGCTAATGTGTTAGTCCACTGAGCCACACCAGACACAATGGAGTAATTCCTCATGCACTCAAAATTGTTATTCCTGCATTACATGGGACTTACAATGTGTGATCACATGATTATATTACAACCCTGAGATTGCCTGGTCTACCAATATACCATTCCTGAGTTACTATTACAGCTGTTATATGGGAACACAAATATATTGAGGGTGGGGGAACAACATCACATGATCTGCTGGGATAGACAGTAGTCCACATATCATGGGACCCCACTGTTTGACATCTACCTTGAGTGATGTCATGAAAATTCCAACCATGAGGCCTAGTGATTATTAGGGTATACATACTATTGGACTAGTTAGCTGTACTTCCATGTTGACATTACTTCTGTCCACATAGCCCACTAATATATTTGCATACCTGTAGCAGATCCACACATACTATAGTATATTGTAGTAATCCTTACAAGTAGTATGTATGGTAGAAACTAACCTTGCATATGCAGCAGTTGACAGGCCTGTATTGCAGGGCTGACTCTGTGTGATGCAGACAGTACACAGCCAATGCATGGATATGTACAGCTTTTGTGGGGTGTCTGGCATTACCAATTTTGCTATATGTATATGTGTCGGAGTACAGTATGAGTCCCTAGGTCATCAGTAAATGTGTTATGCATTGTCTCTTAGCCAAAGCCAGGGCATACTGGGCATGGGCATGCCTATGTCAGCTTACAAGGACCTCATCAGGGGTTTCCTCTTCTGAGTCCTCCTGTGAGTGTGGCTGTGGTGATGTAGGCACTGGTGGGGGGGCTGTTTATCTCTTCGCTTTGCTGACTCTGATGCAGCTGTTTCCACAGGATCATATTGTGTAGCATGGCACATACTGTGAACATATTTGCACATGTGGCTGGAGACTACTGTAGGACTGCATCAGATATACTGAGGCACCAAAACTGTGACTTCAGCTTCCCAAATACATGCTTTATGATCCTAGTTTGTGCATGTGCCTCATTATGGCGTTCTTCAGTGGGTGTGTGTGCGTGCACTTCTGATGGGTGTCATCATCCATAGTTCTAGTGCATAGCCAGGATTCTCCAGTAAATGACCATGGGGGATGTGTTCCTGGCATTCATCTAGTACAGCTATGATGCATGCCAGATATGGTAGTCATGATAACTGCCATGCTTCCACCACACAAATTCATGATAATCCCCTTGGCATTGCACACAACCTGGCAGTTAATGGAGTGGTACCCCTTGCGACTGATATAGATTCTACCCTCTTCACTGGGTGGTGATTTGATGTGTACATGGGTGCAATCTATGGTAGTGTGCTACATGGTAGGAGTGTTGCATATTGTTGGCCCTCACCTCAAGGGTGAGGGGAAATATAATGTGCTCACTGGCATGTGGTAATATGGCATCCAGGAACTGGTGGAGTACACTGGAAGCAGATGACATTCCATAGACAGTATCCTAAGTCCTACGCATACAATAGTTTCCACTGGGATGGTTCCCCTTGGCTTGCTCTGGGTCTGAGCTGAGGGCAGCAGAGCTCTGTGAGTTCTTGTAGGATGTCCCTGTCCACCCTGTAACATCCTACATACTCCAGCTCATGTGGCTCATGGAAAGTTACCCTGGACCTAAACACTCTCCTTCTCTGTCTAGGCCTATTGTCATCAGCATATTTGTGCAGCATGCCACAGTGTGCAAACATGCTGAGATTGTCAAAAAATATTATGGTAACTAATTTCTTTTAATTTCTATGATACACAGGGGATAGTACTACACATAACTGTATGTGGTATGCTAATTATGTCCATCTCCCTACATATTTGCGGCCCCTTTTGTCAATTTAATGTCCTGTATATGGAAAGCTTCCATGTACACTATGGACACTGACACTGGGTATGTGGAGCTTCATATCTGCTCGCTGGATTGCTCTACCTGCCTCATTTGCATGAAATTCACCTGTTTATGAGTTGATTTGCATACCACAGCAGTTTCCATGTTGTTGAGCTCATGAGTGCCACTTATCACTGCTTACTAAATCTAAAACTTTTTGTGCTCATGTTAGCAGTGTGGCACAATGCGTACACAGAAAAAAAGAATCAGTGTAAGGTGTATTAAATTCCATCCCTTGTGTTTTACATAGCAGGCAACCTTAGAAAATATCAAGAAATTTACACAGAATTTCCACATCAGAAACTGAGGCTGAAGCAGTACAGAACTACACAAGAGTTGTGGTTTAAGAATGAAGTACATTATACTGCCACTGCATTAACAAGTTTTAAACATTCTGAAAAATTATAGTGGGGAAAGAACAATGACAAATTTCTCATTGAAACAACACTTTACAGTAGAAAGTTTTGTTCAATTTATCTGGCTGCTTCCAAAATTTTATATCATCCATGACTGTCTCACTAATCCCAAAGAGAAAAAGAGGAGATTGGTTTGAAATCCAGGGGGATAAAAGTAAACCTGAACAATGGAGGCTCTTCAAGAACAACTGTGGTCTGTGGGTGATTTACTCTGTGTCATTTTTACATTATTAAAACTAAAAAACAAAGAAAAAATATGTAATGAACCAAGCTGCAATGGTTCGAGCAGAAAAACCAAAATGAGCTGTCATCTCTTTCCTGATACTTTATCAGAATCGAGTATAAAATGTGAATATTCCTTGAATACCACTGAAGGAAAAAAAACAACTGATTAAAATGCATGATGCTTGTAGCACTCATATATGCACACAATCCAATAAAAATTCACACAAAATCTTAGTGTTCTTTGAAAATATGTGTGACTCCACCACCACTCGACCAGTAATCAAGTATCCTGAATATTCACCATTGGCAAAAGTGGGGGATGTGCACACTGGGAAGATGACAGGTACTCACACAATATTTCCAGATGCAGCCATTTGAATCAAGTGCAATTTCTCTTAAGAGCACACAGAGGCCACAGTCAGTCCAGGGCTGGTTTCTCCAGATCCCAAATAAGACTCCCCACTGGCACAGCTATAGAGTTGAGATCTCAGCAGAGTGGCCAAGCCAAGACCACCAGCACCCTCTCTGTCCAACCAGTGCTTTGTGGCCATGCCCAAGTAGCTGACACACACACACTCCTTGAAGTTTTATTTACACACACACACACAGGAAAGGCTGGCATGAGTTTACTAGCTATGCTCCCCTCTTTTGCCCAGATTATAAGGTGGTAATTACTTCCACCAGCCAGTTCATTATCAACTACTTTAAGACCCTTACAAGGGTACCCAATATATTGAGTGTAATATTACTATTAATACAAATGGTAATTTGACCAGGAGTAAGGCTATTATAGTGGCTCATACAGTGTCAGAGAAATATGCAAGAACTCTCAGAACTTAAATATCTCTAGACAGACCTGCCACAATGAAAGGTTTAAATATATTTAATAATAAATAATCAAAGAACAAGACAATAGTAAATGTATATTCACAATGACATCAGAGTTGAAAACCACAGGAAATATTTAAAACAACTTTGCAGGACAGTCTCAAAAAAATAAAGAAGAACTCCTGAGATAAGATTCACTATACTCCTGACTGTATATAGGAGAATTATACTATTCAATACTAACTTATTTAGTAGAGCAAGGCAAATGGTTTGTTGATGTTGCCGGGTCCAAGTCAGAATACAGAATGCTCTGTCTCACTAAGAGACTGCTCATATTAGTATCTCGAATATTACTTCTGGGATAGCTTGTAGAATGACATCATTTCTTGTCATTTGACTCTACCCCAGGTGAAAAACAACTGTTGATGGAAGCTGCCAGCATTTAGCATCTACCTGTAAAATACTCACATGCACTTTTCCTAGATCATTGGCAGATGATGGAAGCCATAAAACAACAAAACACAATACAGAAAGCTTCTCAGCACAGACTGTCCGTAGCTGCATTAAAATTGCATAGCCTATAAAGTAATTCAATTCCAGCTATTTTTATCAAGTTTTGCTGGACTGAAGATAACCTGTGTTCCAGTTTCCACTGTTAAAATGTATACATTTAAACAGTTAAAGTAGTCTGTTTACATTTCTATTCTACCCCAGTAGGGCACACTGTGGTCACATTTCAAACAGCACTTTACAAAGACCTTTTCAACATACCTGTCTGTACAAATCAGTTTGATATGCACATGGCATACAGTTCTAATACATTTGTAATGCAAGCATCTTACACAAATACTTCGATATTCTCCAATGACATACAATTATTACAAAATTCCAGATAGCTGTGCTAGCAGTATCCCCCTTTGTTACAATTCTTCCTCCCCTTGAAGACTCAAGCTAGTTTTTCAAGTGACACTTGATGGGGCTGAGCCTGTCTGGGAATACATTACTCCATACCCTGTTTTGAGATTCCAGCTGCTTTTGCATTGCTGACACCATTACAGGGTTGCAATGTCATATCATGTGCCTGCAACCCTAGCCTCCATCATAGTAATTTGGGATTTTTTGGGCTGGCTCCCTGTAGCCATAGCTCCCCCTCAGACTCCTCCTGCCTCCTACTGAAAATACTTAGCACCAGGGCCTCCCTATCATGGTAAGGTTTCATCATGTTAACATGGTACCATTTGTGCCTCCGCCTCCTGCCTAGCAGCTCTACCAGCAGGTAATTAACATCGCTGACCTTCCTTACTACTTTGAATGGTCCCTTCCAAGCTGCTGCACCTTATTGTGTCTGACAGGAATGAGAACCATAACCTGCTGTCCCACAGCATACTCTCTAGCTCGAGCATTCCTGTCATACCAGACCTTTTCCTGCTGTTGGGCTTCTGCTGAGTTCTCCTGGACCAAGCCCCTGAGCTCCATGAGTCTTGTTCTCAGGTTTAGGACACATGCCACAACAGACACCTTGTGGGAATGAACCTCACCCTCCCACACATCTCAAATCAAATCTAGAGGTCCCATCACCTTATCCCCATACTGCAACTGAAAAGGTGAGAAACCTGTAGATTCCTGAGGCACATCTCTGTAAGCAAACAACAGATGAGGTAAATGCTTGTCCCACTCCCTCTTAAATTGGTCTGCAAATGCCCATAGCAGGGTTTTTAGTGTAGAGTTTAATCTGTCCACAAGACCATTAGTCTGGGGATTGTAAGGGGTGGTCTTTAGGTTCTTCACCCCCCAGTGCTTCCACAGAAAAGCCAGCAGGTCTGACATGAAATTAGCACCTTTGGCAGTCAGTATTGCTGTTGGGAAACCTACCCTGATGAAAATCTCTAACAAAGCATTTGCCACCTTTTCTGCCTCAATGGAGAACAGGGCCACCACCTCAGAGTATCTAGTGGCATAATCTACTGCCACTAGGATATACTTTTTCCCTGTGGAACTTGGGGTACTTAGATGTCCCACAATATCCATAGCTACCCTTTGAAATGTCTTCTCTACTACAGGCAAAGACAGAAATGAGCTTTGACCTTGTCTCCTGCCTTGCCTACTTTTTGGCACTGCTCACAGGTCCTGCATTACCCTGTTACATCCTGGAAATCTCAGGCCAATAAAAGTTCTGCATAATGTGTATCTTTGTATGCTTTATGCCCATATGATCTGCAAAGGGAATGTCATGGGCTATGGCTAGAAGTGCCAGATAGTAGGCTATGGGCACTATCAACTGCTGTATTCTCTCACCCCATAGTCCTCCGGGCTCCAATCTCTATACAATAACTCTTTGTCCCAATATATAAATTTCACCTTTCCTTGAGAATCAGGTGCCTCTCTAGTGACATCCTTCAAGCCATGTAATGTAGGGTCTGAGAGCTGCACCTGTCTCAACTTTCTCTTTGTAACCCTTCCCAGCTCCCCTTCCACAGGAAGTCTGGTATCCTCTGGCAGCAGTGCCTCACTGTCAGCCTGTGTACTTTTACTAACCTCTGTCCTTGCAGCCACTGTGTCCAAGGGAACATCAGCACCCACCAACAGCTGTGGCTCACCTTCATTCTCACTGCTACAGGGTGGCTCCCTCCCTAACTTAGCCACCTCACTAGTCCTGGCTTCAAGAGTGTGGTCTGTCTGGGTTCCCCAGGCTACCAGACCCACATGCTTGTCTCCAAGCCTGAGTGTAACTGTATGCACACAAGGTACTGCATTATCAAAAGCATTCCCTAGTAAGACACCTGCATGGATATTCTCAAACCCACCTACTTACTTGCATCCTTTTCCACCCTCCCAGTCAAGGTGAACCCTAGCCAACAGTATTTGGAATGGGTCCCTCCTAAAGCTTTGACTGGAGTAGACTGCCCAAGCAAGTAGTGCTCCTCCTCTTTAACCATTGAAGGCTTCACAATGGTTAGGCAAGAGGCTATGTCACTCTTAGCAGTGGCCTGTTTCCCCATCTACTAAGATAGGATATAACCTATTGTAGTAGTTTATACCCTTGTTGTCTCCAGACAACTTACTGCTGACATTCTGTTATTCCCACTTACTGGGTCCCCTACCTTTTGTTCCCCACCTTGCCTCCATGGACATCTATATGCTACATGGCCCCACTGGTTGTATTTAAAACAGTTAACCCTTGATCTCGGCTGTGTACATGAACTAGTGGCTCCCCTGTTACTGATAGACTGTGTTAGGGGCATTTTAGGCTGCCTACCATGAGTTCCTTTATCCAGTGATGCCCTGCTTGCTTGGTATAGGTCTCCCTTTTTTCTCAACTCCTCTGCTGTATTACATTCCCTATCTGCCAACCAGGTTCTCAGGCAAAGTGTGAAGGGCTTGTTCTCTCACCAAAAGGTCTGACAGTTTTTCAAAAGTAGTGGCCTGATACTCACCCACTCACTCACTTATGAAAATAAGGGCTTAACTCAGCAACATAATTACACACTCTTTCATCTACCTTGCACTTATGCTCACAAAACTTTTTTCCTACCAGCTTCAGGTGCTAACTTAAAGCATTCTAATAGACAATTTTAGCTGTTTTATAATTTAAGCAATCATTATCAGACAATTTATAAACAGTAGTTACAGCTTTACCATGGAGTAAGGGAGTCAGGAACCATACCCAGAGCCTTTGCTCAAAATTATGCTGTTTACAAACTCTTTCAAACATAAAACTATCAAAATTATCACCATCTATAAATTGTGTAAGAAATGTACTTGCCTTTATTGCTTCTGGGTTTGGTTATTCCCTTCCCCATTACCCCCATGACCTTGAGGAAGAGTCAGCATCTCTTTTTTGTGTTGCCTCTGCTTCATTTTCTTTGGCTTTCAGATGTCTCAGTCTCTCTGCTGATTATCATTACATCCATTTGGCCTTGGGTTCAAGTCCCTTCAACTCCAGATGGATTGTTAAGTCCTCTGAGGCAAAGTTGAACTGGCCATTTTTTGAGAGTTGTACATCCCCAAGGCCAGTCTGGCTGTCCTCCTGGTTGCTGGTGTGTGAAGCAGCTGTGGTTAAGGCTGCAGTCATTTCCACTTCAGTCAGGTTGGCATACTCCAGTCCTTTGGTTTGGCACATCTCAGTCAACTGGCTGCTTCTCAGCTTGCCATACTGCTCTGCTAACATCCTTGCCTGCCCTCCCTGACTAACTAAGCTAATAGAAATAAATACAACTATTGTGATATGAAATTATGAATGTTCACCATGTGGCTGCTTGAGAGTGCAAACACCTTCTTTAGTGGTCACTCTTTACAGGCAACATGAGTTCAATATCCACACCACTGCCCACCAATTAATATGTGACACCCCACCACTGGACCAGTAGCCAAGGAGCCTCAATCCTCATCATCGGCAACAGTGGAGGATGTACACACTGGGACGATAACAGGTACACACACTATTTCTAGATGCAGCCATCTGCATCAAGTGCAATTTCCCTTAAGAGTACACAGAGGCCACAGTCAGTCCGGGGCTGTTTTCTCCCTCTTTCTTCAGATCCCCAGCAAAACTCCCCACTGGCACAGCTATAGAGTTGAGATCTCAGCTGAGTGGCCAAGCCAAGACCCTCTCTGTCCAACCAGTGCTTTGTGTCCCTGCCCAAGTAGCTGACACACACACTCTTTGAGGTTTGATTTACACAAGCACACACCTGGAAAAAGCTGGCACAGGTTTACTTGCTATGCCTCCTTTTTCCCAAACTATAAGGTACTTATCACTGCCACCAGCCAGCACCTTATCAGCTACTTTAAGACCCTTAACAAAGGGTGTCCAATCATACTGTGTAATGTTGCTATTAATACAAATGGTAGTTTGACCAAGGGCAAAGCTATTAGGAGTGGCCCACAGTGTCACCAAATAAATATGCAAGTATGCTAAGAACTTAAATATCTCTACACAGGTCAGCCGCAATGAAAGGTTTAAATATATTTAATAATAAATAATCAAAGAACAGTACAGTAGTAAATATGTATTCACAGTGATATTAGAGTTCAAAGCTACAAGAAATATTTAAAACAACATTGCAGGAGAGTCTCCAATAAAGAAAAACATCCAAACTAAGATTCACAATATTCCTGACTGTATCTAAGAGAATTATACTATTCCCTACTAACATACTTAGTATAGAAAGGCAAACATGTGGTGAATGGTTCCTTGACATTGCCAGATCAAAGTCAGAATACAGAATACTCTGTCTCACTAAGAGATTCCTCAAACTGATGTCTCAAACCTCTGGGATAGCTTGCAGAATTACATAATTTCTTGTCATCTGACTCTATCCCTGGTGAAAAACAACCATTGATAGAAGCTGCCAGCATTTAGTATCTACCTGTAAAATACTCCTACATGGACTTTTCCTTAGATCCTTGGCATATGGTTGAAGTCATAAAGCAATAAAACACTTCCAAGACAATACAGAAAGCTTTTCAGCACAGACTCTGTCTCTAGCTGCATTGAAATTGCATAGCCTATAAAGTAATTTAATTTCAGCTATTTTTCTAATATTTTGCTGGACTGAAGTTAACCTCCTGTGTTCCAGTTTCCACTGTTAAAATACGTACATTTAAACACAGTAGTGTATGTACCCTTCTGTTCAAATAGGGCACACTGTGGTTACATTTCAAACAACACTTTGCAAAGTTTGATATACACGTCATACAGTTCTAATATATTTGTAACACAAGCATCTTGCACAAATCATTTTAATATTCACCAATGACATATAATAATTTGCAAAATTTTGAGATAGCTGTGCTGGCAGTATCCCCCTTTGTCACAGTATGAATAAAATATTCAGTGGCCGAGACCATATGATCGACTTTTGAAAAGCCGACCATGTAAAATAAACACATAAAACACAACAAACACTTACCTTAAACTGTTAGCAGGGGGGCTCCACCCCCCCACACACCTATAAATTAAATATATCAACTCTGACCAGACTATAGTGCGGAAGAAGGAAATTTTCTTGTACCGTACTGTATGTAGATAGCGGTTCCCCATGGTCAGCTTTTCGAAAGTCGATCATATGGTCTCGGCCACATGAAAGTCGACTTTCTGAAAAGTTGACCTTGTGAAGGAAACCCATATATGTACATTATATATATATATATATATATATATATATATATATATATATATATAAAATATGAGTCTACTACTTCAGTAGATGAAAACAATGAAAACTTGCTTTACCGAACGTGCACATCATCAGAATTTTGCTCCAGGAAAGGAAGCAGTTGGCCAACATGGTGAACATTGCCCTTTTCCCCACTGTTGTGTGATATTGGAGCTGGTATATTTAGTTGGGGGTTGTGGGAGCTGAACGCTCCACTTGGGTGGGTTTGATTTGCTTTTTTTTTTTTTTTTTTTTTTTTGTAGTGGTGGTGTAGTGTTTTCTTTCCTGGAGAATTGGAGAGAACTTCTGATGATGTGAATGTTCGGTAATTTAAGTTTTTGTTGTTTTCATCTCAGTTAAGTAAATTTTGATGTTATTGCATTTCAGTCTACTGAAGTAGACCCATACATAGATATATTGAATATATACACTTAATCTTAATGAAAATATTTCCTAATGTAAATGAAAATAAATGTTTATAACCTGTAAAAGAACTGCCAATTCATATCCTAGTCTGGCATCTTTCATTTTGGGTTTCCTAGATAAAAAAACAGTATCATTTAGTCCATGTACAGCAGTGATGTTCAAATGTAATTGCCATTATTCCTTATTTTCTAAAAAAAATCCCTCACTCTCCCCTTGTAAGTGTATTATGTGTCCTATCCAGATTATTTCACTCAGTATGAATACTACATTATCTGTATTAAAAAGGATACTTCTTTTAAAGTTCATACAGTAGAATGAGTAAAAAAATAAGGAATTGCTAGCATTTCCTTTTTTAGTATCATACCAGTGTTCATAGATTTTTATCACAGAGCCTTCTATCCCTTTTGCCTACATATTAGGCTGGACAAAAACACATGATATAAACCACACCCAGAGTGTCACAATCCCAGACATCAATCATTCTGTCATAACCATCCGCAAATATATTGGTGCAACCTTTAATAAATCTACAGTACAAACATTCTGCACATTTTGACATTCTATTTGAAGTAACTCTTTTACCCACATAATGCGCCTATTCAAAGCCTAAATCACATTTTTTTCACAATAGACTTATTCCCGAAAGATTCATTAGAAAGTGGTATAATCAAGCGGAAATTCTATGAATATTTTTGACATTATTACCCAGCCCTCTAAATTGTAATTAAAAAGCACTTTTACCTAAAATAGCACCAAATTTGCTTTGCCTTCTATTAAGAATCCCATTCAAGGTCTGATATAATAGCTCATCCAGGTAACCTCTGTCTTTAAACATTATTGTAAAATTTTCTCATCTACTAGTACACTGTTATCACAAATTAACATTTACAGATGAACCATCTGCTCTTAACAGTACTGTTTTACTGATGGGGGATGGCAGCTAGAGTAATCCATGTAAGAGTTGGAAAAAGTAAGTTTTCCATAGATATTTGAAATTAATCACTTATTTATATAATCATCAGTCATTTTACAACAAAAAATTAAAGTTACAGTGACATATAAACTGTAAAAAAAGTAGTTATTTTAAAAGGACCTCAAATTATTCAGAGTCTCCAGTCCACATACTAAAAATATTGTCCAAAAATCTATGTTATAATTGTAAAAAAAAAACTTTGCATAAATACAGTAAAAAAACAAATTTCTTCTCCCTTATTGCCAACCCTGTGTTGGCATATATGGACACACAAGGTGCACCCATCAATACACCTGAGGACTGCTGTAAAAATTCTCCTTCATAATATATGTTGTTGTGATGCAACACGAGTGTTAAATACATCATGTATTTTGATTGGTTGATTGTTCCTGGTATTTAAAGAATATTCAGACATTTTATATTTTGATTCTGTTGAAGTCTCAGGCAAGATGAGAGTACCACATTCTATTAAATTGTCATATTATTTTGTTTTTTACCTGGACAGTTTCATTTTGTGGTCATTATTGTTTGGATTTTTGTTTGCTTCACACTTGATGTGCGTTTGTGGTTTGTTTTGCTTTTCTTACAGCATTCCTGGACTGAAAAAAAAGGTGGGTGAGTAGTAATAGTACCTTAAATGAATCTGTTTATTGTACAAAAACAGTCAAAGCCAACGTTTGTAATATTAGTAATACTTGTAGCTGTGGTGCCTGTTTACCACTTTTAAAGAAGTAGAAGTAGTGAGTCATATTCAATATTGTTTTCTTACGTTTAGAGGAGTATGAAATTTCCACCACACTTACTCTTCCCTATATCTATAGATACCTATATCTGTCTGTTTTTATAGGTTTATATGTAAATACTAGGCTAGCTGCCCTTTTTGTGCTCAACTTAACCTATCACATTTGGTTAGAGAGTGGCCTTACCCATCCCATGGGTGGCAGTTTTATATTACCCCTAATGAAATTAACTGGGATCATACCATAGATAATTTAAGGGGATTTATGCATGATAGAAAGAATGTTAGGAGCTGCCTCTATCTATCTATCTACAATATATAGATGTATGAGGATACACTGTCAAAAAACAACAAACCATTCCCAAAACATATGAAGTTAAACATTGAAAATGCAGAATCTTCAAAATTCGCTGACATCAAACTACATAAACATAAACTCAAGGGACAGAAATATGTAACTAATAATATTTTACCCATGGTGCCCCCCCTGTATCTCCATATTATGGGAATTTGCTACACCCCATAAGCTTGTAATTGCCAACTCCAGGATTGCAGAAACATGATTATGGAAGAAAAGAAACAACCATAATGTATGATGTACCGCATTTTAATAATACCCTCAGGCAAAGCACCATTTTTAAATAAAATGGAAGAAAAAGGAATCACTTGTATTGCACACTTAGAAACCACATTGGCAGTGGCTAGCTATCAAACAGAATAAATATTGACTTCAAAATGAACAAGAACATTCTTTACCTACAGTAACATACCCACTGCAAAAACACTCCTTCAACTACTGACTAATGGACATTTAAACTAAGCTCCCTCAGCATAAAATCCAGTGAGTGTTTTCACATTTGAATAAAATAATGCATAGCCAGTGTTCAAATAAAATGTCTTGCATCCACCTATCTGTATGAAAATATATGTGGGTACAGCTATTTTGGTCACATGATGCTTTAGTTGCAACCACGTTTTGGTGATACAAATGATCTTTGGGCGAATTACACTGAAGTATGCTAAAATCAAGTTGAGGAAGAAGTTGAATGCAGCATAACCTGGATGTATTTAAATTTCCTTTGCTGTTGTTCAAATGTGGAATATATTTAAGTTGTTAAGGGTGGAGCAGATATCCCACATTGAGGTGTTTGAAGTGTAGAGCCCCACTCATACAAGATTTTTTTGTTTTATTTATGTATGTGGGATTAGAAGCAATATGCTCACAAATGTAAGTGTGTTTACATTTGTGGTCATCGCGTGGGTGTGTTTTGGTTTGGTTGTTTTTGAGCAAAAATAAAATGGCACAATATTTTGTAATTTGTTTTATTTAATTTTTACTAGTATATAAAATTAAAGCTACTTTCCAAGCAACTTCAGCCATTTTATGAATTAGGTAGTATGTAATCTGTTGAGCTGGGATTTCATGTTCCCCTGGGAATAATTGGTCAGCTGAATGACTGGACATTTTGTTGTTAAAATTTAATCATCCCATAGTTGAACAGGAACTACCTTACAACAGAGTATTTTAGTAGGAAGTGTTCCATTTTCCACCCATTTCACAATGAATAACTTGAGAACCAGGAACTGGGACCCCTTCTACTGCTTGATCTCATGGATGAGATCTTAAGCAGAAGAAACACATCTCCAGCCATGAAGCCACAGATAATTTCGGATCAGTATGAGGACTCCAATACAGAATGTCCAGGGAACACATATAGTTCCATAAACCTGGGACTCTTGCTCCAACCACCACAGGTCTCTGCTGGCATTTCAGCATTTTTAGGGGTTTGAAAAATTTAGGATTGCACATTTTTACACAGGTTCAACTATTTTATTTAAATTGAAAACTTCTTGACACCGGTATATAATTTGTAGGTAATGGTCTGGTTTGCAAGTCTCATGACAAGTAGGAAATGACTGCAAAAACGTCATACATGTGAAGCTTCCAATAGCAGGTGGCTGGTTATATGCAGCCTCATGCTGATTATCCCCAGGGTTTTCTTGGCAAATAAGTTTTTAAAAACTGGGCAGGTCTAATGATGTGAAACTGTAAAATTATAAAAAACATTGAGAACTGTCAAAGACACACAAAGCCCTCTCCAACAAGCAGCTCATGAGCAGGGTCCCCACAGCAAGGATCTCCAGGGTACTCAGATTCCACACATGAGATTGTGGCAGTCGTGATGGTTAACATAGATGTCCGACCTGACACAGCTGGGAATTTTGGGCCTCATTTTTTCACAATAACCAGGAAGGGTTGGTTTGAACCCTTCATGATGTAGATCTAAAATCCCATAAATCCGTAAAAGCAGGAGGAATGGCTGTTCCTCCTTTCACTTATAATGTTTTTAGATATAAAGTTTTGTTTTGTTTAATTACAAGGTAGTTTAAAAAATCCAAGACAGTGGGCAAGTGCACACACACCAAATGTATAACCATCACATGTGCTCATTGCACACATACCAAACTAGTAACCATCACATGTGCTCATTGCACACATACCAAACTAGAAACCATCACATGTGCTCATTGCACACACCAAACTAGTAACCATCACATGTGCTCATAGCACACACACCAAACTAGTCACCATTGTGTGTGCTCATTGCACACAGCCAAACCCAATGTCCTGGGATGAAAGGAAACAAAAAGCTGATCAGACTTATTGGCCTTAGTTTTATCCAAATAGTACATGAACGTTCTGTGCAAATCCAAGGTATGCAGGACCCTCTCACTAGCAGACTGAGAAGAAGGGAAAAAGAAAGGGAGTTATACCAACTGATTCAAGGCATAAAAGGAGGATTAGTACAAAGGGTCACCCTGCCTCTGTGAAAAAGCAAAAAGGGAGGAATGGCCATAAGGGCCTGGAGCTACCCTCTGAGCAGAAGTAAGAGCCAGTAACAAAACAGCCTTCCAGGTACAAAGTTGCCAAGAAATGGAATCTGCAGGCTCAAAAGGAACCTGAGTCAATTTTTCCAAAACAAAATAAAGGTCCCAAGGGGGAGGAGTAGGTTTTTTGGAGGCCTAATATGCAGGAAACTTTTAAGAAATTGTTTCATCTCAAAACAAGAAGTCAAAGGTGGATTCAAGGGCCGACAAGCAGAAATGGCTGACAAATGGGCATTCACAGAAGAATAGACAGGCCAGTCTGCAGAAACTCACACAAATAAAAGATGAGCAGAGGGACACCCACTGAAGAAGGGTCCTGGCTATGAGCCTGGCACAAGATAGAAAACCTTTTTCATTTGGACATACAAGATTTCCTGGTTGAAGGTTTTCTTGCCACTTGTAAAATCTGAATGGGTCTTTGGAAAAGAGGTGCCTGAAAGGGATCAAAACCCTATCACCCACACTGTCACTTGAAGACAAGTGAGGATGGATGAGAGACCCACTCTCCTATGTGAGATGATCCAACCAGTGAGATAACTTGTGATGATCCCCCCTGGCCAGATGCATTACTAGAGGGAACCTTCAAGGGGCCTGAAGAGAACATGGGATGAAAAGCTTGAAAGGCCAAATTCAGAGTGCTCATCTCTTTTATGTTGATATGGTCTAGCTGCAGACAGGGAGACCAGAGACCCTGAAAATTGAGGTGACCAAAAGAAGCCTCATACCCCATGTCTGAGACATTAATGAACAGTTATTAAGAAGGGACTGGAGGCTGAAAGGGTCGGCCTGGGTTGAAAGCAAACTGTTGAGTTCAACACTCAAATTCCTTCTTTAGATAGGGCAGGAGAGATACAGCCTTCTTTCAGAGGCTGACAGTGATGCACCCAAACTGACTTAAAGTACAATTAAAGCTTCCACATATACAGCCTGGCAAGGGAAAGCAATGGAATAGAAGAGATCATGAATCCCAGGGTGTGAAGAAACTCCCTGTCTGGGATGCCAGTTAGAGGAAGAGACAGAATGAAGGCTGTCAATGACATAACGTTTGGAGGTGGAAGAGGCCAACACTGGCACTGTCTGAATCCTGCATCTCAAATATACATGATCCTTAGAGGGAGTCAGGACAAACTTTTAGAAGTTGATAGTAAGCCCCAGACATTGAAGAAGAAACTGTTAAAACTTCAGATCCTGTAAAAGGCATCTTGGAGAAGCGTCAGAAGCAACAGGTTATTTAGATAAGGAAAAATCTGATTGCCTTTGAGCCTGCAGAAAACAGTCACAGGAGCTATGTATTTTGTGAATACCCTTGAGGTAGTAGAGATGCTAAAGGGCAAAACAGAGAACTGAAAATGAAAAGAAGACACAGCAATATGTAAGAACTTCCTAAACAAAAAGAGGATGAAAAAGGATATGAAGATAAGCATCTTTAAGATCCAAGGACACCAGAAAATGCCTGGGGTAATATAAGAGGAAACAGGGTTTGAAGAGTAAGCATACAAAAAGAAGAGGCATTGAGAAAGATGTTGAGTTGGGAGAGATCCAGAATAGTTCTTCAAGTGCCTTCCTTTTGTTGAACCAGGAACATCTTGGAGTAAAAACCCTGTCCCACTTGGGAAGGGTGGAGAGCTTGAATGGTTCCTTGGTTTATTAAAAAACATTAGAGCCTCTGGGAAATAAGGAAGTTGCTCTAGAGTAGGTTGAGGAATCCATGAAAAAGGAGGGAGAGGCTCCCATACCATGAAGTAACCTGGACAGATCATAGAAAGAACCCAAGTGTCTGAAGTGATGAGACACCAAATTGGAAGACAAGGGGGAAGCTGAAGGGACAAAGGAACCTGTTCTAAAGGGGGGGGGCACATTGTCAAAGAGAAGCAAGATTATCAGATAATGGAGGCTTTTGGGCCACATAAATCTGTGAAGCCATAGCAGAGGGGGCACTCCTCTCACCCTTCCTGCCCTTGGAGGCCTGATGGGGTTGTCTGTGAACAAAACCAGATCTAGAAGGATAATTCCTTTGGAACTTAAGGATACGAGATACAAAAATATGTTTAGGTCCTGCAAGGGTCTGCCTTTTTCTTGAAGAGACTTAAACATGCAAGCAGCAACAGTCCCAAAAAGATATTTATTTTCAAATGGTGCATCCAACAACTTGGCCTTATTGTCCTCTAGCAGAGACTGAACATGAAGCCAAGAATAACACCTCATGACAGACCCAAAAGCTGCAGCCCTAGAAAAGGTGTTAACAGCATCATAGCTACACTTAATAGAGTGGTGAGCCACTTGAGAAGCAGAACCTAAAATAGTTAAGGCAGAGGATTTGCCTTCAGAATTAGGAAGGCCAGAAATAACCTGAGAAGTATGAGCAAACAATGCTAGAGCATACCTGGTCATGTGGGTCTGCTAATTAACAGCCCTAAAGGCCAATGTAGAAGCAGTGTAAACATTCTTGCCAATATTCTCCATTGCCCTGTTATCCTTATCATAAGACAAAAGTCTGGAAGAGGGCAAAAGTTTAGAAGGTTTGTCAGAAGAGACTGACACCACACAGCAGGATCAGCAGAAGGCCATTTAAATAAAAACTGACAATCCTCAGGAACCTTATAGAACCTGTCAGGTTTATTAGTAGCAGTAGGATGAGAATCAGAAGACCTAGAAGTAGCAATGAAAGTATCTAACAAGGCAGCCAACACAGGAGGGACTGTTGATGGTTTAGGAATATCCACTTGAAGCCATTTATAATATCTTCCCTGAATATCAAACACTTAAAAGAATCTCACTTCAAGTATTCCATCATTCTAGCAATTGTATCCCCAAAGGACAATGACTCAAAGGAAACTCAGGGCTAACAGACTCCACTTCATCAGAACAGCAAGCCAATGGTGAAGACATCTGGTAAGAATAAGATAAGGAACCCCTCATCAGACTCTGAATCCTCATCCAAGGAATCAGGTTCCTTAGGCCATTTAGAAGGGGTAGAGATACAAGAAGGAGCAGGTACCGAAACCACTTGAAGAGGCTTTATAGCCATCAAAGCAGAAAACAAACCCCTAAGTAAACTCTTACCATACCCTTTGAGGATCCTTAGGATGGACCAAAACATGCTTTGGTTTTGGCTTTAATTTGGAAGGAACATCAGAGGAAACAAATGCTGGAGGTTCTGACCCTTGGCAAGATTTGATAAGAGAACCCAGAACCTCCTCCCTGACCAATATCTGTGGAATCAACTGTAGTTCCTTCTTGATGTCCAGAGTAGACACCTGCAAAGCCTTGGAGATAATGCAGAAGGGCGGATCTATGCCAGCCTCCAATAGGGTCATGGCCGAGGAATCTGACATAGATGCCGAATGACCTACAGAGCTATTACCCATTTCTAGAGGTATGCCCCATAGAGGCTGGACAGCTGAAGAATGCAATCAAGACTTTGTGACCTTCTTCCTACCAAGCGGGAGTACTTTGGGGTAATAGGTTTGTATGTTCATAGGTAGGTACTAGGCTATTGACCCTAGGGCCTATATAAGTCTAGCCAAAAGGTACCCTGGCTTTTGCCACCCAAGAAAATTATTTTCCTGTGCCACTGTCGAGCAGAGCAACAGAAGTGATCCCCGGGATGAATTTCCTATCTCCCATCCAATCATCAAGATTTTTCTTGAAGAGTACTAATGAGGAGCTTTGTTTGATATAGATAGGTAGTTTGTTCCAGAGTATGGGAAGTCTCTGGGACAGGAATCTATCCCTCCAGCATATCCCATTTATTGTGGTGACAAGGTTTAGGTCCCTAGAGCGTGTAGCTCATAGGGATTGGGATTTCTTTAAGTGGAGCATGTCTAAAAGCTCTGGGTTTGACATAGCTTTGTGTGTTAGGCAGAGATCGCCTCTGAGTAGGCGATATGCGACGGAGTAAAGCTGCAGTTTTTTGAGACAGTCTGTGTAGGGAATCTGTTTGAGGCTGGTAATCCTCCTTGTGTGGTATTTCTGCGGCCTTTACAGTTGTTGTAAATGTCTTGTGAGGTACATACCAAAAGGGGCATTGTACTCTGTAATGGGTCTAATGAGTGATGAGTAGAGGGGGAACAATGACCTCTTTTTTCCTGGATGAGAAACCTTTTGTGATGAGGTGTGCCACATAGAAGGATTTCTTGACTACTGTGGTGATGTGATTATCAAAGGAGAGACTACTGTCCACCTGTGTCCCAAAGTCTCTTATCACACTTTCGGTGTTAAGTAGACTACCGTCTATGTGGTAGTTCATGGGTACAGAGTTTTTACCAAAAAGGATGACATTGCACTTTTTGGCATTGAGCTTAAGGCCATGGCTTTGACACCAGGCATCTGTCTCAGCGAGGCCCTTTTGTAGGATGTCCACATCTTTTGGAGTTTTGATTATGGCTGCTAGTTTGCAGTCATCTGCGAACTTAGTTAGCCAAAGACCTTCTGTGTTAGCCTGTACTTCAGAGAAGTAAATACAAAACAGGAGAGGACCCAGGACTGAACCCTGTGGTACTCCACTTGTCACTGGTTTGAAGTTGGATTTGGAGTCTGCTACTTTCACAGTGTGGGTTCTGTCAGTGAGCCAGTTCGCAACCCATCTTGTGACATAGGGATTTATACCTAGTTTAGTGAGTTTATCTATAATTCCAGAGTGGGTGATGATGTCGAAAACCTTGGCGAGATCTAGATAGGCTGTGTGAACCACCTTACCCTCATCTACGGTTTTGGTGACTGCTTCAAAGAAGTCTATCAGGTTTAGGAGACATGATCTACTTTTTACAAACTCGAACTAGGTGGAGTCCTGAGTTTGGAGATTACCAATGTCATTGTTTATAAGTTCCATGATGATACATTCCATAACCTTGCAGACCAGGCTCATTAGGCTAATGAGGTTGTAGTTTCCAGGGTCCGTGGTGGCTCTCCCTTTGTGGAGTGGGATAGAGATACTACAAGGGGGAACAGATGTAGGAAACACCCAAATACAAAAGGCACTGTTTGTGATGGTCCTTATGGGGAATCTGCCTCCCACATTGACATTTTCCCTTCTTGGACGACATGAACTCTAGGTAGCAATATTGTACAGCAATAAGGCATTCAGACCAACTAGCAAAATGAGCATTCAAACTGGTGGCAAATGGGGTTCTGGGTAGTTGTGTCCATACATCCCTTTTGTGCCCTATATTATGTGAGAGGAGCATAAATGTGATGTACGGTGCATACAAGATCATTAGACTTTTGTATACTGGCCGAAAGTTGGGCTACTGTGGGCCCCTGCTGTTTTGGATTCTGCAACAGTGATATAGGACATCAATCAAGCCTTACTGTAATTCCCATAAAATGCGCATGTAACAACAGGTTTTGCATAAGCACACACTGTCTGAACAAGAAGTACAAGACAGTAATGCATGGCATTATTGTCTGACTGTAATCCACCATGATTTATCATGGAAGAGTGAAGATATTATTACACCTTTATTACACTCACAAACCCCTCCCATCTTTCCAGTAGCCAACCACAGCACTAACCCAACACTACCTTCTCTATTTTCCCACTACTATCACACCTCCTCAACTAACATGTACAAGCATACCTTACCTATGCTCATGGCATGCACTCTCCTTGCATATCTTACATCCTACCAAAGCTCCATCATTCCACCACTCAACCACAACCACTGTACTACTACTCACACCACCACTCATGTCTCACCCTCACTCAGCTCCCCTCCCACCAACTCAAGAACCATCCCTATGCACCCCCCACATTTTATACCAACTATATTACTCAAACATAAAGCATCCCTACAACTTAACACAGTAACCCTCCCACCATACCTATTACCCAAAGAGCACAATCATAAAATTTCCCTTGTAAACAAACACATTCAAAAACTGAGAAAACGAATAACCTCATGCATATCTAAACTAGCCCTAAGTGGAGATATCCACCCCAACCCTGGCCCTACCATCTCCAACCCCAATCCTCATAATCAGACTAGAAACCACAACTTCTCCCATATTACAGCCAATAGAAAGCCAAGTGACTTCCTTCTACTAAGCCTAAATATTAGACGTATATCCAACAAAGTCCATGAACTCCATGCCACCATAGACTTGTACTCCCCAGATATAGTCATCCTGACAGAAACCTGGCTAAAACCTCACATTACCAGTGAGCAAATACTCCCTACAGGTCATGGCATACTAAGAGCAGACCGGCTAAACAAGAAAGGAGGCAGTGTAGCTATAATATTTAAACAGCATCTAAACATCCAGATCTTAAAATCATCAGCTCCACAAATAGGCAATGAAGAAATAATATATACCAACCTCAAAATAAACCAAAACAAAACCATCAACATAATTGGATGCTACTTCCCACCTGGCCAAAACATCCCTCCACTAGAAAACCTCCTCAGCTGGTCTACCCACCATCTCCCCCAATAAACTATAATTTTAGGTGATTTCAGTATTGACTGGCAATACTGTTCTGGCAACCATCCAACCCATCATGTAAACCTTCATGGCTTTACCCAACTAGTCCAGTTGCCAACCAGAATAAATAAAAACTCCAGCAAGCACACTACCCTGGACTGGATACTAGTCAGTAAGAGTCCCCAGTCATATATAACAGGCTGCTTATCAGATAGCCTCAGTGATCACTCCACAACATTCCTACTCAAAAAATACTTATACCAAGCTAAACCTGTCATCTACCATCAAATACGTAAAAAACTAAACTTTAACCCACTCACATTCATCTCATCCCTCAAAGAATGTAACTGGCATCCTCTAAAGTACCTCATTCTTGATGACACAGTTGAATTTTTTAATACTACCTTCCTGAGCGTCCTTAATTACCATGCCCCCATAAGACTTTCCAGAATCAAAGCACAACCCTCCCCATGGCTACATAAAACCACTAAGTCAGAAATGAAAAACAGGGATAAAGCCTGGGAGCACTGGCGCAAAACCAAAACCCCCTCAACTAGACAGAAATTCCTAGAACTACGCAATAGAGTCAAAAAGCTAATAAAACAGGACAAATTCCAATACTACCAGTCTGCCCTAGACTCCTCTCAACACAGCCCCAAACAATTCTGGTTCTCCATAAACTCCATCATCCACCCAGGTAAAGTCAGTACCCCTCCTCCTAACATCCCTCACTCCTCAGAAAGTATTGCTACCTCATTCAACACACACTTCACACAAACCATACTATCACTAGCTAAACAACACAACCCCCCTCCCCTCCAACCCACACCTTCAACTAGTAATCTCCCCACTGCCTTCTCTTTTTCTCCTGTACCTACCTCCAACATAAAAAAACTCTTAACTAAACTTAAGCCCACCGGATTAGCAGCAGACAACCTCCCAAGTGAATACCTACAAATCGCAGCTGATGCTCTGGCCTACCCAGTATCCAACTTGATTAACCGATCTCTGTCAGAAAGTTATGTTCCCACACTGTGGAAAGTATCATATATAATTCCCCTCCACAAAGGCGGACCCTCCACAGAACTAACCAATTACCGCCCCATAGCTATTCTCTCTCCACTCTCCAAAATACTAGAGAGATGCATATACTCTCACGTCTCAGACTACCTCCTTACTAACAACCTCCTTTCCAATACTCAGCATGGTTTCCAACCAAACCATAGTACCACCACTGCCTTACTCTCCTTTACTAACACTATCCTTCAGCAAAAAAACAATGGCTATCTCTCCTCTGCTACTTTCCTAGACCTATCTAAAGCATTTGACATGGTCCCACACAAACAAATTATCTCTGTCCTCAGTAACCTATCCTTCTCACAATCAGTCACCAGCTGGTTTCAGAGTTACCTGTCTGACCGCCAACAATCCATTGTATGGCAGAATGACATATCTCCCCAACTACCTGTCTCCATAGGGGTTCCCCAAGGATTCATCCTTGGACTCCTACTCTTCTCTGTTTTCACCAATAATCTAGCCTCTGCCACCAAACATGGTACACTCATACAATACACAGATGACTCAACCATCATCTGCTCAGCCCAGTCCCTACCCAAACTGCAAAAAGTCACACAGGAAGCCTTTTCCTCTGTTGAAACTTGGTTATCCGATGCCCAATTAATACTCAACCCAAACAAAACTAAACTATTCATCATCCAACCCACCAAACATACTCAAAACATCTCTCACTTTAACATCACAGTAAAAGACAACACCACTATATACCCAACTGAACACACCAAATTGCTAGGAGTGGAAATAGACAATAAACTAAAATTTGACATTCACATATCCTTGACCATAAAAAAAGTCCACAAAAAACTAGGAGCGCCATACAGAAATAAGCAACTTCTCACCAAAACAGCAAAGATTTGAATAGCAAATTCCCACCTTATCTCCACCCTACTTTATGCCTGTCCAATATATACCAACCTAAGGCAATGCGATCTAAACAAGCTAGAGACCTGCTACAACAAAAACGCCAAATTCGCCACAGGGGCATCCTGCCATAGTCACCACTGTCTCTCACTTGCTGAACTGGGCTGGCTTGAACTCCCTCACCACCTTCAATGGTATCAACTCTCACTCGCCCACAAACTAGTAAACCATCCACTAAATGTCCCATCCCTCCAGAATCTACTCCAACCCTATCAGACCACTAATATCCAGCAACAAAAATCACTTGCAGATCACTAAAGCCAATAACTCTGCTGGTGAAGCACTATTCTCTTGCACCATAGCCAAATTATGGAACTCCCTCCCACCCACAATTACTTCCATGCTATCATGCACCCACTTCAAAACTTTACTAAAAGCACACCTAAAAACATGCTGACTATGCCCTTGCAACTCCCACTCTAATATCACCCTCCCCATCCAACCCCAACCTTTCTTTCCACTCCACTAACTACCTTGATTATAGCAAGCTCAGATGCTCATAAGCCAGTACTTATTATACAGCAGGAACTTCTTCTTGTAACATTTGTTAATGTCTGTTATGTACTTCACAGATAAAGATTTTAGTTGTCTACTGATGTACTATGTTCTTCATCTGTAAATATGTTGTAAGTAATTGCTATGTAAATTGTTAATCGCTATGTAATCCAATGTAACTACTGTCTGTTTATTTTAACTGTGGAGCTTTTCTCCCTGGGCCTCTGCTGAAAATGGACCTATGTCCAGTCGGACACTCCCAGTCAACAAATATAAATAAATAAATAAAATATGAAGTAATATCAGGGACATCCTGCATAATCAGGAACTGCTGAGAGGTATGTTAAGAGTGAAGATATGAGGTAATATCAGGGACATCCTGCATAATCAGGAACTGCTAAGAGGTATGTTAAGAGTGAAGATATGAGGTAACATTAGGGACATCCTGTACAATCAGGAACTGCTGAGAGGTATGTTAAGAGTGAAGATATGTGGTAATATCAGGGACATCCTGCATAATCAGGAACTGATAAGAGGTATGTTAAGAGTGAAGATATGAGGTAATATCAGGGACATCCTGCATAATCAGGAACTGCTGAGAGGTATGTTAAGAGTGAAGATATGAGATGATATCAGGGACATCCTGCATAATCAGGAACTGCTGAGAGTTATGTTAAGAGTGAAGATATAAGGTAATATCAGGGACACCCTGCATAATCAGGAAATGCTGAGAGGTATGTTAAGAGTGAATATGTGAGGTAATATCAGGGACATCCTGCATAATCAGGAACTGTTGAGAGGTATGTTGAGTAAAGATATGAGGTAATATCAAGGACATCCTGTATAATCAGGAACTGTTGAGAGGTATGTTAAGAGTGAAGATATGAGGTAATATCAGGGACATCCTGCATAATCAGGAACTGCTGAGAGGTATGTTAGGAGTGAAGATATGAGGTAATATCAGGGACATCCTGCATAATCAGGAACTGCTGAGAGGTATGTTAAGAGTGAAGATATGAGATGATATCAGGGACATCCTGCATAATCAGGAACTGCTGAGAGGTATGTTAAGAGTGAAGATATGAGATGATATCAGGGACATCCTGCATAATCAGGAACTGATGAGAGGTATGTTAAGAGTGAAGATATGAGGTAATATCAGGGACATCCTGCATAATCAGGAACTGATGAGAGGTATGTTAAGAGTGAAGATATGAGGTAATATCAGGGACATCCTGCATAATCAGGAACTGATGAGAGGTATGTTAGGAGTGAAGATATGAGGTAATATCAGGGACATCCTGCATAATCAGGAACTGCTGAGAGCTATGTTAAGAGTGAAGATATGAGATGACATCAGGGACATCCTGCATAATCAGGAACTGCTGAGAGGTATGTTAAGAGTGAAGATATAAGGTAATATCAGGGACACCCTGCATAATCAGGAACTGCTGAGAGGTATGTTAAGAGTGAATATGTGAGGTAATATCAGGGACATCCTACATAATCAGGAACTGTTGAGATGTATGTTGAGTAAAGATATGAGGTAATATCAAGGACATCCTGTATAATCAGGAACTGTTGAGAGGTATGTTAAGAGTGAAGATATGAGGTAATAGCAGGGACATCCTGCATAATCAGGAACTGCTGAGAGGTATGCTAGGCATGTTTCATTTGCTGACGGTAAAGCAGTGCAGCACCAGCTTTACAATGAATGCATTTCTGTTCACCACTGATCAGCTCTCTGCTTTCTACATTAGTGACATGTAGCTGCATTTCTGGTCACCACTGACCAGCCCTCTGCTTTCTACATTAGTGACATGTAGCTGCATTTCTGGTCACCACTGACCAGCCCTCTGCTTTCTATATTAGTGACATGCAGCTGGCAACAGTTTACAGTGAGATGATTTTTTTCTACGGCCTTGCACTTGGTGATTTACCAGGAAATCATAAATTTTATGATGGCCAGAATAAAATATGATGCAGATCAGGGACATTCTGCAGAATTAGGAAAGTATAAACTTATTTAGCACAAAGGGCAGTGAAACAGTTCTAGTGTGCAAAGACACATAGGCAGTTTTAACTTTTACAGATTTTAGGTTTCCTAAAAAAACACTAAATTAGATTTTTGACAGAGTCTGACATTTATCAGTTTACTTAAAAAGGAAACATTTAAAAAAGGGAAACAACTAAATTACTGAAGCATCACTAGCAGAATATTTTGTGTCTTTGGAATATTTTACTGGTTTGACATCTTTTTTATTATTTTTGTTTAAAAAACAGTGTTGCTGCTTCTTTAGGCTTTAGTATGGTCTTCTCTGATGTACTTGCACAGTTCAACATTGTGTATTCAGCAATTTATGTTACACGTATAGGACAAACCAAATCATACAATGTTACTTTCCAGTGGTCTTTCAGTTATGCCACATTTCCTGTTTTAATGTATACTATCTAATGTGCTTCCCAGTGTTAGTCTCATATATTGGCATTACGGATACAAACCAGAGACTGTGTTTCCAAGTACAACTAATGCACATAGGCAGAAAGGGCAGTTTATATTTAATTGTATTACAAAATGTATTTGTACTTGGATTAGCACTAGACTATTGAGAACAAGGGGTTACCAATAAATGGAACATAAAGAACTGTGATATTCATTTCCAGTTTCCAGAACTGATGTACATTTATCTGGAAGACTGTAGATAGCCAGTGTCATCTCTCATTGCTGAGGTGTGGGATGGAAAAAGGACATGTTCCTTAATAAAGGTAGTAAGTGGAGATTTTTGCATGGTCAAATTTACAGGAATGGTTACTGACACTGGAGTAGGTGCTCTCACTGTCCTTTTACTGATGGAGTCCCAATGGCCGCCCAGCCCGCCACATCAGTACGCAGTTTAATCATGATTTCTCTAATAAAGGATCATCATGCCATTTTGTGTTCTTTGATTTAGCTTGTTCAAAGGGTACAATAAGTATCTTTGTATTCAGTTATGGGTCATTCCAGTTAGGGATAATGTGCTACAAGTATGCCATTCAAGTATCTATACATGTCCTTTAAACTTAGATGGACTTGTACATTCAGCTTTTCTGACTTTAGTAGATTAACACTATTCACATTTTAAGTTGTCCAGTTTGTCCTTAGTTCTTTAATGATGGTGTCATTTTTATGATATGACCATTTATTTTGTAGGCCATATTTGAGGACTTTAACTGTGAGTTTGATATTACTGGGTCTGTATTTGTTGTAGGCCATAATCATAGAATCATAAAAAGTACACACCAAGTGGACCCTGTGGCCATTTATGTATTTCCAGTGCCTCTCTTAGCCTTGTTACCTCCGTTTTCAAGGAGCAGCAGGTTAGTCATACCAGGAGTAAATTTGTGGATACTAATCCAGTTGTCTAACTCCTTTCTGAAGGAAGAAAATGTGTTGCGTTACTTAATTTGGAGTGGACATTTGTTCTAGAGAAGGTGTAAGTGTTGTGTGGCAAATATATCCCTCCACTGTTTTGTTTATTCGCCGAAGCAGGTTTAGATCCCTGGTTCTAGTGTTAGAGGAACTGTTTGATTGTAGCTATACAAGAAGTCTTTCACTACTGGATCCCTAATGGCCCAAAAGGTAAGGCACAACTTGCTCCTGAGGAGTCCATAGGACACTGAATAAAGGAACAGTGCTTCCAGCCTCTCCTGAAAGTTCTTGTGTTTTAAGTCTGTGAACTTTTTAATTGGGAAAATCTGGAGTTTTTACAGGTACTTGATATGCCTAGTAAGATATAACCCAAAAGTAACATTGTATCTATCAAGTAACAGGTATAATTGATATGGAATATAGAGGTATAAGAACTCCCTTAGTTACAGTTGAAATACCTTTTGCAATTATCTGTGTCACCTAAAAAGATGTCCTAAGCACTGTTGCAACATGATGGTCAGAGGCAAGTGAATTATTTACCCACATTTGCTGGTCTCTCCCCATGCTTTCATTTTGAAGTGGGTGTTGCTGCACTATAAGATGGCTGAAGGGACGGTTTTCCATTACAATGATATTACACTTTTTTGCATTTAGGTTTAACCAATTTTTGAGCACAACTTATTGACATATTCCAGTTAGAGTTTCAATGTATCATGAGGGACTTGAGGATGACACCATGTTTGTTGTTATCCGCAGTCTTAATTAGCCAGAGGTCTCCAGATCTGAATATCTGAAGCAGATGCCAAATAGTAGGGGTTCTGGTAGACAGCCTTCATGTTTACTGAGGATGCACCTGCTACACTCACTGTGTGGGTTCTATCTCTAAACTACTTTGCTATCTACCTAACTATGTAGGAGTCCATTTGGAGCTCATTCAGCTTGCTTATGATGTTAGCATTTGGTATGGTGTCAAAAGTCTTAGCCAGTTTGAAGTATGCTCCATGTACGGCATGTCCACTGTCCACAGCTTGTAATACTCCGAGAAGTTGACCCGATTCATTAGAGAGGACCTACCATTAAGAAAGCTGAACTGTTGGAATCAAGCTTTATACGATGTTTGATATCATATTTAATTAGATCAGTTATGATGTTTGATATCATACTTAATTAGATCAGTTATGATACACTCTGTTGTTTTGATGATGTTTGATATCATACTTAATTAGATCAGTTATGATGCTTTCTGTTGTTTTTATGATGTTTGATATACTTAATTAGATCAGTTATGATGCTTTCTGTTGTTTTGATGATGTTTGATATCATACTTAATTAGATCAGTCATGATGCTTTCTGTTGTTTTGTAGATGAGACCAGTCAGACTAATGTGTCTGTAGTTTCTGAGGTCAACAGTGGGCCCACCTCATGAAGTGATATCACACCAGCTGCATTCCATACTTCAGGGACAAAACCATTAGCTAAGCTCAGGTTGAAAAGCTGTAGGAACAGGTCCACTAGGATATGTTTATCAGGGCTTTATATAGTTATTCTTGGGTGAAATTTTCACTGTAAATTAGCAATCCATACAGGGTCAGAGTAGGTGGTGCCATTTTGGATAACGTCTGAGCAATATTGGGTATTATTCCTTAGTTTCCCCAGCATAACTAAAGAAGGATTTGTAATCAGAAGAATTGCAAGGATGAGGAGAAGCGGCAAGCAGCCCGGGTCTGAGGTGTTAGGGAGTACAGTTCTGAAGTGTGTTTCCTGCATTCTTTCTGTACCAGTATTTCTGAATGGCCATGCAGAAATTAACTTCAGCACTTCATTGCTTTGTGTGCGGCAGGTCAAGTTGCTAATGTCAACACGTAAGAAATAATTTTTTCTTTTTTTTTGCTCTTCATTTGCAGAGCTGAGGGGGCAGAGGTGGGAATGTACCATGGCACTGAGTGCCAGACTAGGAGAGTGGACTTTGTTTGAGCTGTTCAAATGAAGATCTGAGGAGTGGGTTGCCAGTGAGCAGAGTCCGATGCAGCACTAGGTAACCTAGAGAGTCGCCTAGGGCCTGGTGGTCGGGGATTCTGGCCAGGAGCTTCCACATTAACTTTTTAATTAATTAAAAATAAATAAACATTCCTTCTTTAATCCCATTGCAGTATCTTCTCATTTAAGAGGACACATATGTATGCTGCATCCATGCATTCATCTTTAATAAAACAAACACATGCCAACACGGATGTAAGCACATTCTGCACTTGCTGCTGTATGAAGGAGACATGTCAAATTTAAACTAGCTGTTCCATCTGTGTGTTCTCCTGTGAGAGGACACACACACACAGTCGCCATCCATACATGAGTCTTTAATACAATGCATGCATGCATGGGAAAGTTGACATAAACACATTCTGCACTTGCTATAATGTGAGAGTGATGTACACAGGAATTTAAACTAACTCCATTCCATGTGTGTTCCCCTTTAAGGGGACACACACATACACACACACACACACACACACACACATACACACACACACGCACACACACACGCACACACACACACACACACACACACACACACTCATATTAGTCATTCTGTCATGTTCAGTAAAAATTGTGGTGGCCCAATTTTCTAAGGCTCCATATGCAGTTAATTCATGTTTATTTATTTATTGACATTTGATTATTGAGAATGTCTGACTGGGTAGAAGTCCATTTTCAGTGGAGGCCGGGGAGAAAAGCTTCAAATTATTACAAAACATTTTAAAAACAATCATTTTACAGTCTTCAAAAATAAAACAAAACATCTGCAGTTTAAACAATTGTAGTAAATTAAAGATAAAAGGCTTATAGTATATTTAGAGAGAAAGTCAGTGAAGAGAATTAGATAGCAGTAAGGAAGTGAAGAAGGGAGAGTAAGGAAGTATAAGGAATGAAAATGTACTTGTTCACATTTAGAGCTATAACCCTGGATTCAGCATGCCCTGCACAATGTGCAGGACTAGTGCAGGAGCTCCAGCAGGCAATATGTCTGCCGTGCAATCCAGGAATAAGCTGTAGGGATGTGCACGAGCGCTCCTGCACTAGTCCTGCACGTACTTAGCCCCTGTTTGCAAATCATCCCATTTGCAGGTGAAATCCATGTAAACGAGGTGAATTTGCGATCCATGAAACTGGAAGCCGGTTGTGCAGGACTAGTGTGATCTGCAGAAATGTACTCGGTCAGTAACCAAGTACATTTCTGCAAACTACAAAACGGAGCCATGACAGCTCCCAATAAAAGGTGGATATTATGTAGAAAGCATGTCAATGGCCAAATATATGACCACTGGCTTGGATAGAAAACAGGTGCAAAAATAAAAAAATCAACGTTTAATTTTTTTTAACTGATCTCGGCTGTTTAAGCGTAGGGCAGCAGTGTGCAAATGGGATCAGGCAATAAATAAAATAAAAACCCTAAAATAAGCATTCTAACCAAAATCACAATTTTGCCATTATACTCAATGGCAGGCAGAAGACAACATGGCTGGTGAATAGTGGTTGCTAAGGGGGTGAGGCTCAGTGTGGGACCTGTAACTATGCATCAACAGGCAATCATATGCAAATGAGGGGAATGATACTGAATCCCAGATTTCCTCTGCATGCTACTCAACACCCAACAGTGTAAGAGCAGGGAATAGCTTGGTGCAAACGTAGGAGTTAGCTGACATCATGGGGGGGTGTCAGGCATACTGTAAGCAGATTGGAGCCCTGTGGCTCGGGTTTGCCCTTAGCTTAGCAGAGCTAAGCAAGGGGGTGTGTCTGAGGCTGCCTAGCACTCTTTACATTGCCTAAGCAGGTGTGCGCACCGCGCACTGGGATTAAAGGGAAAAAAAAGTAAACCAGGAAATAGCAGCTCTGTGCACGTTTGAGCACTGTGTTTGCGTGGCGCACCCCCAGGCTTAAACAGGAAGGCAATGGGAAGGGAAAACAGCAGTAGGAAGGTAATCAGGGAGAACTAGCATAGCTGGCAGGTGAAATATATCAGAATCGGCCAATTACATAGCCAATTACACAGGCAGCAGCCCAGCCCAGAACACTACTATAAACTATGCAAATACCTTCCCCTCTGGTTTTCCCACATAGTCTATACCACCAGTGTATACAAGCGGGAGAATTTTAACAAACAAAAACAACAAAATGATAGGGGCTGCAATAGCTATCATACAACAACATGTGGAAGAGGCTGAGGGTGGTGTGGATAAGAATGCAGTCAACCAACCACAGTGAAGAGACGAAGAAGAGTGTACAGACCCAGGGTTACCTACCAGGGGCTACATGAGCTGGAGATATTGGAATGCTATAAGGTGGACAGGGACCTCCTACAGCAAATTGTTAAGCTGTGCTGGCCACGCCTCACACACATAGAAGTATCAGAGTGGAACCCATCCCAGTGGATACCAAGGTATGTATAGACCTAAGAATATTAGCTACAGGTACCTTCCAAAGGCCAACTGGGGATATCATGGGGATCTCACAGGCAACAGAATCCAGGTTACTCCACCAGTCCCTGGATGCCATGTCAGCACATGCCGGTGAGCACGTATATTTCCCCAACACCCGTGAGGCGTTGGCCAGCAATATGCATCTCTTCCACCAAATAGCAGAATACCCCAAGGTAGTGGGTGCTATAGACAGCATGCACATATGCATCAAAGCACCACCCAGTGAGTGGAGTAGGGTCTACATCAACTGCAAGGGCTTCCCCTCCATCAACTGCCAGGTCATGTGCGATGCCCAGGGCATAATAATGAATGTGTGTGCTGGCTGCCATGGAAGCTATCATGATTCCCACATCTGGCATCTGATGCAGCTGTACCAGAGATTTGCCAGTGGGGACATCCCTTATGGTCACCTAGTGGGGAATGCTGGTTACGCACTGGAGCTGTGGCTGATGACACCCATCAGAAATGCACACACACCTGAACAAGAACACCATAATGAGGCACACGCACAGACCAGAATTATAATAGAGCATGTGTTTGGGATGCTCAAGTCATGGTTCCGGTGCCTGGACACATCCGTTGGAGCCTTCTAGTACTCACCAGCTACATGTATCCAAATTGTTATGGTATGTACCATGCTACACAATATGATCCTGTGGAAACAGCTGCAGCAGGAACAGCACGGGGCAGGGCCACACATTGCCAAGGCCTGCACATGCACAGAGTGACTCTGAGGAGGAACAGCCTGAGCCTGCCCCAGTAGGCAGAAGGAGGCATGCCCAATATGCCCTGGCCTTGGCAAAGGGGCAACGCATAGCACATACACTGACACAGTAGGGACCCAGGGAATGACACCTCTCTCTGACTCGCACATACAGTAAAAGGGATACCAAACATGACACTACCTGAGCTCAACCATGTATAGGGAGTGCACTATGTGCATCTGACATAGGCAGCCCTCTAGCACCATCCTCAATACTGGCACACCCACAAGGTAAGTCACTCTCCTTACCAATTGCCGAATGGAGTAGTATGTGTTGTTACTTGTATCTATGGTATGGATGTGAGCATGCAAGGGAATCAGGTGGCTGAATGGGATGCCAGCAGATAGTAGACATCTATAGTGGCAGCATGAGATCTGTAACAAATACTGGTGTCACCATAGTAGCCAGTACTACACATGGAGACAAAACCCACTGCAGGAAATGTGCTGGGCCACATGTGTGTCCATATGATCCACACATGCCTGTCAGGTAGGTTCACATACCCAACAACAGTCTCAGCCAGCAGGACAGGTATAGACAAGCACAAACAAAGACTGTGCCAAGGCCTCTGAATGATGCCTATGGGTAACCTCCCTCTCCCGGCCTAAACAGACAGACTACATCAGGTCAGGCAGTGGGATGTTAGTTCTGAAGGGTAGGAAGTCAGAAACTAATATGTAGGTCAATCAAACCTAAGACCTGTAGCACACTGATATGCCTCTAGTCAGCATGATAGGTTAGAATACAGAATGAAATGGAGTACCTGACATACCAGTACAGTCATAGCAAATGTGTACAATTGTCAGGTGTGCCCCCCAATCCTATGTGGAAACAGTCAGGTGTGCTCCCCCAATGCTGTGTAGAAATAGTCAGGTGTGCCCCCCAATCCTGTGTAGAAATGTAGAAACAGGTGTGTCCCCCAATCCTATGTAGAAATGTAAAAACAGTCAGGTGTGCCCCCCCCCATCCTGTGTAGAAATATATAAACAGTCAGGTGTGCCCCGTTCCCCAATCCTGTGTAGAAATGTAGTAACAGTCAGGTGTGCCCCCCCAATCCAGTGTAGAAATATAGAAACAGTCAGGTGTGCCCCCCCACCCTACTTAGAAATGTAGTAACAGTCAGGTCTGCCCTCCAATCCTATTTAGAAATGTAATGGTCTGGTGTGTCCCCGCAATCCGATGTACACACAGTGTAACAGTCAGGTGTGCCCCCCTCCAATCTGATGTAGACATGTAGTAACATGTATGTGTAAGTATAATACCAGTGGAGCACAGATTACCTGAGGTGGCCAAGGTAGCAGGATAGATTGTAGCATTTGTACAGTATGCAGGTATGTGTGTTTTAGGTTGGTGTGTGTTTCATATTGTGTGAGAGTGGTCAGTATGTATGCATGTTGAGGTTTGACCTGGTAGCCATTGCCCACTGCTGCCGATGACAGGGCCAAGTCCTTACAACTGCAGTGCCAAAAACAATTCTCCCCAGTATAACACATGCTAGCAGGAAGGCATTGTAAATGTATGGTGGTAATATGTGTCACCATCTGAAAGATGGACATGGTATGGCTTTTGGGCTAGATATACAAGCAGCACACAGGGAAAAGTACCCCAGACATACAGTATATAATGTGTAACTGTGAAATGGACACACCCTTGGAATTGTACATACAAGTATGCATCACATTATCTGGGCCTGTAATAGGGAATGCCAGTGTCATCTGGCCGAACACTTGCAGATCACAAAGGTGATAGGATTGATGTATTGGGAAACAGCTGATGTACCTGCACATGCCAGCATAACTGGGATGCCCCGTGCATATCTGTGAGTCAGATGCACGTTGTGTCCATAGGACACATGCACCCAGCTCACCCACACATATGTCTCTGGTCGTATCTCTGCTGTTGGGAATGGGTACAATATGACCCCCACCTGTGTATGGCAATAGCAAAAGAATGCAGCATGCTGTATATGTGTCCCATGCAGGTATGTCCCTAACTGTAGGTAGCACCCTGCCAAGATCCACACCACCTGATCAATACTGATAGAAAGTATTGGCATGAACACCTAGCACAACTACCCTTGTCACCTCAGGGGAACATACTGTATGGTGGTCTGGGACTGTAGGACTGACAGAATGCAACGGCCTGCCACAGCTGCCCTGCATCATCACCAAATGGCCTACAGACCTCTGCCAAAGGCTTGTGTCTCACATGTACAGCAAATGCAAGTTATGTCATGGACACCCAAATAACAACATAACACACTCCACATAAGCCATATGCAAAGCCATGTGGACAAACCACAGTAACGTGTCCACCGTGTCCCACTGCATGAACTGTGGACCAACACCAAAACACAGCTGTGATGAGGTGATAACCTTAGGGAAGGTATCAGAGAATGTATGCATAATGTATGGAAGAGGATAGAATAATAGAGGGGGTGGGAGCATGGGCAGCATGGAATGTGCACATACTATCCCTGACTGCAAACACATAAATGGGTGGCTACATACCTGCCCGTACACCACAATAGGGGTAATGTCCTGACTTATGACCCCTGCCTCTGGGTAACCTGTGTGAATCTGTACAGCTGTTAGGTATTGCCACAGCAAAATAAGGCCATATTCTCATGTGGATGGATGTACAAGTATGGGATCCTCTGCCAGCACTGTACCAAGGTGCTGAACTGGATACACAGATCCAGTAACAAGTGTCTGCAGCTCCCCCTCCAGAATGGCATAACTTTCCATGAATATGTAGGCTTTTGCCCACAATACTGGACACAGCTGCATTCACCCTTGTTCCCCAGGACATCACTGTGAGCAAGAATGTCCACCTGACAGTACTTGAGGATATAAAAATACACATGTCTGAATATCTCTGCTAACATCAGTACCATGTAGCAGAAGCAGCACAGAAGCAATCACCTACAGTACAAACTATCCCTTGCAATGTTTGACCCCATATTGCCAAATGATCTATAGATACCCTGCAGAAACAGTTTGCTACCTGTAGGTGTACAACACAAAGGTCTGCACTGGAGTACAAACTACCTGGAATGGATCCACACATCCAATACAGAAGGACATAGTGGGCATGCTCACACACTTTGAGAAATAAAGGCAGTGTCAGACAACAACATATTGAAAGGTCATACTGGGCATGCTCAAACACAAACAAATGAAGCCCATGTCTGCAAACAACAGTGGACCATACATATCTGACAGCTGCAGATGTTAATTCATACACTCCTCAGTATGCACCAGTCATGCTACGCACACACATTGGATAGGAATACAGACATATATCCAAGGACAACACACTATAATATGCCAAAAGTAGACATACATAGATGTGTGGAAGAGAGTGAAAGTGACAAAGAGCCTTCCATCATGAGGCCTGTCCCACCCAGCACACAGCCAAATGGCTACAACCACATGATGTGTAAATGTTACTCACTGTAAAAATTAGCCACTGGTATCCATCAGCATTACAGACTCTGTGGTGCAAGTGCTACCTGTGCAACATGACTGTACAAGGCAGTAGTCATCTAGCAGTTGTATACACATACCTGAGTGTGGTGTGTCAACCTCTAGATGAATGAGTTATGGCCTATGCACACACAGTGCCCTCCCCATAGCCCTACTATGACAAGCCTGCTGATGACATCCACTTTGAAATACACCTTTGGGAATGGGGAAGCCCAGTAATCTCTGTGACGCATCCTAAAACTCCTTAATGCTGTAATGTGATAAACTAGTAAGTTAGGAGTTCTAATCCCAGACATGGCAACTGTGTGTGTGTGTGTGTGTGTGTGTGTGTGTGTGTGTGTGTGTGTGTGTGTGTGTGTGTGTGTGTGTGTGCGTGTGTGTGTGTGTATGTCTGTGTAGGGAGCAATGCTTTTTAGGCTAGTCACACTCACTACAATACAAATGCCCTACTTTGGCAAGGCTGCTGATGTCATTCACCGTGAAATACACCTTTGGGAAAGGTGTAGCCCAGTAATCTCAATGGTGTGTCCTATAACAGCGTAATGCTAATGCTGTAGTGTGATATAGTACTTTGGCCAGGGTTCTATTCCCACACATGGCAAGTGTAGATGTTTGCGTGTGTGTTTCTATGCCTGTGTAGGGAGCAATGCTTGTTAGGCTAGTCACACTCACTACAATTCAAACACCCTACTTTGTCAAGCCTGCTGATGTCAATCACTGTGAAATACACCTTTGGGGAAGGAGTACTTCAGTAATCTCTGTGGCACATCCTATAACTGCATAATGCTGTAGTGTAATAAACTAATTAGGTAGGAGTTCTAATCCCAGACATGGCAGGTGTGTGTGTGTGTGTGTGTGTGTGTGTGTGTGTGTGTGTGTGTGTGTGTGTGTGTGTGTGTGTGTGTGTGTGTCATTCCTATCTGATGGGGAGGTGGCTGTGAGTGTATAACAACTGGACTCATTGTGGAGCGGGTTTTGAAAATTTCTTATATGGTGGCCCTATTATATGTCACAATGTCCACCTTATAAGGATAACAGATGTGAAATAGCCAAGAAGCTGGGGTGGCAATCCGTACCCCTACATGTGACAACAAGGCCTGGTGAACAAAGTTAGCAACCTTTGTATTACACAGAAAACACTCTCAACCCATATCTCATACACAAAAACATTTGCGTAGGCAACAACTGCTATGTTGGTGGTACCCTGTATATTGCCCATAGATAGTAACCATGGTGTGATTGCAATGGACTACAGAGGGTATGACACCCTGTCCATCAGTACAATACACACGTACATGCAGACAGTGTGCCTTCACTATGCTCCCCACCTGTGGTGCCATCAAATGTGACCCACAACATACCATGCCTTATACACACACCCTGTATGGAAGGATGCTACTGACACCAGGGAATACCTGTATCATGCTATCAATGTAGGTGCAGGGTCAACCTGCTGTCCATTACCTGTTCCCAGCACATGAGGCCAGGACAGGCACATCTGTTGATATCAATCTAGGTACACAACATGGGCCAGACACCCCAGGTACAATTCCACATGTCACTGTACATGCATGTGGGATGTGTGCACATCCCATACAGCGTCCATGTCATGGACTAAAGAACACATACATGGTAAACATTGTACAGCAATGGCCACACACAATTGTTACCCAGGTGACTGGATGGTGAATACAATACCCACCTGTGTTGGCCAATCCAGACACTACATATCTGAGCCACACTGTAGACCATTGTCATGTGGCCTGATGCCAAGGTATACCCTTCACCTAACTTTATATAGCCTTCTGGCACAGTCAACCACTACACACCCGTGAAGCAATGCGTGCATGCATGTCAGTACTGGCACCCTGTGTTTGTGTGTGTGGTGTATGATGCTTTTGACCACATTCACACTCACTACAGCCCCCATTGGCATGCTGAAGCATGTTGTCTTAGGTCAGACTCCTCCACATACCCTTTGCCCATATAACCTCCAGATAACCCCTGTAGTGCATGTGATACCTGCACAGTACTGTATTGTGGCAAACTAACTAGTTAGGAAGTGTATTCCTGACCCTACCAAGTGTGTCAATGTGTGTGAGTCCCTGAGACAGTGTGGCTGTGTTGACGCTGACACCTGTTCATGTGGACAGGCACGTGTACTACACCTACCGTATTGCTACCATATCACTGTTGCCGATGTCACTCACGATCACATATATGTTTGGACAGCTCCTCAACATGTAAGCTATGTGGCGCATGCAATAACTGCATAGACATGTGATAGTAATACATAGTCAGTTAGGGGTTTGATACCCTGTACTGGTAGGTGTGTGACACAAACATGTTTATGTTTTACTCTCCCACCCCCTCCCTGACTTACTTTGTCTCTGTCTGCCTCTCTCACTCCCTCTCTAGTGGATATGGAGAACTAGACCTGCTTTGCTTAGGCAGCAGCATGCATTTTGTAAGTGATGCTCATGATCAGCTGATGGCCGCTGCATGAATTGCAGCCCTCCTCTAGCTGATTGCATGTGGAACAGCTGTGGTAACATTCCCATAGCCAATTGAATGGAAACACACTCCAGTATCTCGGAACATCATGTTGGTGTTGGACCTTTTCATTCACTGTGAGCAGGACCTAGATCTGGTGTTTTGCAAACAGCATCACAGATGGATTGGGGATTTACCTCTAACAACATACACTGTGGAAACAGGCCAACACACAGGAGGGGGATGTGTCTGACATGACTACAGAATGTAAGTGTTGCTATTCTGCATTTGGAGTAATGTCGGTTTAACAAGGGGTGTGTGTGGATATAGTTGGTCTACATGTTTTAATACATGTCATGACAGTGCTATGTTTTTGAGGAAACCCCCATCTGTAGGGTCATCTGCAGACTGGGTAGTGTGTGGTGCCTTTTGTTTCTTGTGTTACTCACAGAGCACCTATCTGAGAATTGCAGAAGCATAGTGTGAGGATTGCAGTCAGTACATGGTGACAGCCATGAGAGTTACTGACTTCATATCCCTCATAGGACATATGTCACAACAAACCATGTTACAACAGTAAATGTATGAGGTTATCAGAGCAACATGTCAATATTGACCATGTGTTTGTGCCTCCAGCCGCAGCTCTGTCCACCTTTGTACATATGTCATGCAATAAGAGGTGCATATGTTCTGTACACCATAATTTATTGACATCATATCTGATAACAAGCCAGTGAGATATCAGACTGCTACACATGTTATGTATAGTAGGGGTTATATTTGAGGACATAACCTGGGCATTCTGTGGTTATATATGCAGGTACATGTGTATTTCGCCACACCTGTGGCATGTGCATTAGATGCATATCCCTGTAGTACCACTGTTGGAATATACAATGGGTTGTACAGCAGTCATGGGCAATGTGTGATGGTGGGTATGTCAGATTGTCATCATGGGTTTCAGGGAGTGCAATATCCATGGGGGATGTGGGAGCTGTGTACACTGTCATTACACCAAGGCACACCCGGTATATGTCCCATGTACCACTTTATGGTTACCACTGTTACCATCAACCATACAGGTAACTGATACCACAATCCAGGCCAGTAATGCATGTGCTGTGTGCAGCCTACTTGTAACACATTGGACATGGTCAGGTTAGTTAGCAGCGATAGGCCCAGGTCTCTCGAATGTGTGTCTACCTGTTATGTGTCTGTTAATGTGTATATGAAGGTATTTCACACTATGTATTGTTCATATACACCCATTACATCCCCCATTAGCATACTGTATGGGGATGTTCTGCATGTAACATTTAACCTGGAATATACCTCACCCTGATTGCTGTGTGGTGTGTGCAATAAAAGCCACACACTTCAGTATCACTACATACCTAGGTAGGGGTCTAGTCCCAGTGTTGCCAAGTAAGAGTGTTGGTGTATGTGGATGGGTCTACATCAGGTTGCAGATTATACACATCCTAGTGGGTCACCTGTCCATGTGGCACAGGTAATAACTGCTATACAAACCTGTGACGTGTTCAACTGTACCCCATATATGTCACAGCCATGGTGTCACCACAGTGCCATACCTCATTGTGGAATATGACTGCAGACCATCCTCATGCTGACACATGTACACCTACAACACAAATGGATAACATTATAGAGACCACAATCAACCACTGTTATTAACAGCTATAATGCATCATTGCTGGATGGCTACACTACCTGACATATATGCATTACACTTTACTCCTGACAACATGTTACACTGCAATACTTTGGTACACTGTAGTACAGTTGCCATGTGCATCAGAACCATATTAACCTGTCCCTGCATCGATGGTATGGATGACAGGGATCTGGCACAGGTATCATCATATGCACAGCATGTATTGGGTTGCCAGAGGTCGAGGGTGGGCCATACACTTGACACCATCTGTGTGGGTGAGGGGTGTAATGAGATGAACTGGGCATGGTGATGTGGTGTGTGTAGGTATGGGGTTGCCCCAGGTGTGTTTGTATAGTGCGTGGGTATGCATGCACACAGTTCTGCCATGTGGCTGCCCTACACAAGTGTTTATGGACAGTGGCAGACCATACCTGGCAGGGTGTGCAGTTCACAGCGTCTGGCCACGGACACGTGGACTGTGCCTGCCAGGAGTTCCATGGGCATGTCCAGGTACAGACCTCGATGTACTACTCTCCCCTGATGATGACAAATGTCTGCTGGAACCAAGCCCCTCCTAGGACTGGCCAGGCTCATGTGCTTGTGGCCTGCTGAGGTGTGGTGTGGACAGCACCCCCTCACAGTGCTGGGGCTGGTACTGCCACTGTGGGAGCCCCTTGGTTTTCTAGCATGCCCATGTTGACTGCCAGCTGTTGACATTGCTGGCCTATGTCCACACGGGTGTCACTGCACTCCCACCACACGTTCAAGCATGGACAAACCACGGTCGATGAGTGTCATTATCTCACCAGACCGTCTATCCATGAGCTCAGTAAATGCAAGGATGGCACCAGACAGTTCATGGAAGTTGTCGCTTGCAGATGTGAGAGCAGTCCTCTGCAGCCTCAGGCCCTGTCTGTTGTAACATTCCATACATGCCTGTGCCACCATGACAGCCTAAAACATGCGCCTGTTGGCACAAGTTGTGTCGAGTCTGCATGGGCATGATGACCAGCAGCCCTACCACAAGCACCCTGGGACATCTGTCTATGTGGTGCCCTGCTGGACATCCAGCTATGCCTGCTGCGACCAACAACAGTAGGCATGGTTACCACACTTTTCTGTGCACTACCACCAAACATCAGCTGTCCATCCACTATGGCTACTGGTAATGGGGTATGTATAGGCAAAGAAACTGTGTGCGGGGTTGGGGTGGCTAAAAGGGGTATGTCAAATGATGGTGCTGTTTCAGCCCCTGACAACCCCACCTATGCCTCAACAGTACTGTCATCATCTTCGGTGTCTGTATGGACAACAACATCAGATTGCATGCAGGAGGGACCCTGACCCACCTCTCTACCTGTGGGGGAAAACAATAAATGCACTTTAAGACCTGCACAGCATTGCATAACAGTATACACACACACAAACAAACACACACACACACACACACACACACACACACACACACACACACACACACACACACACACACACACACAAAAAACCTTAATACCTACCTGTCTGTGACTCTACAGACAGTCCCACATATATTCTCATGCATTCCCCAGCCTGCATCACACTTGGCAACATACACTCATTGATACCACTCATTAATGTATCATTCCTCTAAGTGCCTAGACAAGTGATCACAACACAAGACCTGTTACTTCATTACCTCCCTGACCTGAGTGGAGTGGTTGTACATGGCCTCACTGCTGTCATTCAGTGTTCACCCTGTGTATGTCCAAACATCATGAGCATGGCCCCTCTATGTGATGGGCTGCTATGTTCACTCCAAATTATCATGCACTGGAGTGTCATGTGTATGTATTGCTCAGCACATGCCAGATATGCTGCTCAATCAGCCTATCATGTGACAACTGTAATATATGGATACACTCCCCAGTGTTGTCTAGTAATTCCCCAATGCATATGTAGTGCTGCATATGTGGGTTGTCAGTCACCTCCCTGCTAAATGCGATATTAAGGGTATACCTGGTGTCTACCTTCCCTCTTAATGCCTGTGCCATGCTACAGACCTTATTATAATATCAGCTGTCCTGTGATTACATACATGACAAGTATTCCTGGTGTGTCATGCGGCAGTCCATGTCCATGGACTGCATGATCCCAAATGGAGGTACTGCTGTATGAACAACCCCACAATCACACATGTGCATACATGGACACCCACACTAACACACAAACACACACACACAAACACACACACAGACACACACACACACACACACACACACACACGCATCCTACATGCAGCAACCTCCCTCCACTTCACCAGAGTGACCCTACAGACAAACTAACCACCCACCAGGATGTACGCACAAACATACAGGTGAAGTTGCACAATGATAGTACATACAGTCCTCCTGTTACCCATCCGTCAACATGCATAACATATGGTACACAACAGCATGCAGTGCAGCTATAGCCAATCCATGCTAGCAACAGTATACATGTGTGTGATGTATGTGCTGTGTTACTAGGTGATGCCCCCTCCCCTGGTTACCACTACACCCATGTACACAGTATTGCTGTGCACCTTTTCTGCACCCTGCTATGTACTGTGCACCACACCTCACAAGTGTACAACCCATTGCTGAATGTGTAGTACTGTGTCAGTTATGTCAGCTTTCATGCTCACAGCCCCTATGTTTTTCAGTAACACATACCTAGGATGATATGTGGACAGATGTCATTTGTGAATGCCTGATGTCTGATTTACAGCTCTCAACATCAGCGGACCATGTACGACCAATCCAATACTATTACACTGACAGCCGTCAGAGCATACCATTGCTATGGGGAGTGTACATACCCTTATTGATATGACACATCCTTCCTTGATCTGCCATGGGACCACATCACCGCATATATTAACAGTACATGAGCCTGATATGTGACATATGTCTTGCATTTTCAAATGCAGTGTCTACAGAATTTGTTAAATGTGTGGATGCTGACCGCCATGCATACACTCCGTGTTCATTCGTGTGCACACCCTTATCATGATGGTTGGTTGCACCTATTATTATGTGTACTACATCAGTCACTACTCCTGGCAGAGGTATACTAGCATGGGCCATCTGCATTTGCCAGTGTATGTTCAGTCTGCCCTACACATGTCCCCCTAATCTGCATGATTGCAAGGACTACTCATGTGCACATCCCTTGGTGTTCACACACTGCCGTCACTATTGCTGTGGGGGTAGGGTTACATCTGTCACAGTTCCTGAACCTGTCTATGTACAGATACAGCCATTCTTACTATCCTTAGGATCCCTGCTGCAGTGCACTGGTTGTCATGCTGACACTCCTCCCACCTTCAGCCTTTTTGCAGATGCTTGGCAAGTAAGGGGTACACATGTCTGTCAGTTTGCAGTGTCCCATACACTGAACACCACGTTACAACCTAGTCCCAGCTGATAATGTGGACCACAGTAATACGTTATGCCATAGTGTAACTCTGCAACAGTTGCCATTGTACTACAGGTATATACACTGGTGTTGCACTGTGTACCGGTGATGTTTCTAACATGTCCCTACTGTAGGCCATGTCTCCCACCATTATGTTACTCCCTGTGGACACATTCTGCAATGACAGGATGTTAGGTATCTTGCAGGTGTCTGACATATCCTTCCAATACCCCATCATGGTCACCACTGTGATGCTGTGCATTGAACAGCAACAATATGTGCACATGTACAGCATGCATTCTGGGTAGGTGTGTTAGATGTGTGCATGGAATATACCATAGCCATTACATGCACGGTGTATTGGCAAGCATCAACATAAACCATACTCACCAGCTACAGGCTGCTGCCTTGGTTGTATAACAGAGGGGCCTACATAAGAGGGTGAGAGATGCAAAGTCAGTGGCCACACCTGTAGCATTGCTACAGGGTGGGTGCAGCATTACAATACATCAACAGTACATGTCCACAATACTACCACATATGCACATCTGTTTATCACTACTATGCAGCAACAAACTATATCTATGACATGTCAGATATGCATAATCTACCTGTACAGATATGGATGTATATGCAACAGTGGTCTACTGATGTATCCTGTGGCCTTACCTCCACATTTCTCAGCCAGTGTGTTGATAGCACCCACTTCCACAATGGTGTCCGGCAGTTGTTGGCTATGCAGACGGGTAGGCCCCACAAGGCTGGCTAGGAGCTCCTCCACACATGTCAGGGGGGATGGATGGCATGGCCCCTCCGATGAAGAGGTGACCCCCCCCCAGACTGCAGCAGCACACCTACGGGCAATGCAAAGCAGGTCAGAACAATGATGCCGGACCTGCTCATAACTGCAGTTGTGCAGTCTGACATAATTGACTCTGTGGACTAGTTTGCTCCACAGGGTGGTCCACTCCTGCTGCTCATGGGTGGCCTGGCCAAACAAGACAGGGTAGTGGATTAGGTGGTTTACCACAATGTTGATCTCAGCAGCTGAGTAAGCCGGAAGCCTTCCATATGACATCCTGCCTGAAAGACATAAAGATGGAAACAGGTGTGAGCAGGTCATGCAGCAAGGTTACCACAGTTCTTAATTCACATCACTGTCACCCCCCACCATATCAGAGACAACAAACTGTACACACAACTCAATAGGTATGGCTACACCGTACCTACCAGTGGGGCAGATATTGTATTGTACCACACTTTGTGCAATATGTTTGTAGCCATGTTCCCTGTGTGGAAAATATCATTGCTGGCCTGTTACAGACTATTCACCTGCATGCCATTGATAGGGCCGCTATGGTTCCACATATGCCTGCGGTATGCTTGCTATGTGATAGCTGCACATCTGATGTTCTGTGTTATTGGGGATATCTATGCATGCTGTTGGATATGTTCCAGGATTGTGCAAACTATTACTTCCCACATATGTTCTACAACAGTGACACAATAGCATGTTTATGTACTAATGGCCAGCAGAACCAACTCTCCAAACTCATCTGCCCATATTACCAGACCACATCACATGTGGGACCCACCCTGGGGCTTCCTCATGTACTGGTCCAGCAATACCTTGAGGTGGAACCAACTCAGGGGATGTTGTCCCCCCCGGGGGCAAATACAAACATGATCTTGTCCCCCGAGGTCAGGTCCAGGGTCTGTTCCATAATGGGCTCCACAGACACTTGTGGGATGTGCTACATCACCTTGAGGCACCCAGTACACATTCACAGAGTCCACATGCTCCTCCTGCTCAGCCTCCAGACCAGGCACCTTTGGGACGTGGACTGCTATTGTGAGTAGCAGTGGGTGGGAGGCTTGTTCCCATTGTGTCCATATTGGGGCCCATGGGGCTTTCACATCACAGACCACACACACCATCTAGGGTGTTTACCCATCACGTGACACATACACCTCTGTAGGCTGTCCTGTATAGCTACCAATCCTGACAACCTCCACAACTATACCTGCCATACTTCCTCATATTCCATTTCATACTTCACAGACAAGGGCAATGTCGTCCCAACAAGGGGTTCATATGTGGCATACCCGTCCATGTTGCACACACTGACAGCTGTAGATATCTGTGTGTATTGCTATGTGTGCTGTTCCCTCGCACATAGCATGCAGCACTGTGGTGGTAATATAGGGGACATGTATTTACATATATGTTTGTGTTTGTGTTTGTATATATGTAGACGTGGATATAGGTATATATTTATATATGTGTAGATATATATTATATATGTGTTTATGTATATGTCTACACATGGGTATCTGTATATTTGTGGATGTACATGTAGATATGTGTATATATATATATATATATATATATATATATATATATATATATATATGCATACCTATATCTGGAGTACATTTAGACATCAGGTCCACAATCTCAGAACACCTTCCTGCACAACTGCACTGTTCAACCTTACTACAACACAGACAGGTGCCAATTAGGGAGGTATATGTAGGGCCAAATTGCAGTTAGCCCTATTACACACTTATGGCATTCCTGCATGCTACAGTACAGATTAACCTGAGGATCCTGCAAGAGGTGAGCTGTGGAACCCACGTGTCCATCATTATGGCATTACTTCCACACCAGCTGTTGGCCACAGTAATAATCATGTTTCCCACTACACAACAGACACTATGATGGCTTACATCTTGTCAGTCAGTGCTGCTCTGCACAGTTGACAGGTATGGCCCACTACCCATAGGGACAGACTCTATTGTCCTTAGCAGTTGTTCAGCTGAACATCATTACAACAACAACACCTGATAGCTCATACAAATCATTACGCATCATCTATCCCATTATTATGGACCAAGTACTACAGTCAGTTACATGCATATATACTTCACATACCTGTTCTGGGAATGATGTCTCTTCTGGATAGTTTGCTGGATGGATTTTTTTTTGTTGTTGTGTTTGTTTTTGCCTTTCACTCACTCTCTCTCTGTCTATCTTGTTCTCTCTCCAGTAAATGGATTGAGCTGCTTTGAATAGATTGCAGCATGGATTTTGTAGGTGATGCACATGATCAGGTGATGGCCTCTGCACCAGTCAGTGTCCTCCACTTGCTACCTGCATGCAGCATGTTGCATAGTACTTCCACTTACCACTGTCATGGCAACCAACTACTATAAATCCCTATGTTATGTGGGAGTGGTCCCGTTATGTTTCCTGTATGGTGGACATCCTTCCTGTGTTTGGGCAGCAGTGTTACAGACAGCAGGTAGCAATACCTCTTACAAGAAAACCTGAACACTCAGGCCAGCTACATATTTGTAGGAGGTTCCAGAACTATAGACAGAGTGTGAGTAGTGTTGCTGTATGCATTGTTTAGCATCAGTGTTACAGAGTTTGTGTGTACATACTAGTTTAACTTGGAATGCAGTCTGTCTACTTACCTGTCAACTGTGGGCCTATCCACTTGATGGCCAGAGGTGTGCCTATTATGTTTTGTCTGTCCACCACACAGGTCTTGTGTCAGATATATCACTGGCAGTGTGTGTGTTGAGTGCTATCAGTAAATGGCTACATCCATTTCTGTTTCTAACTTCATATTCCTGACTAAGGGTATGGTGCAGACTATCCTGTAATACCAGTGACTTGCTTAGTGTATGACAACAGTATTTCACATATGGGCCTGTGTTTCAGCCTCTGTCCTCCACCTACATACCAGGCTTTGCACATATGACATGATGTCAAGGGTTGTTCTGTAGTGGGCTGTGAGTATGTCATGCCGACATTCCTGCCATCAGTCCACTGCTGTTGTGGCTCCCACACACATTGTGGGGTTGGGTCCATATATGTGTGGGCTTCATCTACACAATACATGTATGCCTTTATGCACTCCAGAGGCCAGTGTATGTAACAGTGATATATGGCCTTGTATTATTCAGTCTATGGGGGGTGCACCATAACTAACCTAGGCTGTTACAACATGTGGGGGTATCAGGGGTAAGCTGCCATAAGGTATGTGGATGTACATTACCAAATAATTCACCTTGGGTAAATACAGGCCTACTGCTTCCTGCCATACAGACTGTTCTGTTTGTCAGTGTGATTGTGATGGTGTCAGTTATGCCTTGTTATGTACAGCTACATTCCATTGTGTCAGCTTAGGTCTTTACCCCCCTAGGGATTGTGTACAGAGTGTATATAGAGGCTGCTGGACTATACATCCGTATTACCTACTGTTGATTGATTGTTATTCTGTGGCCCAGTCTGTCTTTACCGTTGTACTACTTGAAGGCCTTGGCCTGGACAGCAACATATGTAAACCTATCCAGAATACTGTATTAATTTATCTGTTTGACAGTTGCATTAGTCTGTTTATATGTATTACAGAGTCTAAACAGCTGTATGACATGGCATGTACAACTGTAATAGTACACAAAGCTTTCCCATGTATGCAAACCTGTGTGTGATGTTATATCCTTTGACCTCTCTGTGGGTATATGTTTCAGGCAATATTTGTCATTTGTATGGGTGGCACATACAGTGTCCACTTGGTAAGGTGGCAACTGTAGGCATAGTGGTTGTTCCGTATTGTGTGAACCCTCTACATATGTATCTTCCTATACATATCTCTGTGTGTGTATGTGTAGTTAGATATATATATATCTATATATATATATATATATATATATATATATATATATATATATATATATATATATATATATATATATATATATATATATATGTGTGTGTGTGTGTGTGTGTGTGTATCTGCATATATGTGCCTGTGTATATGTATCTTAGGAATGTTGATTGCTTCCACATTGTACATTCCCTATGGTAGCCAGACTGTACTGCATGATATGCTACTGATACCAGCCTGACATCATACAGGTGGGATGGAGCATTGTTGACATCTTGTGCCCATGCAGTGTCAGGTCCTGGGTATGGGATTTGCACAGGCTGGTATTGTATTGCAGGGCAGAAGTGTTCAGCTGTGGGGGGGGGGTATCTATATGTACAAGGCGTATGTTGCTTGGGCCCCCTCACCCCCATCAACGGTGCATGAGGTCATATATTTTTTGTTTTGTTCCCTTTTATATCTATAGATATATGTCTATATATACCTATATAGAGATATATTTATACTTACATATATATATATATATATATAGACTGCTGTATATATAAATATAGACATATAGATGTAGACATATATATCTATAGATGTATGCATATGCATGTATATTATATATATATATATATATATATATATATATATATATATATATATATATACATATATACATATCTACATATATAGATATGTTATATCTATTTAGATATATATATATATACACACACACACACACACATACATCTCCATGTTTAAATAAGTTCTTGTACTGTTGAATGACTGAGCTGGATGATATGTTTCTGAAAACATCATGGTTATGTATATTTGACATGGCTTAGTGGTAAATCACTTTGGTTATGGTGTGCAGGGTCCTGGGTTTGAGCCTTGCAAAGGCTGTTTATTGTGTTGCTGGGCAGAGCAAGGGCCGTTGGATACAGAGTGATTAAGGCACTTTTAAGCAGTTTTAAGCAGGTTTGCACATGTTTGCATTGAGGTAAGCACTGCTAACTTTTGGTTACAGTTTCTTATACTCAGTTAGCTTCTTAATTGCTTAACCTGTGTAGGCATTGCTTACCCCTGCACAAACAGGCTTAAACCTGCTTACTGCTGCTTAAAAGTGCTTACTCCTGCTTACCCCCATACTAATTTCTTTAATAGAAAAGAAAAAAGGTTTGATAGGAAAATGGTGAAAAAGGGGCACAAAGGAGGAAAGACAGCAGGGAAAATAGCTAGGGATGTGCAGGAGGGTGTAGGGAAGGTCCATAGCTGCCCATTTTTTCTACAGCAACAGCTGTGCATATACACTGAATTTGGAGGTAGATTTGGACACTCAAACCCCTGAGAGAGGGGTGAGGACAACAATAATATGTTGTGATGCCAATTAGACCAGATTACATGTGTCCAGTGGACACGTGCAAAATGGACAGCTATGTATGGGGTGATATATATATATATATATATATATATATATATATATATATTTTTTTTTTTTTTGGGAACAGCTTGCCCTTTTTTTTTTTCAGGTGAGTGTGGGATGTTGGGGTGGGATAGTAGGTATATTTGGGGAGGTAGGTTGAATAGGTTAACAGACAAGACAAACAAGATGCATACAGGGGCAGTATATGACACATATGGGGGGAAACACCTTGATGGGGAGGGGTGTTTGGAAATCAAAAGCCCATGAGCCCCCTAGTGGAAACAGTGGGACTGAGGTCCCCACCCATGGACAGTCACCACTGCACCTTCACAGTCCCGAAGTTGGCTGTGCTGGTGGCTGAGTCGGAGAGCCAGGCTGACCCTCTAGTTATGACATGCAGCACTCGAGCTGGCATAGCAGGTCTCTGACCTCCCTGTGGAGCTCGGTATGCACCACGGCCAAGACCTGGCGATGGGTGAGCCCCATGCCCTGAGGTGGTTCCACCCGAAGGTGGTGCAGGACCAATGGATGATGAGGTCCGGTGTTGGGCCCCAGACGTGCTGGTGCCCGGTGCTCCCAGGGAGGGTGAGCCCCATCCCCTGAGGTAGTTCCACCTGAAGGTGGTGCAAGACCAACGGATGATGAGGTCCCGGGTTGGGCCCCAGATGTGCTGGTGCCCGGTGCCATGGCCAGCTGAGGAGGGACAGGTGGGTCCACTGGGACCTGCATTCCCATACATGCTATGGTGTTTATGGTTTATCAACATATGTGGGTTAGTAATAGCAACACATTCCAGGATTGGTTATAACAGCATGCATAGATATTCCCATTAACCCAGACACCAGATATGGAACAGTTGCATAGCAAACGGAACACATGCATATATGGGGCCACAGTGGTAATAACAGCATGCAGGTACATTGATGGCACCATACCACCAATGTTGGATTATTTCAACATAGCACATGCATAGAAACAGATTTCAATAATTATCAAACAATAGGACATATGTCTCAACATGACAGTGAAGTTATCATGTACCAGTTGAGTTGGGTATTTAGTGTATTGTTGGAGATATGGTGGGGGGAGAGAAAATGTCAATTAACAACTAGTATATTCCTGTAGTTCACATTACTTTCCTAGTCAGTGCTGTTATCTGTACCATATGGGTATTACTACACTACCCTTTTGCCTTAGTTTGTTGATAACTATATACATGAACTAGTTTTACCTGCAGTATACACCTCTTACCTGGTATACCTGTGGAGGGATTCTTTGCTAACACTAACTAATTGTTTCTGCACATACTCCCAGATTCCAGGTTGATGATATGCACATACCTGTCCATCTCTTTTTGCACAGACTCTGGCCATGTCTTGACCACATGCAGGTGAATCTGGACATATGTAGACTATTGCCCTCTTCAATCTTTACTGACTTACAACACTCTTATACAGGATTTTCTAGACAGTTATATTATGTAGCACAGTGTGGGTGACAGTGATCAGTGATACCTTATTATTCAGAGCAACTGCAACACTCACAGTTCCAACAGTACCAGTACAGGATATCAAGCTTTTATTTCTTGGCACAGTGTTCGTATATGACGTACCTGTGGGAGCAATGTTTGTTAGCACTACCTGAATGTTGCCACACAAAGTACCAGATTTCACATTAGTGTTATGCACTTACATCTCACTCTGTTACTGTACACACTCTGGTCACAGCTTGACAACATGGGGGTGTAGATGGCCTAATGCTCTCATAACATTTTGGGTTTGTTTTTATAGATGTGTGACAATCAGTTGTATTTCCTGTCTGCTGCCTAAACATCTGGGATCAGCCCATTGATTTCCCAGGGGAGTAGAGTGACAGGCAGCAGATATGGGCCAATATACTGGACATTCTGGACATATCTGTGCAGTTGTAGGGTATGATTCTCTATGTAGTCTGCTTCCACTCCCAGAATTCAGACCATGGCTGTGTCTGCTAACACTAAAACATTGTCCATTACAGTTTTGTGCTATATGGATATTGCTGTAAATCTCTTATCTGATTTCTGTGTATAATTCTCCTGTGGTTTTACATTCTGACCTTGTATTACATTTTATTTATTTTATTTTACATTTGTTGACCGGGCTAGTCTAACTGGATATATGTCCATTTTCAGTAGAGGCCCGGGGAGAAAAGCTCCAAGTTTTAATACATAGTAAAAAAAAATAAGTCTACATAAAAGTTAAGACAGTCAAATCAGTAAACAGAAAAAAACTAAAACAGATAAAATATATACATTTTATTTAGATGAGCAGAAGAACAATATTTTAAAGGTAGCTTAGAATAAAAGAAGGATAAAGTGAGAAAGAGGTGGGGTAAAGATAGGAAAGGTATCAGAGATACAATAGGATGAGTAGAGGATTAGATTATTTTCATAGGGCTAAAAAAGTTACTTTTATGAAGGGGAGGCAAAACATACACATAAGAAGAGAGGAAAGAAAAGAAGCTTTTGAGTACTTGTTCAAAGGGTAAGTTCTCTGTCTTAAAGAGTAGCTGTGGAACTTTAGAAAACATTTATTGGGTTATTGGGTAGAGAAAGGGGAGAGAAAAAGGGTGATAGGAGACAGAAGAGCAAGCTAGTCAGGGTTAATACAGGGGCAGAGCCATTTTTTATTAAGGTACAATTTGAGATTCTTCTTGAAAATAGGAAGAGAAGTCAGGGATGTGATATCAGCGGGTAATTTGTTCCAGTGTTTCCCAGCTGAGTTGGAGAATAAGCCATCTCCTGCAGAGTTATTAGGTGTAGTAATGTTGATCAGAAGTTTGTTAGAGGAGCATAGATGTTTCAGGTTATAATAAGGGGTAATGAGGCTGGTGAGTATTGGAGTTTTGGTGGGTTGGTACAGGGTTTTGTGAGCTATTAGTAGTTGTTGAAGTTTAATCTGATTAGGAAGTTCGAGCCAGCCAAGTTGTCTTAGATTAATGCAGTGGTGGGTTCTAAAAGGAGATCCGGTAGCAAGTCTAGCAATGTTGTTGTAGGATACAACTAATTTATTAAGTTTTTTTTTGACAGGTTGGTATAAATAGGACATGCATAGAGTAAAGTAGAGATTAGATGGGTCTTAGCTAGGGTAATTCTAGTAGCTGGGGTAAGAAATGGTTTAATTCTATATAGGGTTCCAATTTTTTTGTTCATACTTTTTATAGTAGAGTTAATGTGATTCTCAAAATTGAGTTTATTATCTATTGTAATTCCTAGTAGTTTTGTGGTGGTTTCAGGGGAAATACTAGTACTGTTGTTCGAAGTGATCGAGAAATGTAGGGGGATTTGGTTACGTGTTGGGGAGAAGAGTAGAAGTTTTGTTTTCTTAAGGTTGAGTAGGAGGCAGCGTTGGGAAAACCAATGTTCAACTGTGTTAAAGGCTTTTTGTGTAAGAGACTAAAGTTCAGCATGAGAGGTAGCTGTGCAGATAATAGTGGAGTCATCTGCATATTGAATACAGTTAGAAAAAGGGATAGCTGATTGAAGGTCATTGATAAAGATGGAAAAAAGAAGTGGACCTAAGATGGAGCCTTGTGGAACACCTAGGGAAATAGGAAGGTGGTCAGATATTGAGTTTTTCCAGACTACTGCTTGTTGACGGTTTTCGAGGTAAGATTGAAACCAAGTTAAGCTGTTAGGATCCAGTGATAGAGAATTGAGAATGTGGAGGAGCATTTTGTGATTTACCATGTCAAAGGCTTTAGATAGGTCAATGAATAGTGTAGAAGAAAGATTGTTTAAGTTGCGGTTAATGTTAATGGTGTTTGTGAAGGAGAGTAGAGCAGTGGTGGTGCTGTGGGAAGGTCTGAAGCCATGTTGACAGGTAGCAAGTAGGTTGTTTTGGAGAAGATGATTTAGGAGTTGTTTATGGATAATTTTTTCTAAGATTTTGGCAATAGGGGATAATAAAGCAATGGGACGATAGTTAGATAGATCAATAGAGTTTCCCCCTTTGTGTAGTGGGATGATGTGGGATATTTTCTAGATATCAGGGACAGTTCCTTCATTGATGGATCTATTTATCAAAATAGAGATCAGATAAGCTACAGCTTTGGCTCCTATTTGCAGAAACTCAGCAGGGAGTTTGACTTCAGAGGGTGAGGAGGGTTTTAGATTTTGAAGTAGTGAAGAAATATATGATGTAGGGATGGGATGGAAGTGAAATGAGGGTGGTGTATTAACAGAGAAGGAATGTAGATTTGAGGTGTCAGGAGATAGGTGACTAGCCAGGTTTTGTATAGTATTTGTGAAGTAGGAGTTAAATGTATTAGCTATTTGTATAGGGTTATCAGGGTTAGAGTCCTGTGGGTTGGGTGTGATTGATTGGCCTGGGGATAGTAGATTATTAATGGTGGTCCAAAATTTTTTAGGTTCCTTATTGGATATTTGTTGTAGACGAAGGTAGTAGTTCTGTTTATCAGATAGTACGGCTTTTTTTGTTTTGTTCCTACATTCACGAAAGGTTTGATGGTCAGCTTGTTTTTTGGAAGTACGCTATTTTGACCAGTTTTTATTTCTGGTTATGATTAGTTGCCTAGTGCTGTTGCTTATCCAGGGGGCGGGTTTGGTTTTGATTCTAATCTTGCGTATGGGTGCATGCTGATCTAAAATAGATAAGAATGTGGAGTTGAAGTAGTGTACAGCATCATCGAGAGGTAGTGACTTTAGAGGTGTCCAGTTACAGTGATGTAGCTGTGTGAGAAAGAGTTCTGAGTTAAATTTTATTTTTAAGAGTAATGTATGGAAAGAGGTAGGAAAAGTGATGCTAGATTTTTTTCTTATAATATAGGTTAACATGTGGTCACTTAGATCATCTGGTAGGGTGCCTGAAGAGTAGGTTTGTTGGGGAGTATCGGTAAGTATCCAGTCCAAGATGGAGTCTTTATTGTTGCTTTTGTTAATTCTGGTTGGGCCTGAGATAAGTTGAGAGAAACCGTGGAGATTAATATGGGAAGTGGGGTTTGACTGGTTGCAGTGATTCCAATCAATATTTAGGTCACCAAGTATTATTGTTTCTTGTGGGACAGTGGAAACAAGTCAGTTGAGAATGTTCTCGAGGGTGTTAATATTATTTCCTGTGGGGAGATATGTACAAATGATATAGATGGCTTTACTTTTGTTTATTTGAAGTTTAGAGCATATAAGTTCAGCATTATTGTTTATGGGGAGGTTCAGGTTAATGGTGCTGATTTGTAGGTGAGTTTTGTAAAGAATAGCAACACCTCCTCCCTTTTTTGTTGTGCGGTCTAGTCTAATTATATTATATTATAGCCTGGTGGGGTAATTTCACAGTCTTTAATAGTGGGTTTTAGCCATGTTTCAGATTGGCATAGGATGTCAAATTGGTTGACATCAAGGAGTGCATGTAGTTGTGCAATTTTGTTGCAAATACTACGTACATTCAAATGAGCTATGGTTAGAGAGTTGGTAGATCTGGTTGCAGGTATGAATTTAGGGTTGTCATTGTTTTCAGTAGTTAAGGTCTGGGTGTGATGTGGGCCAGGGTTTGGATGAATATCTCCATCTAAAAGTGTGTTGTGCAGTGTTTGATGTTTGGGTTTAAGGTTTAAGACAAAGTAGTAGGCAAGTTTTATTGTTTTCAGGTTATAAAATTTTATATGCGTTAGTCTGTGATATTTAGCTGAGGAGTAATTGGAAGTGTAGATGGGATTTTGGAATGTCACAGGAGATGGTGAGATAGGAGATGAGGTTTGAAAAGAGGGAAGTAAAGAGATGGAGTGTATGGGTTGTTCATAGCAGGTTAGGAAATAGGATGTAATAAGAGGAGTTAAGAGTAATAGGAAGAATAATGATTGATTTTGAGATGGATACAATGTTATAATCATTGTTGGGATGTGAGGTAAAAGATAGAGTATGAAGAATGGTGGGTCAGATAGAGTTTGAGAAGTATAGTAAGTTCTAGTGAGTTAAAGATGGATGATAGTGATGTAATTGAAAGGTGAGGTGAGATGAAGGGGAGGGGTGTAATTGTGGTTGTGTAATTGGTGTCAATTGAGTAGGGGTGTGGTTTGTGGTGTTATAAAAGTAGGAGCACTGGGGTGGGTGGGAATTGGGGGTAGGGTAGGGGAGCGGAGTGAGCCCTAAGGGTGAACGGAGCGGGTGGAGGCAATAGAGCAGAATGTGGAGGAAGACAATCAGCAAAGTGAGAGAAACACAACAGGTAAGTCTGGTGGTTAGAAAAAGGTGGACAGAATGCAGAGGTAGGAAGGAAGAGAGTCAGTATACAAGACTGGTAGTTGCTGATAGCAGAGTGCCTGGGGTAAAAGAGAAAAGGTGGTGGATAAGTGTAAGAAGAGACTGAGAACTGAGTGACTGGGGGTTTGTTTCAGGAAGCTTACAGAAGTGGGGTAGGAAATAACAGGGCTAGAATTTAGAAAGGTTATTGAAACGAGGTAGGAGATTACAGCTCAGGAAAATATTACTTTACAGAGTTGATTTGTAAAGTGCCACCTGGTGGCCACTCTTGGCATGGCAATGCTTTTGTCCTAGTGGAGTGATATATCACTCTTATACAGGATTTCTTAGACAGTTATATTATGTAGCAGAGTGTGGGTGACAGTGATAAGTAATACCTTATTATTCAGAGCAACTGCAACACTAACAATACCATGCAATACCAGAGTAAACAGTACCAGTACAGGGTATCAAGCTTTTATTTCTCAGCACAGTGTTCATATATGATGTACCTGTGGGAGCAATGTTTGTTAGCACTACCTGAATGTTGCCACACAAAGTACCAGATTTCACATTAGTATTATGCACTTACATCTCACTGTTACTGTACACACTCTGGTCACAGCTTGACAACATGGGGATATAGATGGGACATACTTGGCCTAATACTCTCATAACATTTTGGGGAGTTGCTAGAGTGACAGGTTTGTTCTTATTGATATGTGACAATCAGTTGTATTTCTTGTTTGCAGTCTATACATCTGGGATCATCCCAGTGATTTCCCTGGGTGACACAGTGACAGGCAGCAGATATGGGTCAATTTACTGGACATTCTGGACATATCTGTACAGTTGTGGTATATGATTCTGCATGTAGACTACTACCATTCCCAGGACTTGAACCATGGCTGTGTGTGCTAAAAATACAACAGTTCACGTCTCAGTTGTGTGTGCTATTTGGATTTTGTTGTCCGTCTTTTCACTGTTTTCTGTCTATGTCTCTCCCAGTTGTACTAGCTGACCTCTGGGAATTACATCAGTCATATACAGACATTCCTAAACATTTTTATTTATGTTGCACAGTGTGGGTTACAGTGCTTAATACAACAGTACTATTAAGTGATTGCAATTCTACATTACCATATGATACCGGAGTAAACACATGCAGTACAGCAGTTACACCGTCATTGTCAGGCTATTATGCTTTTAGTTACATGCAACCTATATAAGACTCTTCCTGCCATATTCTCTGGTGTATGCAGTACTTGCCTTAAACAATACAGGTTTTCTACAGGCAATTGACTTACTAATACAGTTAGATTTATTTCCTATGACAGTACATGCAAGAGTATTACTAACCTGCCTCGCTTCGCAACCTCTCCAAGCACAGCCATGGGCCTCCTGGTTCACAGCCCACTCACTTGCCACTGTGAAGGACATGAAGAATATTTAGCCATACCTATCCATAATTAACATGACCTGGCAATTATTAAACAGGTAGTGGAGTGATACTTACACACAACTGGGACTTGCCCTGTCCTTCTAGCCTCTTGGATCCACTGATCCAAGAGATCCCCCTTACACCGCTTCATAGTGATGCCTGACCTGCTCACCAGTTCAGGGTATGCCAGTGGCACTGGTGAGGTCACGGGCGAGATGGCCCCAGGCTTCCACTTTATATTGGGAACCCTGGTACTGGCCCTGCAGCAGTCTCTGCTCATGGTCTTTGACAAGGAGTCCTGCCATGACTCTAGATTCCTGCACCCGAAAGGGCACTCCCTCTCCCATTCCAGACATGGTACCTGCAAGGGGAAGCTACAACCAGTTATGAGATGTATTCCCACCTGTTGGGTTTAAGTAGGGCCGATTTCCCACACTTTGCCATGATTGGACGGTTTTGAAAAGGCTAAGCTATGGGCAAAACCTGCTTACCTAAGGTCGGCATTGTTTAAAGGGGTATACCACTGGGCAAATTGAGTTAGCTGGCCTACACATTGCTTACGCCTACTAAGCTGGCCTGTGCAATGCTTAGCATTGCTTGATATTTACTTTGCATTATATTTGCTTTTTGGCATTGATTTATTATTCATTACATGTTATATATATGTCTGGTATCCATGATTCATGTGTATGTATACTGTATGGGGTCCTTGTGTTTAGCAGTGGACTTCAACACTCTATTACAATTACACCTCACATCTGGCTTACTTCAGTACTCTAGTTCACATATTTATGTTATGTAGTAGGTTATAGAACATATGACTGTATACTGCTTCCTTTCACATGTTCAGTTTGATTTTACTATAATGAGGATTTGTTTGGTGATACCTCAATCTTGTGTGCTGCTGTGATGGCTTGGTGGTTAACTACAATGACTATAGTGCACAGGGTACTGGGTTCAAGACCTGCAAAGGCTGTTTATTTTCGTTCTGCGCAGAAGTGCGGCTGTTGGATACAGAGTGATTAAGGCACTTTTAAGCACTTGTAAGCGGGTTTGCGCAGGTTTGCACTAGGGTAAGCAATGCTAACCTCCGGTTACATATGCTTGCAGAGAGCTAGCTTCAGTATTGCTTAACCTGTGTGCGCATTGCTTACCCCCATGCAAATGGGCTCAAACCTGCTTCCTAGTGCTTACATATGCTTACTCCCACTTACTACTGCACTAATTTAGACAGTAATGTCTAATGGTTCTTGGGAAGGTGGGGGATTTGGAAGCTGTATGGAGTTTCATTCATTACACATTTTACCTTCCATGTGTACATATACTGTATGGGGCACATGTATTATCTGTGGACTTTGCAATGTTATAACACTGACACCTCACATCTGCATTTAATGCAGTACTCCAATTCACAAATATATGTTATTTAGTAGGTTATGCAATTAAAAAATATTGGCCATAAAGTGATTTGACATGGAAAATGGAATGTACTGCAGTGGAACTCAAACCGGGAATGACTGTTCGTAAGGTGAATGCTCTGCCTACTACACTATTGCTGTACTGCTTCATTTGCATATATTTTGCTTTTTATCCTCTTCTGCCATTTAAGCTGCATTAACCATAGCTAAGCGATGGACAAACCCGTGCACCTATGGTTAAATTTAATCTGTTTCATAAAAAAAATCTTTATATTTGTTGTTTTGACTATTGCTCTTGTACACGTGGGATGTTGCTGGGGGTATGTGTGCACCTATGAGCAGTCTCCCTCATTCTTTTCTGACTTGTCTGCTGTTCTTCATTGCAGGGGCATGTATATTCTGAGATCTCTGCTCTCAGACATGCCCCCTGCACTTTTACAAGCTCCGTTTAAGATTAGGAGCTCAGGTGTGCACGCCTTCATTAATATGCATGGCGCACTGCCGTCCTGCTCCTAAATGGACGCTTCCATGTAGGACTAAGCTAGTCCTGCATGGAAGGATAGTGAATCCGGCGGATAGTCTATTCTGGTTTTGAGCAAGAACAGAGACCGATTTTAGCTAGGAAGTCTTTCAGAATGGTTTTGAAATATAGAAAATGAGGTATTCAGGTCTGGTTATTTTCCTGCTCTCAACTGAATCTACCTCTCTAATTCCTTTTTCTCTAGCAGGCATTCCTAATGCCATCCAGGTCTTCCAAGTAGTGTTGACCTTCACTTGCTGTCACTATGTAGTTTGTCTTGTATAAAGTACGCAGTTTCTATTTTTGATAATTTCTTTCATCAAAGTAGGAATTGTCAGATGTTTTATATTTATTACTATTTTAGTGATAATGCTTCTAAGTTATAGTATTATTTAAAATAAGGTCTCAGATTTGGTTTGAAAAGTGTGTGTGTGTGTGTGTGTGTGTGTGTGTGTGTGTGTGTGTGTGTGTGTGTGTGTGTGTGTGTGTGTGTGTGTCTTTGAGTAAGAGAGCATTGATTGTATAGATGGTGTTTATTATATGTGGTTGAGTGTTAAATAGGTGGAGTGAAGGCTGTATGTCGGTAATGGTGACATTTTCTTAAAATGCGAGTCTTTGCCTGTGTATAAGTTTAGTGGTGAGTAAATGTGACTTCAGTGTTTTAGTGCAGGATTGACAGACAATGGAGTTGTGAAAGTGTTTCCTTTTCTTCACTGTTGTGTGATCTGAAATTTAGTATATGTTAAGTTATGGGAGTATAGGGGTAGACCCTCTCTACTGTTTCTATTATAGAGGAACATTTGCATTTTCCTATTTTCAGGCTTGATTTACTGCTGTATAGGATGTTCATGTTTTTGGAAGTATGTTCCTATATTTAGACTTGCTTTACCCCTTCACACAGTTTTCTAGCCCCCCCCCCCATATCATTACGCATGATTTTTGAAGGTGTTCAATGTACAGAAAGCATACTACATAACCAACATACTAGTAGTAACAACAATTTAAAAAAGAAGATACGTCTTAAGCTTCCTTTTTCAGAAGAAAAACAAATGACCTTGTGTTATAGAATTTTGCAGTACAGCTCACTAACATCTACACATTTTACAATGTCTCTTTGATGATGTGCTTATATTTTTTCATCACTTTTGTCACTCAGTTTTTAAATATGTGTTTCTGAGTAGTATCCCCCATTCCTACTGGATGCAGGAAGAGTTATGTGCTATTTAGTATTCACATTTTATGCTAATTAGATGTCTAGATTTTACATGGATGTTCCTATTTTCAGTTTCTGCAGGTGGAGATATATGTTGGGGGGGGGTCACATTGGAGATTACAGGGGGCTTGTCCCCTACCAGAACACTTTTTTTAAAAAAAGATGCACTTATTTCTTCATACCAGTGCCATGTTTGCACAGCCATAACCAAGCTAAAACACACATTAAATTTTATGCTATAACTGGCTAAATGTAAGATGCCTATAATGCAGATTTATACATCAGTTAATAAAACAAGCGCAAAGAAATGCAAAAGGACAAACTGACTGACAGAGGTACTTTCATATGTTTGCAGTATAAAACAGCACATGCAATTAGTTCATGAGATTTTGATTAAACAGGGAAAAATGTGTGCTGAGTCTTCCGGAATGAAGCTTAGTTCTGCTATGGTTCCAGGGTGATTTTGCAAAGCTTCCTTCTGCCTGTATTCTTAGTAGAAAATCTCCAGGTCACTTCAGGTTCTTCCAGCTTGTCTCTTTGTTACAGCATACTTCTCAAAATTGCATTTCCATGCACAAACTCTCCCTGTATCAGAAATCCAACATCTCTGACTACCAAGACCATAACCCTCCTTTCAGTGCAGCACATGACAGGATCGTACCTTGTTAACAGTACTCTCTATGACATTTTTTCTAATACCAAAAATGAGTCTGTATTAAAGTGAAACACACCATTAGCAAAACACTCGTGCAACACAGTTTACAACTTTATTGTTTAAAATATGTTCTCTATTTAAAAAATGCTCTATGTGCAACAATATTAATTACATCACGTTGTCATATTTCTAGGGCAAATACCACCATGTTATGGCTTTGTCTCCCATCACATTTTGTATTTGCATGCTGCTTTCCTCAACTTACATGTTCACTGTGTAGGAGCCAATGCTTATCTTTGTAACACATGTTCACTGTGTAGGAGCCAATGCTAATCTTTGTAACACATGTTCACTGTATAGGAGCCAATGCTTGTCTTTGTAACACATGTTCACTGTGTAGGAGCCAATGCTAATCTTTGTAACACTGTTAATGAAGGTAACACTCATATTCAGTTTATGTTTCTTTGATGTTACCTCGTATAACTGCTTGCATAATACCTAGTGGACGGTGGCTACTGGTAAAGGGCAGATCTTTTTTTCAGTAATCTGTATTTCTTACTGGACTACATGCCTCATTTATACTGTTCTAAAACATTTTTCATCAATGTTTTTGCCACTTTTCAGTGTTGATACTGCATGTTTGTACTTTAAATATTCATGATGTATTAACACTGTGGTACACTGGACAGTGCATTGATATGGCATAAAATTCCTACACAGTCACCAAAAATATATAAAATATGTCAAGTATGATGCTCAATACAGGTTTGATTCCCTCAGGCCTTCTTTTCTAACTGTGTGACCTTGAGCAAGTGACTTAACCACACTTTGCCCCTCCCCCAGTCACCCGAATGCCGTTGCTGTTGATCAGGCTCCCTGACTCTTTGTGCCAGTGGTGGCCCCCCTCTTCACCCTACCCTAGCTATGTTTCTGGGTAGTATTAATGTCCCCCAAATTTACACTGTAGTTAATGTTCCATTTTTTTAAATAATTATTTCATGGGTGTTAGTGTCTACTGGTTTTCTGAGATCTATACAACCTCTCAAAAAAGTAACCAGCTTTAGTAGTCATGAGGTTCCCTTATATGATGTGTACCAGTTCATACCCAGAGAAGGCAGCCATGTCATCTCTGCATTTCTAAGTTTCATAGCAGTCATCTCCATAAAGATTGCATAACAAACATTCCATAATATTTCACATTACACTAGTGACACTTGTTTCTGTTTTTTTTTCACAGTATCCCGTACATCCTCCCTTGGGGAAAGAAACCATTTTATGTGACTGCCTTTGCATGGTAACAAGATTTGCAATAGACAGACCTATCAATGAACCCTATTTTGGAGGAATGTTTCTATTTTCAGGCTTGATTTACCCTGCACTTGATGTAAATATATGTTCTTCGTGTTTCACAGTTGCAGTCATCACTTATGGGTTATATCTGCTGGGTAGCCCTCGGTCAGCCCAAATACCAGAGTCAAGATTCTCCCAGAGTCAGCTGCTGTTGTTTGTAGACTGATGTCAGGTCATCAGTGGTATAAAGGAGGGCAGCTGACACCATTACATCAGTCTTTCTTGCCATGGAGCCAGAAGCAGTTTGCGTGTGCGTTGGTCGTTGCCAGAGTTGAAGTTGAAGATGAAAACGACTGAAGCTAGTACCCCATTGGGAATCTTTTTATTGCACTAAATGATGTCCAAAAAAGTTAATACTTGTCTCCACTGTGGAAAGCAAATACCACACTGAGACTTCCATACCTTGTTTGCCACTTGTTTAGGCCCAGACCACAACGTCCCTCGTTGTTGGTTCTGCGCTCTCTTTAACTCGAGAACCCTTCGCCATAGAGCAGAAATTGTAGCCAGGCATTTCTGTAGCAGTTCTTCGCATTTCAAAATGGTGTCCATTAGACAGCAGTCTATGGATATTCCCAAAAAGAGGAAAGATAAAGAAAGGGACAGATCACACAAAGTTAGGCCTTCTAATGACCCTTCCCTGAAACCAGTTGTCAGCTTTCAGGAATTCAGTGAGGCACCTACGCAGCCCCTGATGCCTGACTCTATTCCTTCACAGGTCGCTACCAAGACCCTTTTGGAGTTCGGTATGCCACCGGGGAATTCTTCATCTTCTGATCCCTCGGTTGTCTCCATGTCGGTTGGGTCTGGAGCCACGATGCAGGCACCGGCTTCTGAGGAGGTCAGTCGCACAACCGAATCTAGACAAAAACTGATGTCTTTGCCTCTGACTAGTGCCTCTCACAGACTGTTTGAATTACTCAGGCCTAAGAACAAGGCCACCCTAAGGAAAACAGTCTCCAGCCACTATCTTACTCCAGCTTTATTCGCCTCAGTCACAGCTGCTAAAAATGGTGGAGGATCTTATTACTCTTATCAGGGGTAGCTAGACCACTCCTTCTAAAAGAAAAAGGGATACTTACCCTGCAATTCTGACAGATCATGATTCTGAAGTTTCAGACTACTCAGACTCTGGAGAGGAACAACAACCTCTCACCACCTTTGAGGTTTCAGATACAGAAGAATCCATCCCTTCTGCATCTCCCCTGATGATCTTTCATTTGGGGAAACCCTACACACCCTCAGAGGGCATTTCCACAAGGAAGCTCAAGATTATCCTCAGTCTAAGAAAAGACTAAGAAAGTTTTTGGACCTCCCCCAACACAGACCCTTGGCCATCCATCCTATTTTAGAGGTGGTGGAAGATGCTTTCAGTGAATCCAGCCTAACTCCTGACACTCTTCCTCCTGGTCCTAGAAAACCTGACAGGTATTACAGGGTACCAGATACGCATAAATACCTGTGTAAAAACCCTGCGGCAGACCCAGAGGTCATCACCTAGAGACCCAAAGGCGCCAAGGCTAGTTCTTCTAAAAATCCTGCTCCCTCTGACAAGGACTCCAGAGCTATGGACAGATGGGGTAAGAAAGTGTACACTTCTGCAACCTTAGCTATCAGAGCACTTAACTGCCAGTTCCATATGCTAAAATATCAACAACACACATTGGAACTGTTGAAACAAAAAATCTCATCCTTACCTGACACTACTACTTCCAAGAATTAGCAGATTTACTGCACTCTAGTTCTCAAGTGGCAAAACACTCCTTGCACTGCAGATATGATGCCCTAGAAGAGGGTCGCTGAGGCAGGATCTGTTATTAGAATACATGCATGGTTAAAAGAACAGCCTCTACCTGATCATGTCAAATCCAAACTGCTCGATGCCCCCCTGGATAAGGACTGCTTGTTTGGATCAAAAGCAGAGGAGGTGATTAAAAAGATGGAGGACAAAGCTAAATCTATGCAAACAGTTAAAGATTTCCTCCAGATTTAGCCACCCAGATTAAGCAGGAACTTTCCTCTAAGCACTGGTTCTTTCCAGCCCAATACAGACTTGGTCAAAGGGAGCCCCATAGGGACACACCAGCTAGACTACAAATTCAGGGACAACAGAGAACCAAACAGTGGACCTCTACCACTCCCAAAACAGGGAGTTCTAAGTCCACTCACTACAGTGAGAACTTACAATGACTCCCACACTCCCCTCTGCCCCACTGCCACCCATCAAAGGTTAGGAGGAAGGCTAGCCCTTTTCAAAGAAAATTGGCTGTCTGTAACAAGGATCAATGGGTCCTAAAAATCATTTTTCAGGGATATAAATTCTCCTTCAAAGAAATCCCATCTTTGAAAGGATACCCAAACTTACCACCAAATCAGTGGGCAGAGGTATTAAAGCAAGTCCAAATACTCAATGCTCAAGGGGCAGTGGAGTCTGTGCCCCAGAAGCAAACAATCAAGGGTTTTTATTATAGACTGTTCCTAGTACCCACAAAAGAGGGCACATGGTGCCCCATCCTGGATCTGTCCACTCTAAACACCTTCCTGGAGATCCCAAAATTCAAAATGCTAACACCACAAAAACTGTTACCTGTGCTGGCCAAAAATGCTTGGCTAGTCATCATAGACCTAAAGGATGCCATTCTTCACATACCTTAAAGGGAATCATGCAGGTAGTTCCTCCACTTCAGGGTAGGCTCACAATACTTTCAGTTCTCTGTGCTACCCTTTGGCTTATCTACAGATCCCAGGGTCTTCACAAAATGCCTGGCCTCAGTCACTGCATTCTGCAGGCAGAAAAATATCCAAATTTACCCTTATCTGGATGACTGCCTCATCTAGGCAGATAGCAGAGAGAAGCTCCTGCAGGACCTCTGAGTACTCTGAAACAATAGGAAGTACAATATGTGCATTTTTTTAGGACAAAGTAAAAAATGTCCTAACCCCACAGCAGATTACAGCAGCACTTGTGCCACCCCTAGGGAACCAGTTGTCTGTATGTACCACCATGACTGGCACGAAGAAGTCAAGGAAGATATTTTGAGGGGTTTGATGGGCAGGTTTACAGAGCTGTTTCCATATGTGTAGTTCAAGTAGGGAGTTGTAGTGGGATTTGACAAAATGAGTTTACTCAGTAACGTCCCCACAATCTTCAGTATAAGATGATTTATGAAGGAGACGAATGTGACAGCATATTTATTTATTCATCCTTTGTTAACTGGGTTAGTCCCACTAGGTTAGTGTCCTTGTTTCAGGGGAGACTTAAGGTGGCAATTTATACTACTGGGGAAATTTGGCCAGGGTATCTAGGAGCTTCCACTACTCCTTTAGATAGGTGCCATGGGATCTTTTACATTCACCTGAGCTATCACTGACTCATGCAGATGGGACCTCAGTTTAACATCTCTTACAAAGGATGACACAGTAAGGAGTGCAGAACCCTCCTTGTGCTGCATTACAGTGTCAGCAATCCATCTACATGGTGTGGGAATAGAAATCACAACGTTCTGCACAAAAGATGAATGTGCTACCTGTTGTATCAGTGCTGATTCCCTGTATATTATAATTTCGCCAAACTTGATATTAACATTGGAGGACAAAACAATTAATGTTGATTTGTGTCATTCAGCAACAATATCGGCATAGCATTATTAGAGCTTCATTAGAACCTACTAAGAGCTTCTTTTTTCGGCTTTTCCTGGTTAGGGGTTGCCACAGTGGATCACCTGTTTGCTAATGATTGGCAGTGGAGTTTTACAGTGTTGAGTTGCCAGCCCGACGCCCAACCTTCCACAGAAAGCACACACATGCACGCACTCACAGCTAGGGCCAATTTAGAGTGTCCAATCCACCTACAGCATGTCTTTGGGATGTGGGAGGAAACCGGACCACCCAGAGGAAAACCACGTGACCACAGGGAGGACATGCAAACTCTGCACAGAAGGCACCCCAGCCGAGGAGTGAACCGGAGAACCTTTTGCTGTGAGATGGCAACGCTAACCGCTGCACCACCATGACCACCTAGAACCTACTAAGAGCTCTATGTTGAAAATCTGAGATTCAGAGACGTGAAAGTCCTGCATTGAACAAAAGCTCATTTTGGCTCATAAGCATGTTTCCAAATTGAATGCTGTGCATTTAGAAGTAACTACTGTACTATATCCGGCCACCAGCTCATGCTAGCCTGTTGCACACCCACCATCATGCATGTGACACACACACACACACACACACACACACACACACACACACACACACACACACACACACACACACACAAAGCCACTGTTCCACTGTTCTGCATTGAACAGCTGTGGCTCCGCTACATGGATTCTGATTGGTTTGTGTACCACAATTACTGCCAATCACCATTGCGGTATACAAACCAATGCATAGCTCTGCTGCCCTTCCACATTACACAGTATTGGCTTTGCTCCACGGTTTTTGATTGGCTTGTACAGTGCATATGATTTTTATGTTTCTTAAGTATGCACTGGAATCCTTGTTGGAGTTCAACATCCAGCTTAGAGCCGAGAAAGTCAGCTTCTGACACTGCATGCCACTGTGCATAAACACCTGCAGCAGTATGCCGGCTGACTCCTCAGACCTGCAGCTACTAACGCTGCATGCCATTGTACATAAACACCTGCAGCAGTATGCCGGCAGACTCCTCAGACCTGCAGCTTCTGACACTGCATGCCACTGTGCATAAATACCTGCAGCAGTATGCCGGCAGACTCCTCAGACCTGCAGCTTCTGACACTGCATGCCACTGTGCATAAACACCTGCAGCAGTATGCTGGCAGACTCCTCATACCTGCAGCTGATGTCAGACTAATCTAACACAGTGACGTGTCAGTGTTGACTGACAGTAGCTGTGTTTTACCAAACAGTGAACTGCGTATTGGCTTTGAAGTCAAGCAGTACATGAACAACCATGAGGAGGAGATTGCTGGCACAGTCATTGAATTTAACTTTTATAAAAAAGTTACATCTTTTTATGCTGCAATGCTGCAGAAAATGATGAAACAGTTTCCCATGTAAGATCACTTACTGAAAGATGCTGCATTAGTTATTAATCCGGCCAAAAAGTTGGACATTTCTTCGGGACTTGTCAGGGATGTTGGATTTCATCTGGGTGTGTGTGTGAAATGGATGTTGAGGCTGGACAATTAATCGATGAGTTTACCCATTATCAGATCGAGGACATGGGGAATCTGACAGGCCCAGTAGATGGGCCCCACTCATGTGTGTCAAAGTACTGGGCACACCTCCTGAGGGACCTTTGCACTGAAGGGAAACTGCCATTCTTTAAGCAGCTGATGATGAGTCTACTTTGCTTGCCACACTCAAATGCACAAGCTGAAAGAGCATTTAGCATGGTGCAGGAAGTGAAAACTGAACTGCGTCAGTCTCTGAGTGTAAAAAACATTTAACTGTTTGTTGGCAGTTAAAATGAATGAATAACTGGATTGCTATGATGTTAAGCTGCCAAAACATGTTTTAGAGGCTGCCAAGAAAGCCACAGCAGCAGACAAGTCTACATCTGACGTATGACAGGATGCTGTTTAACTTGATCTAACAGGCATACAATAACTCTACATCTGACGTATGACAGGATGCTATTTAACTTGATCTAACAGGCATACAATAAGTCTACATCTGACGTATGACAGGATGCTGTTTAACTTGGTCTAACTAGAATACAATAAGTCTACATATGACGTATGACAGGATGCTGTTTAACTTGATCTAACAGGCATACAATAACTCTACATCTGACATATGACAGGATGCTGTTTAACTTGGTCTAACTAGCATACAATAAGTCTACATCTGACGTATGACAGGATGCTGTTTAACTTGGTCTAACTAGAATACAATAAGTCTACATATGACGTATGACAGGATGCTGTTTAACTTGATCTAACAGGCATACAATAACTCTACATCTGACATATGACAGGATGCTGTTTAACTTGGTCTAACTAGCATACAATAAGTCTACATCTGACGTATGACAGGATGCTGTTTAACTTGGTCTAACTAGCATACAATAAGTCTACATCTGACATATGACAGGATGCTGTTTAACTTGATCTAACAGGCATACAATAACTCTACATCTGACATATGACAGGATGCTGTTTAACTTGCTCTAACTAGCATACAATAAGTCTACATATGATGTATGACAGGATGCTGTTTAATTTGCTCTAAATAAAATCATTTGTGTGACTGGCAATATGTCTGTTTAGAAAAATGCAGTAAATGTGATTTTTCTTTTTGTAAAGTGCTGTTTGATTTACTTATGGTGTGGTTATGGTATTGCAGATTAGAAAACAAAGGTTTTGGATCTGAGAAGTGTGTCTTACTGAATTTTACAGATGTTCTACCATGCCCCATGGCAATGGCACATTTCGCACAGTACAAAAATAGGCTGTTCCACATTTTGACCATTTGTCACACATTGTTAGGGTCTGTGTTCCACACTGGCATCTTAAGAGGTTGAGACGTATGACACAATTACTTGATGCAGAGTTAGAAGCCTCACGTCTGGTAATGACTTCAGTAAGTGTACATAATGAACAGACTGTACATGTTTAGTACTTTGCTCCACAAACAGTACAGTACTCTGTTTGATGGCAGTCCTGTGGAAATGTGTCTCTGTGGTGCAGTTGGCTAGCATGTGTGTTAACTGAAAGGTTGGTGGTTTGAGTCCATCGAAGTGTGTGTTCTTATAAGTGCAAAGGGCTAAACCCATTTCTCATGCACCCAGACTGCATTTACATACAGCTTTAACCAGAGCAATCACTGTAGTATTATAAACCTGAGTTTATTATCTCTTTAGCTGTACAGTAGTCCTTATTCAGTCCTTCATAAAAATATTTTTTGTATCTTTTGTTTGAAACATTTTATATTCAATGATTATAGATTTGTTTTTATGACATTTCAATGAAATGAAATGTCGTATATCCAAGTATATTTATAAATATGTAAATAATATGTATTTTAAATGTACTAGAAACTGGAATGATAGTCTGTATTTTTCATTATTTTCTTCAGTTTTAAACAATAACACTGCACTCAGTTTTATGGAATAATTTCTTTTATTTCTGATCCACTTAGTTTTCCAAAGTACTGTTGTATCACTTTATTCCTTTTCAACTCATATGACTGATGGGTTTTTAAGATATTTTAGTTTGGCAAACATGAACACCTTGGCAATACTCACCCATAGGCTGAACCTATGGTATAATGAGTACTGAATAAAAGGGAACAATGACATATTTAGCTCCGAGAGTTAAACCCTTGTCTGTTGGTTGTGTTAAGTAGAAGGATTTTCTGACAACATTTGCCACAGAGGTTCATAGGGGATGATCAAAGGGAAAAGAACTGACAACCCAGGTACTCAGGTCCCTAACTACAGTTTTAATTAGTAGTGGGATTAAGCTGAGAACCACAAAAGACTGTGGTGTATATGTGAACAAATTGTTTTAGCTATCTGACACTTCTACATGTCAAAGCACTTTATACTTAGTGCTAAAGACTGGTAACGAAGTTATTGAATATCTAGAAGCAGTCAGTGTGTAAAGTCTTACTGAAATACAACCTGGAAATTGTACATCCTGGTTTTATGAAAAGAGTCTGTTGGTCAAAATACCAGCTAATTCTCCTTCATATACATAGGATACTGTAGTAGAATCTTCACACAAGAGCTTTGTTGAATGTCAGGAGGCACACAGTATAAACATTATGCTTTACACTAATACCAGGCCCAATCTGAGAATGGAGCCATTCTGATGGACATCATCAGGCATATGGAACCATCAGCTGCAGTGACAGTTTTAGATATAACAGCTACCGTTGAGGTAGATAGTTCTAGTAATTCAGCATCAATGAATACTTAATAATCTGATGTGTGCAGTGGTGGGCGATTGTTTTATGTAGATGGTGCGCCATCTCTTTCTGTATGTATTTAGTTACCATGACATAACACAGTGATGTGTAATTTCTGTTACAAAGCCTGATTTAATGAATGCTATAACTTTATTTTGGGTGATACCTTATTTATTTATTTATTTTATATTTGTTTACTGGGAAAGTCCGACTGGACAACATGTCTGTTTTCAGTGGAGGCCCAGTGAGAAAAGCTCCAAGACATTCGAAGAATTAGACAAACTTAACAATTTTACAGTTTTACAAAAGAGAAGTTAGCTTAAAAATTTACATAATATATTGTAGGGGAAGTAATGTTAAAAATTACATATCATTATGTGAAGAAACATGTTACAGTTGGTGGATTATTAAACAGAATAGATAAAACAGACTAGTAGCTAAGGTTGCTATTGAGTAGAAGAGAAGTTGTATAGCTAGTTCTGTTTTAACTGGTTACTTTGGTGCAGGAATTACAAGGTTAGCCAACAGCTATAAGAAAGTCTACAGGATTGTTAAGTAAGGGATGTGTGGAGGGAGAGTAGAGGAAAACAGAACCAAATGTGTTTGGTCAGATTGTTGTGAGGTATCAGGGATGGAGTTAGAAGGGATTTTAGGGAAACTATGTAAGATGATAGTAGATGTGACTTTATAAGTAATTAAACTAGACTGGCATGAGTTAGATGGTGTTTTGGTTACTTCTAGTTTAGTGTTTTATTTTTTTTTGTCTATCTGGTTCAGTACATGGGCATATCCATGAGGTTGCTAGGTGGACTTTTAGAAGTTTTTTGAATTGTTCAATGTTAGTATTGGATTTCATGTGTAATAGAAGACTATTCCAAGCAAGCTTTGGCAATGTAAAAGGAGTAGAGGGATTATCCAGTGTAATTTCTGCTTTTTGTTATTTCTAATAGTGCCTTATCGCTGGAGTGAAGGATACATTTGTTGGAGTAGTTTGTTAGTATGTTCTTTAGGGCTGGAGTTTTTTCAGGCTGGTTTATACTATGATGGAGCATTTTGAGCTGATTGTATTTTAGCAATGAGGGGAATTCAAACCATGAGGGTTTTCTGAGAGAGTGACAGTGGTAGGATCTGTAGTTAGCACATGTAGAGAATTTTGCTATTTTATTGTAGCAGGTTTCAAGTTTTGTCATATCAGTCTTTCTAATGTTGGTAAGAATTGGGGATGCATAGAGTAATGTTGAAGTAAGGTGGGTTCTAGCAATAGTAACTCTAGTGTCGGCTGTGAGACAGTGTTTACTCCTGTAGAAACACCCTAGTTTTTTATGTACCTTTTTATGAACTGTGAAATATGAGCATCAAATAGCAAATGATGGACAATGGTAACCCCTAACAGTTGGTACTGGGAACTA